>NC_053024.1:412037659-412360465 GCF_003073215.2 Triticum urartu
CAAGCTTGGGGGAGGCTTCTCCAATTACTTAATGCTTTGCCTGATCATCCTCTTAAGAAAAATGAAATACTTGATATCTTTTACAATGGACTAACCGATGCCTCCAGAGATTACCTGGATAGTTGTGCTGGTTCTGTTTTCAGGGAAAGAACACCGGATAAAGCTAAAATTCTATTGAATAATATGTTGACAAATGAAATAATTGGACACCTCCAGAGCCAATTCCTGAGCCTATTCCTAAACCAACTCCGAAGAAGAGTGGTATTCTATTTCTCAGTCCTGAAGATATGCAAGAGGCAAAGAAATCTATGAAAGAAAAGGTATTAAAGCTGAAGATGTTAAGAATTTACCTCCTATTGAAGAAATACATGGTCTTAATTTACCGCCTATTGAAGAAATGTATAATCCAAATCCTTTACCTATTGAAGAAACTCATGGTCTTGATAACCCGACACAGGTAGTAAAGGTAAATTCTCTCTATAGATATGATAAAGCTATAATCCCATTTACTAAAATTGCTAGCCCATGCTTAGATGAGTTTGATAAATTTATGGCTAAGCAAGAAGACTTTAATGCTTATTTTGGTAGACAATTAAAATACAATTCAAATATGCTTGGACACTTGGGTGATTATATGGCTAATGTCAAAGGTGAACTTAAACTTATTAGTAAACATGCTTCTATGGTTACCACTCAAGTAGAACAAGTACTTAAAACTCAAAATGATTTGCTCAATGAATTGAATAGTAAAAATAATGATAATGCTATTAGAGTGGCTACTAGAACTGGTAGAATGACTCAGGAACCTTTGTATCCTGAAGGCCATCCTAAGAGAATTGAGAAAGATTCTCAGAGAAATAATTTAGATGCACCTAGTTCTTCTAAAAAGAAGAAAAAGAAAAATGATAGGACTTTGCATGCTTCTAGTGATCCTATTGTTGAAACACCTGAGAATCCAAATGATATTTCTATTTTTGATGCTGAAACTCAATCTGGTAATGAACTTGAAACTAGTGATAATGCTAATAATAATGTTCATAATGATGCTCAACCTAGTAATGATAATGATATAGAAACTGAACCCGCTGTTGATCTTGATAACCCACAATCAAAGAATCAACATTATGATAAGAAAGATTTTGTTGCTAGGAAACATGGTAAAGAAATAGAGCCTTGGGTTCAGAAACCCATGCCCTTTCCTCCCAAACCATCCAAGAAAAAGGATGATGAGGATTTTGAGTGCTTTGCTGAAATGATTAGACCTATGTTTTTGCGTATGCGATTAACTAATATGCTCAAAACCAATCCTTATGCTAAGTATATGAAAGATATTATTACAAATAAAAGAAAGATACCGGAAGCTGAAATTTCTATCATGCTTGCTAATTACACTTTTAAGGGTGGAATACCAAAGAAACTTGGACATCCAGGAGTACCCACTATACCATGCTCTATTAAAAGAAATTATGTTAAAACTGCTTTATGTGATCTTGGAGCCGGTGTTACTGTTATGCCTCTCTATTTATATCGTAGACTTGATTTGAATAAGTTGACACCTATTGAAATATCTTTGCAAATGGTTGATAAATCAACTGCTATACCTGTTGGTATTTGTGAGGATGTGCTTGTTGTAGTTGCAAATGTTACTATTTTAACGGACTTTGTTATTCTTGATATTCCCGAGGACGATAGCATGTCTATTATTCTTGGAAGACCCTTTTTGAATACTGCAGGGGCTGTTATTGATTGCACTAAAGGCAATGTCACTTTTCATGTTAATGGTAATGAGCATACAGTACACTTTCCGAGGAAACAACCTCAAGTTCACAGTATCAACTCTATTGGAAAAATTCCATCGATTATATTTGGAGGTTTTGAATTTCCTCTTCCTACTGTCAAGAAGAAATATGATATTCTTATTATTGGGATGTGCATATCCCCGTTGAGGTAACATAGTGTTATTCGAAATTTCTCCGGTTCCATGTTATTTGGAATGAGTTCGTTAACAAGACTTGATCAACCTTGTTAGTGGATTCCTTTTGATGATCATGAGATGGATGAAACTAGAAGGCACAACCTTCTGTACCCCACTTTTACTCTCTGTTATTTATATTAAATAAAATAAAAATAAATAATTTTCTGTCTATTATCTGATTATCCGTGCAATATAAAAATACCTCGAAAATAAAAGTTCTCCAAATGCCCTGAAAATTAAATATGATTTTTTCTAGAATATTTGAGGATTTATGGAACTAAGAACACACCAGGGGGGCCAACCACCTTGCCACGAGGGTGGAGGGTGCGCCCACCCCCCTAGGGCGCGCCCCCTGCCTCGTGGACCCACGGTGGCCCTCCTCCACTTATCCTTTCACCCATACACTTCATCTTCCTCCCCAAACACGAATAACCAGCTCAAACCCGAGTCCAAGCTCGTTTTGCTGCCATTTTCGATCTCCTTGCTCAAAGCACCTCTCACAAAACTGCTTGGGGAGATTGTTCCTTGGTATGTGACTCCTCCATTGGTACAATTAGTTTTTGTTCTAGTGCTTTATTCATTGCAAATTTTTGCTACTTAGGTGACCCTGTTCTTGAGCTTGCATGTCAAATTTATATGGTCAAAAGTAGTTTTGATGCATGATATAGGCCCTAGGCACTTGTAGGAGTAGTTGCTATCAATATTATTGAGTTTGGTTTACTTTTATTTTGAAGTTACTAAAAATTTCAGATTTTTTCAGAAAATGATGAGGAGACTTTTGAGGGGCTCATCGAGCCAAAGCTCGAAGGAAAAGGCACCGAAGCCTATGTATAATCTGCCTCGCACCGCGGAGGTTCGGGCGTGTGAATGGCCTTCCGAGGATTTCTTAAGAGCAGCCAGGATTTATGAATATTTTCATGGATTGGCTCAGACTGCAGGCCTTACCACTTTCCTCCACGACCAATGCGATCAGTATCTCTTGCTCACAAATATCTTTGTGCAAAACTTTCATTTCCATTCTAGGAGCTCACCACCTACGGTGGAGATTTATTTATATGATGATCATAAGGAGATGTCACTTTCTGATTTCTGTCGGATTTGTTTAGTGCCTTTTGAGGGCAATACAGAAGAACCACATCGTGATGATGTGGAGGGATTTATTGACACTATCACTGTAGGGGAAACAAGGAAGGTTTCCGATGCACGAATCACTACCATACACTTTCCTGTTTTACGTTATTTTGCATTATTTGCTAGTCGTTGCTTAATTGGTCGAGGAAACTATGGAAACCTGAGTATCCCTGATATTATTATTTTGCACCACGGTTTATACGGTGATAACTCTTTTAGTATGGGCAGCATTATTGCTAAACGGTTAAGTTCGAACCGTACCAAGGGCCCCATCTTTGGAGGCATCTATGCTACACGCCTAGCTGCACATTTTAACATACCTATTAGGCATTATGAGAAGGAAGAAAAGGTGCTGCCTCATGTTTATTTAGATTATAAAAGTATGGTGGCGCATGATTTTATTGTTAAGAATAGGGAAGGCGAGCTTAAATATCAATTGTTCTTTAATAAACATCATCCTGAGACTATTACCTTGCCTGCTCCTTCTTTGTTTGATTTGACTGTAGGCATGTACCTTGTTCCGTTAACGGCTATTCATGCCTACTGGAACCCTGCACCAGCCGAGGAGCCAGAGCCGGAACCACAATTTGATCCTTCACGACAGTTCAATTACCAGTGGGATTCGGAGATGATTGTCAGCCAGTGGCAATCGGAGTCTTCCTCGTCTGCACCACAGTACGACCCCAACTATTATTATGGATATCCACCAGGCCAGCCGTGGCCATAGACCAACTTAGGCCAAAAGCTTAAGCTTGGGGGAGTACCTATTTCTCACCGACATTACATTTATGCTCACACACTTATTGCTAGATGTCGGTGCTCATACTTTTTCATTGTATCATCCATGCTAGTTTATTTTCCCTTTTTATGCTTTGTTCTTGTGTGTTTAATAAACCTTAAGAAAAACCAAAAAAAATTAGTTGTAGCTTTTAATTAATTTACCATCCATGCTTGTAGTAGTAACTAAAAAGAAAACCCAAAAATATTTCCTGTTCTTCTTTTGCTTGTTGGGAGCTTTCCCGTGTAAATAGTTTTATTTCTTTTCTTTTCTTTGGGGTCGATAGGAGAAGACCATGATTAAATTGTTGAAGTGGCTCTTATATGCATTATTGTTGATCTGACAAAAGAGCCCATATTGCCTTGTCTTCTCCTATTTATTGAATGCTTGCAGATTCCAGCTTAGTCCAATGCATGTGCACTATTATTATTATTATTATTATCCACATCATTCGGTCGTGCAAGTGAAAGGCAATTATGACGATATATGATGGACTGACTGAGATGAGAAAAGCTGGTATGAACTCGACCTCTCTTGTTTTTTTAAATATGATTAGTTCATCGTTCCTGATTCAGCCTATTATGAATAAACATGTTTGCAATGACAACTAGAGATCATAGTTTCTTGTGCCATGCTTGATTACCTATGAGTTATAATGGCTTACATTGTGTGCCAACATGCTATTAAAATGGCTATGATGTGGTATGATAGGGTGGTGTCCTCCTCTGAATGATTTAAGTGACTTGACTTGGCACATGTTCACGCATGTAGTTGAAACAAAATCAACATAGCCTTCACGATATTTATGTTCATGGTGGATTATATCCTACTCATGCTTGCATTCAGTGTTGATTAATTTTAATGCATGTTCATGACTATTGTCGCTCTCTAGCTGGTCGCTTCCCAGTCTTTTGCTAGCCTTTACCTGTACTAAGCGGGAATAGCTCATGTATCAACTAGGGCTGTCTGTATCTTCCATGTTAGGCGGGTTATTCTCAAGAGGAGTGGACTCCGCTCCTCACTCATGAGATAAATGGCTGGTCACCGGGATGCCCAGTCCCATGCTTTATGCAAACTAAATCAAAATAATTGCAAACAAAGCTCCCCCTGGGACTCTTGTTAGTTGGAGGCACTCGTTGTTTCGAGCAAGCCATGGATTGATGCTTGTGGTGGAAGGGGGAGTATAAACTTTACCATTCTGTTTGGGAACCGCCTACAATGTGTGTAGCATGGAAGATATCACCATCTCTTGGTTGTTATGTTGACAATGAAAGTATACCGCTCAAAATATTATCCACCTCTGTTTCAAAACCGAGCTCTGGCACCTCTACAAATCCCTGCTTCCCTCTGCGAAGGGCCTATCTATTTACTTTTATGCTGAGTCATCATCCTCTATTAAAAAGCACCAGTTGGAGAGCACCACTGTCATTTGTATTCATTACTGTTAGTTTACATTGAGTATGACTTGACTGGATCTCTTTTACCATGAATTACAATGTCTAGTCAGTCCTTGGTCTTTAAAGGTGCTCTGCATTTATGTTTTGCGGTCTCAAAAAGGGCTAGCGAGATACCATCCTGTTATATCATATTATGATTGTTTTGAGAAAGTGTTGTCATCCGAGTTTTATTATTATGGCTCGCTAGTTGATTATGCAATTGATATGAGTAAACTTGGGACCTATGCGTTATTGTGAATGTGGTTAGTTATAATCTTTGCTGAAAACTTGAATGCTGGCTTTACATATTTACAACAACAAGAGCAAACAGAGTTTGTAAAAGTTTTTCTTTATCACTTTCAGTTTGTCAACTGAATTGCTTGAGGACAAGCAAGGGTTTAAGCTTGGGGGAGTTGATACGTCTCCAACGTATCTACTTTTCCAAACACTTTTTCCCTTGTTTTGGACTCTAACTTGCATGATTTGAATGGAACTAACCCGAACTGACACTATTTTCAGCAGAATTACCATGGTGTTATTTATGTGCAGGAGCAAACGTTCTCGGAATGACCTGAAACTTCACGGAGACACTTTTCAGAAAATAAGAAAAATACCTGCCAAAGATGAAGGCCAGGGGCCCACCGTCTTGCCACGAGGGTGGGGGGCGCGCCTGCCCCCCTAGGGCACGCCCCCTACCTCGTGGGCCCCCTGTTGCCTCTCCGACTCTAACTCCACCTCCATATATTGAGTTTCGGGGAGAAAAAAATCAAGGAGAAGAAATCATCGCGTTTTACGATACGGAGCCACCACCAAGCCCTAAAACCTCTCGGGAGGGCTGATCTAGAGTCCGTTCGGGGCTCCGGAGATGGGAATCCGTCGCTATCGTCATCATCAACCATCCTCCATCACCAATTTGTTGATGCTCACCGCCGTGCGTGAGTAATTCCATGGTAGGCTTGCTGGACGGTGATGGGTTGGATGGGATCTATCATGTAATCGAGTTAGTTTTGTTAGGGTTCGATCCCTAGTGTCCACTATGTTCTGAGATTGATGTTGCTATGACTTTGCTATGCTTAATGCTTGTCACTAGGACCCGAGTGCCATGATTTCAGATCTGAACATATTATGTTTTCATCAATATATTAGTGTTCTTGATCCTATCTTGCAAGTCTATAGTCACCTATTATGTGTTATGAACCGTTAACCCCGAAGTGACAATAATCGGGATACTTACCGGTGATGACCGTAGTTTGAGGAGTTCATGTATTCACTATGTGTTAATGCTTTGTTCCGCTTCTCTATTAAAAGGAGGCCTTAATATCCCTTAGTTTTCGTAAGGACCCCGCTGCCACGGGAGGGTAGGACAAAAGATGTCATGCAAGTTCTTTTCCATAAGCACGTATGACTATGTTCGGAATACATGCCTACATTATATCAATGAACTGGAGCTAGTTCTGTGTCACCCTAGGTTATGCCTGTTACATGATGAACCGCATCCGACATAATTCTCCATCACTGATCCATTGCCTACGAGCTTTCCATATATTGTTCTTTGCTTATTTACTTTTCCGATGCTATTGCTATCATCACTACAAAATACCAGAAACATTACTTTTACTACTGTTACCTTTTGCTACAGTTATCGCCACTATCATATTACTTTGGTACTAAACACTTTGCTGCAGATATTAAGTTTCCAGGTGTGGTTGAATAGACAACTTAGCTGCTAATACTTGAGAATATTCTTTTGCTCCCCTTGTGTCGAATCAATAAATTTGGGTTGAATACTCTACCCTCGAAAACTGTTGTGATCCCCTATACTTGTGGGTTATCAGCTAGCGAGATACCATCTTGTTATATCATATTATCATTGTTTTGAGAAAGTGTTATCACCCGAGATTTATTATTATTGCTCGCTAGTAGATTATGCCATTGATATGAGTAAACATGAGACCTAAATGTTATTGTGAATATGGTTAGTCCATAATCTTTGCTGAAAACTTGAATGTTGGCTTTACATATTTACAACAACACGAGCAAACAGAGTTTGTAAAAGTTTTTCTTTATCACTTTCAGTTTATGAACTGAATTTCTTGAGGACAAGCAAATTTTTAAGCTTGGGGGAGTTGATACATCTCCAGCGTATCTACTTTTCCAAACACTTTTGCCCTTGTTTTGGACTCTAACTTGCATGATTTGAATGGAACTACCCGGACTGACATTGTTTTCAGCAGAATTGCCATGGTGTTATTTTTGTGCAGAAATACAAGTTCTTGGAATGACCGGAAAATCAATGGAGAATATTTTTGGAATATATAAAAATACTGGCGAAAGAATCAAGGCCAAGGGCCCAACACCCTGTCCACGAGGGTGGGGGCGCGCCCCCTGCCTCGTGGCCCCCCTGGTGCTCTGCCGACCTCAACTCCAACTCCATATATTCACGTTTGGGGAGAAAAAAGTAGGGGAGAAGGATTCATCGCGTTTTATGATACAGAGCCGACGCCAAGCCCTAATCTCTCTCGGGAGGGCTGACCTGGAGTCCGTTCGGGGCTCCGGAGAGGGGAATCCGTCGCCATCGTCATCATCAACCTTCCTCCATCACGAATTTTATGATGCTCACCGCCGTGCGTGAGTAATTCCATCGTAGGCTTGCTGGACGGTGATGGGTTGGATGAGATTTATCATGTAATCGAGTTAGTTTTGTTAGGGTTTGATCCCTAGTATCCACTATGTTCAGAAATTGATGTTGATATGACTTTGCTATGCTTAATGCTTGTCACTAGGGCCCGAGTGCCATGATTTCAGATCTGAACCTATTATGTTTTCATGAATATATGTGAGTTCTTGATCCTATCTTGCAAGCCTATAGTCACCTATTATGTGTTATGATCCATTAACCCCGAAGTGATAATAATCAGGATACTTACCGGTCATGACCGTAGTTTGAGGAGTTCATGTATTCACTAAGTGTTAATGCTTTGGTCCGGTACTCTATTAAAAGGAGGCCTTAATATCCCTTAGTTTCCAATAGGACCCCGCTGCCACGGGAGGGTAGGCCAAAAGATGTCATGCAAGTTCTTTTCCATAAGCACGTATGACTATATTCGAAATACATGCCTACATTACATTGATGAACTGGAGCTAGTTCTGTGTCACCCTATGTTATAACTATTGCATGAGGAATCACATCCGACATAATTATCCATCACTGGTCCATTGCCTACGAGCTTTTCATATATTGATCTTCGCTTATTTTCTTTTCCATAGCTACTGTTACAATCACTATAAAACCAAAACTGCTACCGTTACTTTTGCCACCGTTACAACTACTATCATATTACTTTGCTACTAAATACTTTGCTGCAGATATTAAGTTTCCAGGTGTGGTTGAATTGACAACTCAGCTGCTAATACTTGAGAATATTCTTTGGCTCCCCTTGTGTCAAATCAATAAATTTGGGTTGAATACTCTACCCTCAAAAACTGTTGCGATCCCCTATACTTGTGGGTTATCACCTACCACTGAAAGAGGTCACACAAATTACTCAACTATGCTTGAGCCCATAATGGCTTGTGGCTGCACATGGAGGTTTCTAAGCATGAATAATATTATGATCCCTTTGAGCCTGGGTGGCATTCCATAGGATGATCACACGGGTACTCCGGGATATCCTAGGACAACACTGGATTGCTCCAGGTGCCCGCAACCAATCCACCCGGATGTGTATTAAAGTAGCCACCTTAAGTTTCCCTTAGTTAAACATTAACTCTCATATCTTTCATGAATCTCACATACCAATCCACGTCTACAAGCATAGGAAAGTAGTACAAGCATAACATTTAATACCCGGGGTTTGATATAAGACAATAGGTTCGAACCTCATCAACTACTTCCCAATACCCACATGTTATCAAAACCTACTCATGCAATTTTTGAGGGTTGAGACTAATGCATAAAAACTGGGTAATAAAGGGATATGATCAGAGTGTTACTTGCCTTGCTGATGGTCAGAAAACCCCTAGAGATTCGTAGTAGCAAGCCTCGCACTCTGGAAACTCTATCATGAACAAACAATAGCATACATAAGCACTCAAACATAAGATGCAAAGGTAAAATCAAAAGAAAAGATCTTAACAGAAAGTTCAAGTGAAGAGCTTTGATTTGCAAAAAGAATCAATCAAATCGGAGTTACGAAACACGAACTACGATCAAAAGAGATTCGAATTCAAATCTACTTGAAACCAAAATTTAAAATTTCAAAATCATGTCAAGCTGTTTATCTGGACAGAGGGGAACAAGACGAAGAGTTTGCGTTGGTTTCACTGAATTTGGATAAACGAGCAAAAAGTAGTGAGGGTTTAAAGATCAGGGACTAATCTGTAAGAACAATATTTGCAGATAGGTCCCTGGCTGAAAATAAAACTAAAAAGAAAAATATAATGAAAGAACGTTCGCTAACAGAAACTAACGAACGAAATCGTTCGTTAACAGAACAAATCGGGTGAACGTTCACGAAATAACTTAACCTAAATAATAAACCGATCTAATAAAATAAAACCAAACTACATAAAAAAATTGAGCAAGTTTATCGGTTTATACTGGTTCGGGGAAAATAACCGGCGGCGGCGGCAACTCCGGCGAGCGGGGTGGCGCGGCAGCGGCGGTGGGACGACGGCTAGCGGGGGCACGGCGTCGCGGGGAGGCGGGAGGCGGCGGCGCGAGGCGGCGGGAGGCAGCGAGGCGGCGAGGCAAAGCTGCAGCTGGGCAGCTTGCGGCGGCTTGGAGAAGAGGGCCGGGGTGGCTGGGCTTACAAAGGGTCGCGGGAGGTGGTGGCTTGGGGACGAGGCGCCGAGGCAGTGGCGGAGTCCGGCCGAACTCGACGGCGGTGCGCTCATGCTGGAGCCGGACTCCCGCGGCTTGGGGTCGGCGGCGATGGCCTGGGCCGGCTGGTCTTCGGCCCAGTCGGTCCGAAGATTTTTTTTTAAAAATTCGCCGCAGAGAAAAAACCAAAATAAAATAAAATAAAATTACTAAAATTCCAAAAATAATTTTCACTGTCCTCTCCTAATATTTAGGATAATGTGAACATTTTTCTGGACTAAATGCAATTTTTAAAAAATGCATATTTTCCCCTAATTTTGCCGACTAAAATATCGATTAAAATTAAAATAAAATATATTTTTATTCAAAAAATAAATTTCCATTATTTCCTCTGTTTTGAAGAAGTCATATTATCTTCTCTCTTTATTTTATTTATTTTGAAATAATTGGAAAAATAATTTCAAATAAAAATCACCTTGATCCAAATTACCAATTTTGAAATTTCAAAAAAAGGATTTTTGTGAAAACCTCCAACTCTCTTAATTGGTCCTTGAGTTGCTTAAGGTCTCTTGAATCAAAATGTCCTAATAAAACAACTTCAAAAATGCTCAAATCATGGATGCATCTGATGACCTAATGATTAACATCTAAAATGAAAATTGGGATGTTACACATAACAACGAGAGGGGAGAGTGTGTCTACGTACCCTCGTAAACCGAAAGCGGAAGCGTTTGCCAACGCGGTTGATGTAGTCGTACACCTTCACGATCCGTCTCGATCAAGTACCTAAAGTACTGCACCTCCGCGTTCAGCACACATTCAGCTCGATGACGTCCTCGCCTTCTTGATCCAGCAAGAGGGGCGAAGTAGTAGATGAGTTCCGGCAGCACGACGGCATAGAGACGGTGTTGGTGAAGATGTGGCGACCCGTCCTCAAACGGTCAAGTCTCTGTGCTTCAGTGTCATCCCTGGATCGGTAATGCTGACACACACAGTACTCGAAGGATTTATAACAGAGTAGCAATCACACACTTATTACATCAAATGTCTCAAAAGAGAACTTATTACAATAAATATGGCTTAAGGCCATCTAATACGATAACAACGGAAGGCTTGGAAGATAAAGTGAGTCCATCAACTCCAACGGCATAGCTGAGCTGCACGGCAACGACCTAACGAACCTTACTCCTCATCTGAAAAGTCTGCAACATAATACGTTGCAGCCCGAAAATGGGTCAGCACATGGAATATGCTGGCAATATAACACGGTAGAGAAAGAACAGAATAATGCTATCACTATATGCATATTTGGCTGGTGGAAAGCTCTACGGTTAAAGTTTTGCGGAAAGCCAATTTTTTCCTACAACAAAGGAATAGATTTTTTTAACTATGATGGTAGTTGAAACATCATTGAGAAGGTTCCTCCAACTCAATCCCAATTAAAAGTAATTATCAACCCAACAATATTAATTTAGAGTGATGAGATACATATGATAATCCAAGTACTAGATACTCAAGATGTCCATAACCGGGGACACGGCTAACACTGATTAGTTTGTACACTCTGCAGAGGTTTGCGCACTTTTCCCCACAAGACTCGATCTCCTCCATTGGATTTCTCACACTACATGGTGTTTGAGAAACGGATGACCGAGACACAGTCTTTCAGAAGCATTAACTCCCTACTCCGGATAGACTATACCACCTACAACCCACTACATCATCTAGTCTACTTCTTCAAGAGCTTCACGCAACTTACTCAACTATGCTAGAGCCCATAATAGCTTGTGGCTGCACACGGAAGTTTCTAGCATGAAATATCTCAGTTCCCTTTGAGCCTGGGTGGCGGACCTTAGGATTATCACACGGGTACTCCGGGGTTTCCTAGGACAACACTGGATTCTCCAGGTGCCCGACAAGCAATCCACCCAGATGTGTATTAAAGTTGCCACCTTAAGTTGAACCATTAATTAACAATCTCACATCTGTCATGGATTCACTCAAACCCAATCCACGTCTACGAGCATAGCATAGCAATATAAGCAACGTAGAAGTAACTCCCAGGGTTTGATAACAAATAGGTGAATAGGTACTACCTCATCTACTTCCCAATCCCACATGTTATCAAGTCCTAACCATGCAATGTTTGAGGGTTGAAACTAATGCATAAAAACTGGGTGATAAAGGGGAGATGATCAAAGTGTTACTTGCGTTGCCGATGATCCGCAAAACCTAGAGACTCGTAGTAGCACACTTCGCACTCCGTGTGTTCTATCGCAAACAAACAATAGCATACTAAGCAATCAAGCAAAGACGCACGGGTAAAGCACAAGTAAGAATATCTAACCAGAAAATTCAACTTAAGAACTCCGGTTTGCAAAAGGAATCAAATCAAACGGAGCACCGAAACTCAAACTGCAAAAGAAACAAGATCCGATTACTAATCTGGACTAAGGTCAAATTTTTACTGTATCAAAATCTTGTTCAAGTTGGTTAAATGGGAAGAGGGTTCCGAGACAAAGATTTAGGCGCTTGAATTGCCTGATTCCAATAAACGAGCGAAAAGTTATACTAAAACGAAAATCGGATCAGAAATCACGATCGAAAATAATCGCGGAAAATCCGAGAAAAAGAAAAGCTGACGAACAGGCTAACGAACGAACGTTCGCTGTCTGCGGCTAAATGGTGAAAACCGTTCGTTAAAATGAACGTAAAAACGGGCGTTCGCTAAATAACTAAACCGAAAAAAATAAACCGAACCAGATCTAAAAAAACGGATCTAGGGTTTCAAAAAAAACCAAACGATTTTCTCACAAAAACCGAGGCGGGTACCTCAGGTCCGGCAGGGTCAGGCAAGGTCCGGCGACGACGGGGAGGCTTCGGTGCGGCGGCGTGGGGCGGCGGGCGGTGGCGGCAGCGCGCGAGGCGAGGCGGCGGCGGCGCGGCTAGGGTTAGGGTTTGGGCGGCGGCGCGGTTTGGGCTGCTGTGGGCTCGGCGGCGCGGCTTAAAAAGCCCCCCGGGTGGAGTCCCGCTCGGGTACGGCCCGGAGTCGGTTCACTTTTTTTTTAAAAAAATAATTCCGACGTGCAGAAAAATAAAGAAAAGAAATACTAAACGGACTCCAAAAATCCAGAAATAAATTTGCCCCGTCCTCTAAAAATAAGCCGGGCAAGGTGAACATTTATTTGGGCTGAAAATGAAAATTTGAGAAATGCATATTTTTCCTAATTCAAATAAAATAGCGATAAAACTCCGAATAAAAATCTTATTTGATTTTAATATTAAATCTTCGATATTTCTCTATTTTGAGGAAGTCATTTTATCCTCTCTCTTTTATTTTTATAAAAGAAATATTCGAAGAGAAAATAATTAAAATCAAACAATCCTCTATTCAAAATTCGAGAAAACTCGAATATGAAAATAATGAAATCCCCAACTCTCTCCGTAGGTCCTTGAGTTGCGTAGAATTTCTAGGATCAATCCAAAATGCAATAAAATATGATATGCAATGATGATCTAATGTATAACATTCCAAATTCAAAATTTGGGATGTTACAAACCTACCCCCCTTAAGATGAATCTCGCCCTCGAGATTCGGGTTGGCTAGAAAATAGGTGTGGGTGATCTTTGCGAAGATCATCCTCTCGTTCCCAGGTGGCTTCGTCCTCGGTATGGTGGCTCCACTGAACTTTGCAAAACTTAATAACCTTGCCGCGGGTAACCCAACTGGCAAACTCAAGAATCCTGACTGGCTTCTCCTCATAGGTCAAATCATTGTCCAACGGAATCGCTTCCAGCGGTACTGTATCTCTCAGAGGAATGTCGGCCATCTCCGCGTGGCACTTCTTCAACTGAGAAACATGGAACACATCGTGAACTCCTGACAATCCTTCGGGTAATTCCAACTTATAAGCAACTTCTCCCATACGTTCCAAAACTCTGTATGGTCCCACAAAGCGTGGCGCTAACTTTCCCTTAACTCCAAAGCACTTAACTCCTCAGAGTGGTGATACCCGAAGATACACTCTATCTCCGATTTCATAGACTACCTCCTTGCGTTTTGAATCTGTAGAACTCTTCTGTCGGGGCTGGGCTACCTTCAGTCTATCTCTAATCAACCTTCTCTTCTGATTCCTTAATCAAATCTGGTCCAAACAACTGAGGGTCTCCAACTTCATCCCACAACAATGGTGTCTTGCACCTACTTCCGTACAAGGCTTCGAAAGGTTCCATCTTCAAAATGGCCTGGTAACTGTTGTTGTATGAGAACTCTACGTAGGGCAAGTTGTCATCCCAACTAGATCCATAATCTAGTGCACAAGCTCTCAACATATCCTCCAGAATCTGGTTGACTCTCTCGGTCTGTCCATCTGTTTGCGGGTGAAAAGCTATACTGAACTCCAGTCTGGTTCCCAAAGTTTCATACAACTGATTCCAAAACTTTGAGGTAAACTGGGTTCCTCTATCTAATACAATGGTCCATGGAAATCCATGCAAACATACGATCCTGGTCATGTATATCTTGGCCAACTTGGCACTTGTATAGGTGGTTTTCACTGGGATAAAGTGAGATAATTTGGTCAAGCGATCAACTACTACCCATATAGAATCTATCCTGATTTGGTCCTAGGCAATCCGGTGATGAAATCCATGCCAAGCTTATCCCACTTCCATTCAGGTATCGACATAGGTTGTAACAATCCGGCTGGCTTTTGATGTTCAGCCTTCACTCTCTGACATACATCACATACGGCTACATACTCGGCAATATCCTTCTTCATACCAGTCCACCAGAAACGCTCCTTTAAATCCACATACATCTTGGTGTTTCCAGGGTGAATCAAGTATGGTGAGTCATGAGCCTCCTAAAGTATTAACTTCCTGATCTCTGTGTTATTGGGCACATAAACACGGTCCTCAAACCACAAGGTGTCGTGTTCATCCTTACGAAAACCTTTGGCCTTTCCTTTGCTCATTCTCTCTTTTATCTCGGCGATCTCTTTGTCATCCTTCTGAGCTTCTTGAATCTTTCCTAACAATGTAGACTAAACTTCCATTGTTGCAACAAAACCTCTAGGGACAATCTCCAATCGAAGCTCCCTGAGATCCTCTGCCAACTCCTTTGGCAATCCCGCGCTTATGAGTGTGTTGGCATAACTCTTCCGGCTCAAAGCGTCTGCTATGACGTTGGTCTTTCCTGGATGACAGTGAAGCTTCATGTCATAATCCTTTATAAGCTCCAACCATCTCCTCTGCCTAAGGTTCAACTCCTTCTGTGTGAAAATGTAGTTCAAACTCTTATGGTTAGTGTATACATCGCAATGGTTTCCAATAAGATAATGTCTCCAAGTCTTCAACGCATGCACTACGACAGCCAACTCCAAGTCATGCGTGGCATAATTTAACTCATGCGGTTTCAGTTGTTGCGAGGCATACGAAACAACTCTTCCGTTCTGCATCAGTACTCCTCCAAGTCCTAAGCGAGAGGCGTCGCAATACACTTGGAAATCCTTGCGTATATCCGGCAGAATCAGTACTGGGGCGGTAGTCAGACGTTTATTTAACTCTTGAAAACTCGCTTCACATTCTTCCGTCCATTTAAATTTGGTATCCTTCTTCAATAGCTCTGTCATTGGCTTCGCAATCTTGGAAAAGTTCTCAATGAATCACCGGTAGTATCCTGCAAGTCCAAGAAAACTGCAGATCTCGCTAACTGATGTGGGTGCCAACCATTAAGTGACTGACTAAACCTTGGTGGGGTCTACTGCTATACCTTCTCTTGATATAACATGTCCAAGGAATCCAACTTCTTTCAACCAAAACTCACATTTGCTGAACTTGGCATACAACTGACACTACAAAAAAATACACTTCCGTGATGATACGTGTTTGTCACAGTAGGTCGCGTTTTCTGTCATGCATGTACATCCATGATGATTTTATGACAGAATCAAGATAGTCATACCTGTGCTATCGTAGAAGTGTTCCATGACATTACCAAAATTATCATCACGGAAGTGTCCACTTCCATGACGATAAATCGCGCGTCATAGAAGTGCTTTCGTCAAGGGTGACCGACACATGGCATCCACCGTAACGGAACACCATTAAGCTATCGGGTCGGGTTTTGGATCCGATAACCCGTTAACAGCCCCGACCAATGGGGATTTTCCACGTGTAAAATCATCATTGGCTGGAGGAAACACGTGTCGGCTCATCACTGGGACAGATGTCATCCACTCATTGGACAGAAGGCGCCTATGATACGCTGACACGTGGCACGGCCCAACAGAGTCCCATTCCTGTGAAAAGGCCGGCCCGTTTGACTTGGTCAAAAGGTGGCGGGCCAGCCCATGGAAAGCTTGTTAATGGCCTGTTCGCATATAGCCCATTTACAACCCGCTAACCCAAGGCCCGTTACGCCCTATTCGAATTAGGCCCAGTAGCGTCATCTGGGACATCCAATATGATTCCAGCCCGTTTTCACTTCTGGCCCATTTATGGCCCATGACGTCTTTTGGCCCATATGAGGCCCTATGTAACTCTTGGCCTATTAACGGCCCGTGGTGAAACTGGCCCGTAATGAACAGTGTATCACTTTACACCCATTAACGACCCGTGGTGAAACTGGCCCGTAAAGAACAGTGTATCACTTTATACCCATTAACGGCCCGTTATTCCGTTGGGCCGTTTCCAGCCCATGTTATCTTTCGGCCTTCTCAGAGCCCATTTATTCTTGGGCTATTTTCCAGCATTCGTTTACTTACGGCCCGTTACTGTCATTTTCTGCTTGTGGTCCAAATTCAGCCCGTGGTTACAGTCGGCCCGTTTGTGGTCCGTTAATACGTTGGGACGTTTTCATAGCATCATCAAATACGGCCTATTAACGATGGCCTGTTATGGTTGGCCCATGAACGGACGATTCCAACTCTAGCCCGTTTACGGCCAGAATGCGGTCTGTTTGGCCCATGTTTGGCCAATCGATCATACGGCCCGTATAAGGCCCATTGATGATACGACCCGTAGAAGGCCCACTGTTTCTACGGCCCGTAGAACGCCCACTGTTTCTACGGCCCATAGGAGGCCCAGTGTCACTACAATAAACATTAGCCCATGGTTATTGTGGCCTAGTTTTAAAAAATAGGTTATTACAGCCACTAGCAAACCACAGAAAAAGAACTGCACTAACTACAAGTAAACAAATAAACAAGACAACAAGGAAATAAATAAGCAAGCAACTTACACTAGGCTATCACGGCTATTACACATATTACATCCACTGGGCATCAAAGTTCGCCACCAGTGCAAATATAGGAAACACAACAACATATAAACGCCGCAGCAAAACAAGTCCAGAACTGAAACCACTTCAGAAGAGCTCAAGAAACAATATCCTGGGTACCCATAATGCTGGCAAGATGCTTAGCAAGCTTATTAACTTTCTCTTGTTTGGCGCTTAAGTCCTCCAGCGCTTGCTATTGCACCAGAAAGTATGCATCTGAATTCTATAGGGACTTCCTCAGTCCTTCGGCTTCCTGTCACATAACATCTGATCAATGTCTTTCATCTTGAAGTTGAGACTTAAGAAGGCGAACTGATTCAGGCAACGAGTTTGAAGAGCTGGTGCCAGCAATGGTAGCCAGTAACTCGAACACTACATCAAGACAGGACTTTGGGGTTGTCTCAGTGTCTTCAATATAGTTTTTATCAGCTTTCTTGGAGACCAACAGGGATGTCTCACTATCTTGAACCTTATCTGCATTACTTCCTTTACCATTGCATAACAGGGTACTCTTCTCCAATATTTTATCTGCATTCTAAAAGAGAAACAAACAAACACATCTTAGGTTTACAATGTAGTATATGAAACTCATTTTGGTAAACTAGTTTAGTAGTAAGGTGGACAGGATAACTGTAACACCCTCGATGCGGCTATATCTCCTACGTGTCGAAGCATGACTTAGAGGCATAACCGCATTGAAAGCAATGTCGCAAGTAAGGTAATCTTCACAACAACCCATGTAAATAGATAATAGGGGAAAAGGTACATAGTTGGCTTACACTCGCCACATCACACAAATACATGATTAACATTACAATCATCCAATACACTCATGGTCCGACTATGGTACCAAAATAAAAGATCAACCCCACATGCGACACGGACCCCGATCGCCCCAACTGGGCACCACTACTGATTATCTGGGAAAGACACATAGTAACAGCGAGAGTCTTCATCGAACTCCCACTTGAGCTCAAGCGCATCGTCTGGAATGGTATCATTGGTCCCTGCATCTAGTTTTGGAAGTAATCTGTGAGTCACGGGGACTCAGCAATCTCGCACCCTCGCGATTAAGACTATTTAAGCTTATATGTAAGGCAAGGTAATATGTGGAGCTGCAGCAAGCGACTAGCATATATGGTGGCTAACCTGTTCGCAAAAGAGAGCGAGAAGAGAAGGCAAAAGCACGGTCGAACAACTATGATCAAGAAGTGATCCTAGAACAACCTACGTCAAGCATTACTCCAACACCGTGTTCACTTCCCGGACTCCGCCGATAAGAGACCATCACGGTTACACACGCGGTTGCTTCATTTTAGTTAAGTTAAGTTTCATGTTATCTACAACCGGACATTAACAAATTCCCATCTGCCCATAACCGCGGGCACGGCTTTTGAAAGTTCAAATCCCTGCAGGGGAGTCCCAACTTAGCCCATCACAAGCTCTCACGGTCAACGAAGGATATTCCTTCTCCCGAGACATTCCGATCAGGCTCGGCATCCCGGTTTTACAAGACATCCTCGACAATGGTAAAAAAAGTCCAGCAACACCACCCGAATGTGCCGACAAATCCCGATAGGAGCTGCACATATCTCGTTCTCAGGGCACACTCAGATGAACACTACGTACAACTACAACCAACCCTCAAGTTTCCCCGAGGTGGCGCTGCAAGTGGCTCTGTTTGGACCAACACTCAGAGGAGCACTGGCCCGGGGGGGTTTAAATAAGATGACCCTTGGGCTCCAGAAACCCAAGGGAAAAAGAGGCTAGGTGGCAAATGGTAAAGCCAAGGTTGGGCATTGCTTGAGGAGTTTTATTCAAGGCGAACTGTCAAGGGGTTCCCATTATAACCCAACCGCGTAAGGAACGCAAAATCCGGGAACATAACACCGATATGACGGAAACTAGGGTGGCAAGAGTGGAACAAAACACTAGGCAAAAGGCCGAGCCTTCCAACCTTTACCAAGTATATAGGTGCATTAAGATAACAAGATAATATAGTGATATCCCAATAATAAACAATGTTCCAACAAGGAACGATCTCCAATCTTCACCTGCAACTAGCAACGCTATAAGAGGGGCTGAGCAAAGCGGTAACATAGCCAATCAACGGTTTGCTAGGACATGGTGGGTTAGAGGTTTGACATGGCAATTTGGGAGGCATGATAATCAAGTGGTAGGCATCGTAGCATAGGCATAGCAAAAGAGCGAGCATCTAGCAAGCAAAGATAGAAGTGATTTCGAGGGTATGATCATCTTGCCTGCAAAGTTGTTAGAGTTGACTTGATCCTCGTAAGCAAACTCAACGGGCTCCTCGTTAGCGAACTCATCTCCTGGCTCTACCCAAACAATATAAACAAGCAAAAGGAACACAATCAACCACGTGCAATGCTCAAACAAACATGATGCAAACATGGTATGCTATGCGGGATGCGGTATGTGATGCATATGCAAGATTTGACAAGGAATGATTGAACCTGGCCTCAACTTGAAAATCTAAGAGTTCCACTGCAAAGGTGAGGTGATTTTGGTTGAAATCGATATAAAGATCACCGGAATCGGATGCACGGTTTGGAAATGGCAAGCAAAACAAATATGGCACCGGTCTGCGATAATCAGCAAGTAGCCATCTAAAAGCATCAAGATAATTATTCTACAACACTCAAACATGACAACAAAATACATGGCAGTGATCCACTCATGATTCTTGGAAAAAGATGAACACTGAGCTACGGCCAATTCATCCATTAACAAGTTCAAACAAGCATGGCAAAAGTGCAAATGATAACAGGTTTCAGACTTAGTGAAATTAACACAAGTCTGGAATTTAACATCAGGTAACACACTTTAGAGCATGAAAACTACATGCTATAGGAACTTAACATGGTAAATCAAGGCATGGCATGAAGCTACTCAAAGCACTTAACAAAAGTCCCTTAGTGACCTTGAGCCAAAATGGATCACAAAATACAATTGCAAGCATGTGAACATGGCAAAAACATAATCAGATTACAGACTTAGTGAAAAACTGGAGCATGCAAATCAGTTAACGAGTAGGCATGTTCACGAGCTCGATGCACTCATTACAGAGCATGGCATGACGAACTAAGCATACACCCATCAAGAATACATGTCCTAGAAGCCATACATAGCAAGAACAACAACATAGCATGCACGGATCAATAACAACATCCTCGGCAAAATCGCTAACAAGTCAACAATCTGCCAGGATTCACGAAATAGCAAAAGTAGAGCTCGATTGACTCAAGCTAGGGTGCTCCATAAATGCAAACAAAGACATGGATGGATAGAGAACCACAATGTTAACAAATCATCCTTACTGATCATCCTCAAAAGAGGCACGGATCACTAGGAAACAACATGAACATATGGCATAGTGACAAAATCAGGACAAGGACTTAGAGAAATTCTAAGTCCCTGAAATCAGCATTACCGAATACGCTACTTTGCAAGCTTGTGCTAGTCACCACACATATCAAAAAAATACATGGTAAGCACCTCTGTAAAGATGGCATGGCATATAACAAAACTCATGTAGAGCTCAGGAGCATATCATGCACTCATTAATCATGGAAAAAATGACAAATATCTATTTGATGAAACAGATCTGGCAATTATATCACATAGACCTCTTCCAACAGCATTTCGGGCATCAAGATGAGCTCAAATGAAAATGATGCAATGAGATGAAATGATGTACTCGTTGAGTCGGACATTTTGATATGCTACACGCGCAAATCGGAGCTACGGATGCGGAGTTATAGCATGCCAAAGTATGCAAAATATCTAGGGTTTGGGGGGGAAAGTCAACTGAAACTTCTCAGATCTAGATCTGGCGCGGATTACGAGGTTCGTCGGCGCCGGAGTTACTGTTCACCGGAGTAAGGTCGCCGGACGGAGACGAGGAAGAGGCAGGGAGGCGAGGTGGTGGCGCAGCCGGAGTCGAGGAAGAGGCGGCGGGGCGGTGGACATCAACGCCGGACGGCGAGGGAGCTCGCCGGAGTGCGGCTCCCGCCGGCGAGAGGAGTGGAGGCCGACGCGGAGCGCAGCGGCGGCGCGGGCGCGAGGCGCTGGCAGCGGAGGGCGGCGCGAGGAGATGGGCTCGGGGGGTCGCGCGCGGGCTCTCCCGGGCCGGGAGTGGAGGGAGGCGGCGGACGAACCATGTCGTGCCACGTGGCGGCGGCGGTGGATTCGGACGTGTCTGGCCAGACGGAAAAGTGTCCGGCAGCGCGTGGAGAGGGAGGGGACTAGGGTTTGATCCGGAGATTTTTGGAAGGGGATCTATATATAGGCATAGAGGGAGCTAGGAAGCTCCAAATGGAGCACGGTTTGCGGCCACGCGATCGTGATCGAACGACCGAGACGATGGAGAGGGTTTAGGTGGGTTTTGGGCCAAATTGGAGGGGTGTTGGGCTGCAACACAAACAAGGCCTTCTCGGTCCCTCGGTTAACCGTTGGAGTATCAAACGAAGTCCAAATGGTACGAAACTTGACAGGCGGTCTACCGGTAGTAAACCAAGGCCGCTTGACAAGTCTCGGTCCAATCCGGAAATGTTTAACCCCCACACATGAAAAGAGGTAGAAAGGGGCACCGGAGGAGATAGGAGCGCCGGAATGCAAAACGGACAACGAGGAAAATGCTCGGATGCATGAGACGAACACGTATGCAAATGCAATGCACATGATGACATGATAAGAGATGCATGACAAAGGCAACAACACACGGAGACAAAAACCCGAAACCGAGGAAATAAAATAACTTAGCGCCAGAAACGGCAAGAGTTGGGATACATATAAGGTAAATTACATCCGGGGTGTTACAACACTCCACCACTACGAAAGGATCTCGTCCCGAGATCTAGGACTGGAAAAACGTCGGATACTCAGAACAGAGGTGATCCTCGCGTTCCCAGGTGGCTTCATGGTTGGAATGGTGTGACCACTTGACTTTGAGGAATTTGATTGACTTATTGCGAGTCTTGCGTTCAGTCTCTTCAAGAATAGCAACGGGGTGCTCACGATAAGAAAGGTCTTCTTGGAGATCAATGTCTTCGAAGTTGACGTTGCGGTCAGGGGTCTTGAAGCACTTGCGGAGCTGAGAGACATGGAACACGTCGTGCACATTTGCAAAGTTGGAGGGAAGCTCGAGTTGATAGGCGAGATCGCGTATCTTGCTGACGATCTTGAAAGGACCCACGTATCTAGGGGCAAGCTTCCCTTTGATACCGAAGCGACGAGTACCTTTCATTGGAGAGACGCGGAGGTAAACATGGTCTCCGATCTCGAAAGCCAGATCACGATTCTTACTATCATAGTAGCTCTTCTGGCGCGATTGCGCTGCTTTGAGGTTATCACGAATGACTTTGCACATTTCCTCTGCCTCAGTGATCAAGTAATTTCCAAGAAGTTGACGTTCACCGGTCTCTGACCAATTAAGAGGAGTACGACACTTCCTGCCATAGAGAATTTCAAATGGGGCCTTGCCCGAACTTGCTTGAAAGCTGTTGTTGTAGGAGAACTCGGCATATGGAAGACAATCTTCCCACTTCATACCGAAGGAGATAACGCAAGCCCTGAGCATATCTTCGAGAATCTGATTAACACACTCGACTTGACCGCTAGTTTGAGGATAAAAAGCTGTGCTGAAACGGATGTTGGTGCACATGGCCTTCTGAAAAGAACCCCAAAACTTGGAGGTAAAGATGCTGCCATGGTCTGAAGAGATCAACTATGGAATGCCGTGCAGAGAGACAATCCAAGAGGTATACAGCTCCGCCAATTGAGCTGCAGCGATAGACTCTTTGATAGGCAGGAAATGAGCCACTTTAGTGAGTTTGTCGATGACAACGAATATAGCATCATTGTCACGCTTGGACTTTGGAAAACCCATCACGAAGTCCATCTCAATGTGGTCAAACTTCCATTCTGGAATGGCAAGAGGTTGGAGGAGACCAGCTGGTCGTTGGTGTTCTGCGTTCACTCTTCTGCAGACATCACATTCATTCACGAACTGAGCAATCTCGCGCTTCATTCGAGTCCACCAATAAGCCTGCGTGAGGTCCTGGTACATCTTTGTACTCCCAGGGTGGATGGAGAGGAGAGAATTGTGAGCCTCGTTCATAATGACTTTACGAAGGTCACCTTTAGGCACAACAATGCGATCCTCGAAGAAGAGAGTATCCTTGTCATCAAGGTGATAGCACTTGTACTTGGGTTGACTCTTGGCAATCTCAATCTTCACCTTCTTCACCATAGCATCAAGAAGTTGAGCCTCGCGAATCTGATCTTCCAAAGTAGGAGAGACTTGAAGGTTGGCGAGGAAACCTTGAGGAACAACTTGCAGATTGAGTTTGTGGAAAGCTTCACAAAGCTCGGGTTGGTAAGGCTTGAGAATCAAACTGTTGCAGTAAGCCTTCCTGCTCAATGCGTTAGCAATTACATTGGCCTTGCCTGGAGTATATTCGATGCTCGGATTATACTCTTGAATCATTTCGACCCAACGAGTCTGTCTGAGGTTGAGATTAGGCTGAGTGAAGATGTACTTGAGACTCTTGTGGTCAGTGAAGATGTCCACTTTTCTTCCCAATAAGAGATGTCTCCAAGTCAAAAGAGCATGCACAACTGCCGCCAACTCGAGGTCGTGAGTGGGGTAGTTCTTCTCGTTGGGATTCAACTGGCGAGAGGTATAAGCCACAACTTTCTTCTCTTGCATCAACACTGCACCATGGCCTTGAAGAGAGGCATCACAGAAGACCTCGAACGGTTTGGATTCATCAGGAGGAGTCAGAACTGGAGCAGTGACTAATTTCTCTTTTAGGGTGTTGAAAGCGATGTCACATTCTGAGACCAAACGTACTTCACGTGCTTCTGGAGAAGGTTGGAAAGAGGCTTCGCGATCTTTGAAAAGTTCTCAACGAACCTTCAACAATAGCTTGCGAGACCAAGGAAGCTGCGGAGTTGCTTCACGTTCTGAGGTGGTTCCCAATTCACAATTGCAGACACCTTCTCAGGATTCACCGCTATGCCCTTGGCAGAGATGATATGCCCAATATAGAGAACCTCATCGAGCCAAAACTCGCACTTTGAGAACTTGGCATAGAATTGATGTTCTCTGAGCTTATCGAGCACCAAACGCAAGTGCTTGGCATGATCTTCCTTGTTCTTGGAAAAGACCAAAATGTCATCGAGGTAGACCAAGATGAAGTCATTTGTGTAGGCGTTGAAGATGAAGTTCATCATGCGAGAGAAAGTCAGAGGAGCGTTGATGAGGCCAAAAGACATGACAGTGTATTCATATGAACCATAGCTTGTTCTGAATGCTATCTTGGGGATATCTTGCTCACGGATTCGAATCTGGTGATAGCCCATACGGAGATCAAGCTTGGAGAATACTTGAGCACCTTTGAGTTGTTCAAATAGCTCGTTGATGTTGGGAAGTGGGTACTTGTTCTTTATAGTCTTCTTGTTCAATGGACGGTAGTCAACACAAAGTCGGTCCGTTCCATCCGTCTTCTTCACAAAAAGAACTCCACAACCCCACGGAGAAGAGCTAGGTCGGATGAGACCCATACGCTCTTGAATATCGAGTTGCTTCTTCAGCTCCTTCAACTCTTCAGGTCCAAGCTTGTAAGGGCGTTTGCAAACAGGTTCCGTGCCAGGCTCAAGATCGATGACGAATTCAACTGGCCGGCGCGGAGGCATTCCTGGAAGCTCTTCTGGAAAGACGTCTTGATATTCGCAAACGACCAGAATTTGAGAGATGGCATCCAGTTCACCATTCTCATTGAGAGAAAACAGACGGATGGTATCATCATGAGCGGCAAAGACAATTACATCCTCAGATGAATGAGTCAATTGAATCTGCCTGGCAGCACAATCAAGATGAGCCTTGTGCTTAGAAAGCCAATCCATTCCAAGAATAAGATCGATATCCGAGTTACCAAGAACCACTGGAGAGGACATAAACTTGTACTCGCCCAACGTGATAGAGACATCCGGGACGCAGTTGTTAGAAGTCATTTGCTTTCTCGGGGACACAATCTTCAACGGGAAAGGAATCCTTTCGGTCACAAAATCATGCTTGGCAACAAATGGTCTTGAAATAAAAGAAAGCGATGCACCAGTGTCAAAAAGAAGTTTTGCAGGAACATCGTTAACAGGAAGGTTACCCATGATGACATCTGGCAAGTCGTCTGCCTGAGCTGCGTTCAACAAGTTGACCTTGGCGTGCTTGGGGTTATGCTTGACCACAACTATACTTGCCGATCTCACAGGAGGAGGAGGAGGGAGATGCCTCTGATTGAAGCATTTGTTGGCATAGTGACCCTTCTGTTGGCACTTGTTGCACGTGACCTCCGAGAGCGGACGGTGATACGGAGCACTTGATCTTGGAGCTTGAGACGAAGTCTTGTTCTGAAAGCCAGGGTTTGGTGGGTGGGAAGATCCACTGCCACCTTTGCTCTTCTGCTGATAAGGCTGACGGAACGGAGGAGGAGGAAGCCAATACTTCTGCTGCTTAGCCACTTGAGTTGAGGAAGAAGGAGTTGCATCTCTGACTCTCTTCTTGGAAGCATCGCACTTCAGTTGAGCAGTTTCTTGCTTCATTGCCATGTTGTAAAACTCATCGTACCTCTTGGGCTCAAAGAGAACGAGAGCTAGCTGGATTTCTTCTCTGAGACCACCCCTGAACTGGTATATCATGCTCTTCTCGTCAGGGACGTCTTGCTTAGCAAAACGGGCGAGCTTCTGAAACATCTTGTTGTACTCGTAAACAGACATAGAGCCTTGCTTCAGGTTGCGGAATTCCTCACGCTTGCTTTCAACCACGCTCTGAGGAATATGATGAGCTTTGAAGTCTTGACGGAATTCATCCCAGGTGATCACACGGCCTCCTCTGGAATCTTTGTACTGCTGAAACCATTCTGTAGCTTGGTCTTGGAGTTGGAAGGAGGTGAACTTAAAAAAGTCCTCAGGCCTGACGTTACTGCACTCGAAATGCTTGCATATGTCCACGAGCCAATCATCAGCGTTTGTTGCCTCAACACAATTGCTGAAGGTCTTTGGCTGGTTAGCAAGGAACTTGTTGAGTGTAGCAAACTGATTCTGATTGTTGCCTTGGCCCTGGTTCCCTTGATTGCGCTCTTGAAGAAGTTGCATGATCAGCTGCATGTTTGCATTGGTAGCGACCATCACAGCTTGCCATGCCTCCGTAGGTGGAGGTGGTGGTGGCAGATCAGGATTCGGAGTCGTGCGCGTTGGAGGATCCATCCTGAAGAGGTTGACATCCATTAGGACATTGACAGAAAAATATCGAAGCTGAATCAAACGAGTTGAAATTGCAACATATAGTCTTCACATCCGAACAAAATGAACGAATGCATTCCAATTGAAATGGTCACATATCCATAAATTGAGACAAACATATATCTATGTAGTATGGTCACTGTATGGTCTATATCATTCTAGTTTATGTTGCCAAATCAAGATAGATACAGTTCGAATCATATCTATTTAAGACAAAGCAGCATAGACAGAATATAAGTGTGGGAAACTACACAGCAATAACAACACTTGTAATGTGCATGGCATGAGAACATAACTGTTTATTCAATTGAAACTAAAATCAACATAGAGCAAGTTACAACAGCAAACAGCCAAACACGTTGAAGAAACAGGTTTAAAACATACCTGTTGCGCCATTGGAGTTTCAATTGCATCCTTCAAATTTGAAATTAGTTGGTATCAGTAAATACAGTGATGCAAGAGCAAAGTAGTATGAACCATAGCTATGGAACCTGACCTGAGAACAATTCTTCTTCTGCTTTAAGCGTTGACTTCGGGTTCGGAGTGGTGGTCCTCGTGATTTGGGCACTGTAGTTGCCTTACTAGCTGCTCGTGTTTGGGTGCTCTATGGTGGAGACGGTGCTGTGTCAACGGGAACTAGGTGTCTATCTGCTGGGGTTGGGGTTAGAAGGGGTGTAGCTGGTTCTCTATCCAACTGGGTAGGGGTACAATCTGCATGAGTGTGGGTTATGTGTGGTGGGGCTTGTTCTTGGGCAAGTACAACCGTGGTTCTATCTACATCGACAGGTAGCACGGTCTTTTCTGAAGACCGTGTTTTTACTCCCATAGATACTGCCATCACTCCCTCCAATTGAAATGGATGATAAACAAGAAATCTAATTGAATGTACAGACATTGTAAGATAGACAGGTGCAATGGATAGTAGGGAAGAAAACAGGGCATGAAATAATTCACATTTATGTTGTCTAAACAAATAGAATAGCAGGACATAATTTCACATATATGATGGCTAATTAAACAGGATAGCATGACACAATTTCACATGTATGATGGCTAACTAAACAGGATAGAATGACATACTTCAAAATATGATGACTATGTAAACAGGATGACATGATATAACTATACGATGTGTCTATTAAAGTGGTTGGCATGCCATAAATCACAAACATGTCGTCGATGGAAACATGATGGCATGATATAATTCACGGATAGAATGACATAATTTAAAATATGATGACTATGTAAACATGATGAGATGATATAACTATATTATGTCTTTAGAAAATGGGTTGGCATGCCATAATTCAGATACATGCTGTCTATGTAAACATCATGGCATGACATAATTCAAATATATGATTTATATACTAAGGAAGTGAGTAGAGGGCAATCGCATATATGATGTGTCAACTAAGGAGATGGCATTCAATATTGTGTATATGATGTAAAAACTAAGCATTGCAATACAACATATGCATTATATGAGTAATATAACCCTACCAAGTTTCAGCATACACCTCAGGGGGATACTAGGACTGGTCATCTGCCTCTGAATCCTCCTTTGAAGAGCTATCTGTAACCAGCAAGATATCTGCTTCAGCGGGTAGCATTGTCTGCTCTGAAGACCTTGTTTTCCCTCCAGATTTCTCCATCACCAATTGAAATGGCTGATGCACAGGAAGAGCAGTTGAATATACAAACATTGTCGACAAAAGCAATGAGAAATACAAAAAAAGGATGGCATGATATAATTCACATATATAACGCTTGCCTAAACAGCATGGCATTGCATAATTCACATACATAATGCCTTGCAACAAGATAACATTGCATAATTCACATATATAATGTCTTGCAACAAGATGGCATTGCATAATTCACATATATGGTAATTAGACACTAAACAGGTGGCATTCACACAAAGCATGTCTAAACTAAGCAAATGACATAGCAATGCAAGATACCATACGCATGATATGAGCAACATAACCCTGCCAAGTTAGGGCATGCACCTCAGGGGGGGGGGGAATATGACTGGTCATCTATCTCTGAATCCTCCTCTGAGGAGCTATCGGTAACCAGCAAGACATGCACTTCGTTAGATAACATTGTCTGCTCTGAAGACCATGTTTCCACTTCAGATTTTTCCATGACCGTGCCGAATGGCTGATGCACAGGAAGAGTAATTGAATGTACTAAAATTGTTGACAAATTTAACACATAATAAAAAATGATGGCATGATATAATTCACATATAAGATGACTGGCTAACCAGGGTGGCATTGCAAAATTCACATATATGATGCCTGGCTAGACAAGACGGCATTGCATGATTCACATATACGATAAAGAAACTAAACAGATGGCATTGACACAAAGCATGTGTAAACTAAGCAGATGACATCTTTAATGTATACAGTAAGCAATGCAAGGCACCATATGCATGATATTACCAACATCAGCATGCCAAGTTAGAGCGAAGACCTTATGGGGTAAATAGGAGTGGTCTTCTCCTTCTGAATCCCCCTCAAAACAATTATCTTCCTCTTGATTACGATCCGAAATGGGTGGATGGGGGGGGGGGCTGCCTTTGCGCCCACCATGGAACAACGTCTGCATGAAATTTTATTGCCATGCAAGGCTCGTCTCTTTTGCTCTACATGATCAGTTCCATTGTGTACAATAACTGGCATGCATAGGAATAAAACATAGTGAGATTATGTAAGGAGTGCATGCACAAATCCAGAGTGATGGTAGCAAACTGTGGATAGACCCAAAACCAATGATAGCAGGCAGATAATAGCTTTAGTTAAAAAATACAGATAATGGCTCCTTTAATGTTTGTTTGCACCCAACATGAAACTCATAGTAGACACCGGAGATTAACCAGATAGTAGACAGATAGTACTGATTGTTGCCCCAATATGTACCCCACAACCATTTAAAAACTCAAGTTTCAGCATTAGTTTGGACCTGACTCGGAGTCTAATAGGTGAACACGACGATAATGTAGCATGTCATCATATTAAGCGACGCATAACGTAAGCAGACACGGAAGAGTGCGACCTCTCTGGCAGACCCGTGTAGTCCTCAAGGTCATCTGCTCAGTTGATGATGGTAATGCAGTTGCCGTGGCTGCCGGCGGCAGGGAAGAAGATCTGAGGCGGCGAAAGACAGTCTGGAGAGCGGATCCCTGCTGTGGTGAACCCTTCCGTCATTGGAGCAGCTGAGCTGGGGTGGAACACAGTGCAGTAGGAGCAAGACAAACCACACAAGGTTTTATTTGACACATATCTGTAACAGAAGTAATTGAGTAAGGGCTTGTTTGAATTTGAGGATTCTAACAATGCAGGGATAGGAAATAGACAGGAATAGGATAGGAATGCACGTGCAAAACAGAGAATTTAAAAACACACGATTTCTGCCAATCTGGGTGTTTGATTCACAACAATTGGAAGATCACAGGATGCAAAAAAGCATGGTGAGATTAAGTCAAACCACAAGAAAATGTACAGTTATAATGCTATTATGCTACTATCTCTTAGTCTTGTGCTTGATGAATAGGAATATGAAAAGGAGGAGAAGTGGAAATTAGAATTCATACGGTTTTTCTTTCAAGGAGACACTAAAGGAACAAATCCTACAGTTTTGCTTTGCTCCATTCCTTTGCACCAAATTCATGAAAAGTAGTACCATAGGAAACTTTCCAATTCCTATGTTTTTCATTCACTTTTCCTGTCAAGCACTGGCGATTCTAGTAGGTGATACGTCTCCAACGTATCTATAATTTTTGATTGCTCCATGCTATATTATCTACTGTTTTGGACTATATTGGGCTTTATTTTCCACTTTTATATTATTTTTGGGACTAACCTATTAACCGAAGGCCCAGCCCAGAATTGCTGTTTTTTGCCTATTTTAGTGTTTCGAAGAAACGGAATATCAAACAGAGTCCAAACGGAATGAAACCTTCGAGAACGTGATTTTCTCGCCGAACGTGATCCAGGAGACTTGGACCCTACTCCAAGGAGTCAAAGAGGAGGTCACGAGGGTGGGGGGCGCCCCCCCCTAGGGCGCGCCCCCTGCCTCATGGGCCCCTCGATGCTCCACCGACGTACTCCTTCCTCCTATATATACCTACGTACCCCCAAACGAACAGATACGGAGCCAAAAACCTAATTCCACCGCCGGAACTTTCTGTATCCACGAGATCCCATCTTGGGGCCTGTTCCGAAGCTCCGCCGGAAGAGGGCTGTCATCACGAAGGGCTTCTACATCATCATAGCCTCTCCGATGAAGTGTGAGTAGTTTACCTCAGACCTTCGGGTCCATAGTTAGTAGCTAGATGGCTTCTTCTCTCTTTTTGGATCTCAATACAAAGTTCTCCTCTCTTGTGGAGATCTATTCGATGTAATCTTGTTTTTGCGGTGTGTTTGTTGAGACCGATGAATTGTGGGTTTATGATCAAGTCTATCTATGAATAATATTTGAATCTTCTCTGAATTCTTTTATGTATGATTGGTTATCTTTGCAAGTCTCTTCGAATTATCCGTTTGGTTTGGCCAACTAGACTGGTAGTTCTTGCCATGGGAGAAGTGCTTAGCTTTGGGTTTGATCTTGCAGTGTCCTTTTCCAGTGACAGAAGGGGCAGCAAGGCACGTATTGCATCATTGCCGTCGAGGATAACAAGATGGGGTTTATTTCATATTGCATGAATTTATATCTCTACATCATGTCATCTTGCTTAAGGTGTTACTCTGTTTTTAGCTTAATACTCTAGATGCATGCTGGATAGCGGTCGATGAGTGGAGTAATAGTAGTAGATGCAGAATCGTTTTGGTCTACTTGTCACGGACGTGATGCCTATATACATGATCATGCCTAGATATTCTCATAACTATGCTCAATTCTGTCAATTGCTCAATAGTAATTTTTTCACCCACCGTAGAATACTTATGCTCTTGAGAGAAGCCACTAGTGAAACCTATGGCCCCCGGGTCTATTCTCATCATATCAATCTCCATCACTTTAATCTTGCTTTGCTTTTTCACTTTGCCTTTACTTTCTTACTTTGCATCTTTATACCAAAAATATTATATCTACCAGATCTCACCCTCGTAAGTGACTGTGATGGGATTGACAACCCCTAATCGCGTTGGTTGCGAGTAGCTATCGTTTTGTGTAGGTACGAGGGACTTGAGCGTGGCCTCCTACTGGATTGATACCTTGGTTCTAAAAAACTGAGGGAATTACTTACGCTACTTTGCTGCATCATCCCTTCCTCTTCGGGGAAAACCAACGCAAGCTCAAGACGTAGCAAGAAGGATTTCTGGCACCGTTGCCGGGGAGTCTACGCAAAAAGTCAACATACCAAGTACACATCACAATCCCTATCTCTCGCATTACATTATTTGCCATTTGCCTCTTGTTTTCCTCTCCCCTAATTCACCCTTGCCGTTTTATTCGCCCTCTCTCTCTATCCTCCCTCTCTATTTGCCTCTTTTGCCCGTTTGCTCTTGTTTGCTTGTGTGCTAGTTTGCTTGCTTGTCGCGATGGCTCAAGATAATACTAAATTGTGTGACTTCACCAATACCAACAACAATGATTTTATTAGCACTCTGATTGCTCCTCTTACCGATGCTGAATCTTATGAAATTAATACTACTTTGTTGAATCTTGTTATGAAAGATCAATTCGCCGGCCTTCCTAGTGAAGATGCCGCTACTCATCTGAATAGCTTCGTTGATTTATGTGATATGCAAAAGAAAAAAGATGTCGATAATGATGTCGTTAAATTGAAGCTATTTCCTTTTTCGCTTAGAGATCATGCTAAAGCTTGGTTTTTGTCTTTGCCTAAAAATAATATTGATTCTTGGAACAAGTGCAAAGATGCTTTTATCTCTAAGTATTTCCCTCCCGCTAAGATCATCTCTCTTAGAAACGATATTATGAACTTTAAGCAACTTGATCATGAACATGTTGCACAAGCTTGGGAGAGAATGAAATTAATGATACGTAATTACCCTACTCATGGTTTGAATTTGTGGATGATTATACAAAATTTTTATGCCGGATTGAATTTTGCTTCTAGAAATCTTTTAGATTCGGCCGCGGGAGGCACTTTTATGGAAATCACTTTAGGAGATGCTACTAAACTCCTAGATAATATTATGGTCAATTATTCTCAATGGCATACTGAAAGATCTTCTAATAAAAAAGTGCATGCGATAGAAGAAATCAATGTTTTGAGTGGAAAGATGGATGAACTTATGAAATTATTTGCTACTAAGAGTGTTTCTTCTGATCCTAATGATATGCCTTTGTCTACTTTGATTGAGAATAACAATGAATCTATGGATGTGAATTTTGTTGGTAGGAATAATTTTGGTAACAACGCTTATAGAGGGAATTTTAACCCTAGGCCATATCCTAGTAATCCTTCTAATAATTATGGGAATTCCTACAACAACTCTAATGGAAATTATAATAAGATGCCCTCTGAATTTGAGAATAGTGTTAAAGAGTTTATGAATTCACAAAAGAATTTTAATGCTTTGCTTGAAGAGAAATTGCTTAAAGTTGATGATTTGGCTAGAAATGTTGATAGAATTTCTCTTGAGATTGATTCTTTAAATATTAGATCTATTCCTCCTAAGCATGATATCAATGAGTCTCTCAAAGCCATGAGAATTTCCATTGATGAGTGCAAGGAAAGAACCTCTAGGATGCGTGCTTCCAAAGATGCCTTTATTAAAGCGTGTTCTTCCAATTCCTATGAAAATCAAGATGAAGATCTAAAAGTTATTGATGTGTCACCTATTAAATCTTTGTTTTGCAATATGAATCTTGATGAAACTGAATATGATCTTCCTTTACCTAGAAGGCGTTCTAAAAATTCGGAGTATTTAGATCTTTATGATGAAATTGATGAAAGTGGGATTGAAAGAAATAAAAATCTAGATGTTGATAAACCCACTATATTGGATTTCAAGGAATTTAATTATGAAAGTTTCTCTTTAATTGATTGTATTTCCTTGTTGCAATCCGTGCTAAATTCTCCACATGCTTATAGTCAACATAAAGCCTTCACCGAACATATTGTTGATGCCTTGATGCAATCTTATGAAGAAAAACTTGAGTTGAAAGTTTCTATCCCTAGGAAACTCTATGATGAGTGGGAACCAACTATTAAAATTAAAATTAAAGATCATGAGTTTTATGCTTTGTCCGATTTGGGTGCTAGTGTCTCTACTATTCCCAAGACTTTGTGTGATTTGCTAGATTTATGTAATTTTGATGATTGCTCTCTAAACTTGCATCTTGCGGATTCCACTATTAAGAAACCTATGGGAAGGATTAATGATGTTCTTATTTTTGCAAATAGAAATTATGTTCCCGTAGATTTCATTGTTCTTGATATAGATTGCAATCCTTCTTGTCCTATTATTCTTGGTAGACCTTTCCTTAGAACGGTTGGTGCGATTATTGATATGAAGGAAGGGAATATTAGATTTCAATTTCCATTAAAAAAGGGCATGGAACACTTTCCAAGAAAGAAAATAAAATTACCATATGAAACTATCATGAGAGCCACTTATGGATTGCCTACCAAAGATGGCAATACCTAGATCTATCCTCGCTTTTATGCCTAGCTAGGGGCGTTAAATGATAGCGCTTGTTGGGAGGCAACCCAATTTTATTTTTATTCCTTGACTTTTGATCCTGCTTAGTAATAAATAAATTATTTAGCCCCTGTTTTGGTTGTGTTTTTTGTGTTTAATTAGTGTTTGTGCCAAGTAGAACCGTCGGGAAGACTTGGGGAAAGTCTTGTTGAACTTGCTGTAAAAAACAGAAACTTTAGCGCTCACGAGAACTGCTTTCATTTTTATTTGAAGAGTGATATTTAGTTAATTCTTTTTTAAGATGATTAATAGATAAATTACTCACGTCCAGAAATTTATTTTAGAATTTTTGGGGTTCCAGATCTTGCGCTAGCTACAGATTACTACAGACGGTTCTGTTTTTGACAGATTCTGTTTTTCGTGTGTTGTTTGCTTATTTTGACGAATCTATGGTTAGTAAAATAGTTTATAATCCATAGAGAAGTTGGAATACAGTAGGTTTAACACCAATATAAATAAAAAATGAGTTCATTACAGTACCTTGAAGTGGTCTTTTGTTTCTTTCGCTAACGGAGCTCACAAGTTTTCTACTTTAAGTTTTGTGTTGTGAAGTTTTCAAGTTTTGGGTGAATTCTCTTGATGGATTATGGAACAAGGAGTGGCAAGAGCCTAAGCTTGGGGATGCCCATGGCACCCCCAAGATAATCAAAGGAAACCAAAAAGTCAAAGCTTGGGGATGCCCCGGAAGGCATCCCCTCTTTCGTCCACTTTCATCGGTAATTTACTTGGAGCTATATTTGTATTCACCAACATGATATGTGTTTTGCTTGGAGCGTCTTGTATTATTTGTGTCTTTGTGCTTTAGTATGCCACAATCATCCTTGCTGTACACACCTTTGGAGAGATCCATACATGAATTAAAATTTGATAGAATACTCTATGTGCTTCACTTATATCTTTTGAGCTATGTAGTTTTGCTCTATGTGCTTCACTTATATCTTTTGAGCGTTATAATTTTGCTCTATGTGCTTCACTTAGATCTTTTAGAGCGCGGTGGTGGATTTGTTTTCAAGAAACTATTGATCTCTCATGCTTCACTTAAATTATTTTGAGAGTCTCTTAATAGCATGATAATTTTCTTAATAATAATATGCTTGGTATTCAAGATTTGTGAAACTTTCTTTTGAGTGTGTTGAATACTAAGAAAAGATTGAAACATGATAATTGTTTTGAGATATGGAGGTGATAATATTAAAGTCATGCTAGTTGAGTAGTTGTGAATTTAAAGAATACTTGTGTTAAAGTTTGTGATTCTCGTAGCATGCACGTATGGTGAACCGTTATGTGATGAAGTCGGAGCATGATTTATTTATTGATTGTCTTCCTTATGAGTGGCAGTCGGGGACGAGCGATGGTCTTTTCCTACCAATCTATCCCCCTAGGAGCATGCGTGTAATACTTTGCTTTGATAACTTCTAGATTTTTGCAATAAGTATATGAGTTCTTTATGACTAATGTTGAGTCCATGGTTTATACGCACTCTCACCCTTCCACCTTTGCTAGCCTCTCTAATACCGCGCACTTTTCGCCGGTATCATACACCCACCATATACCTTCCCCAAAACATCCACCATACCTCCCGAGATATATTGCCATGCAACTTTCCACCGTTCCGTTTATTATGACACACTCCATCATTGTCATATTGCATATCCCGGTACACCGCCGGAGGCATTCATATAGAGTCATATTTTGTTCTAAGTATTGACTTGTAATTGTTGAGTTGTAAGAAAAATAAAAGTGTGATGATCATCATTATTAGAGCATTGTCCCAATGAGGAAAGAATGATGGAGACTATGATTCCCCCATAAGTCGGGATGAGACTCCGGACGAAAAATAAAATAAATAAATAAAAAGAGGCCAAAGAAGCCCAAATAAAAAGAGGCCATAAAAAAGAGAAAAGGCCCAAATAAAAATAAAATAAAATAAAATGAGAGAAAAAGAGAGAAGGGACAATGTTACTATCCTTTTACCACACTTGTGCTTCAAAGTAGCACCATGATCTTCATAGTAGAGAGTCTCTCATGTTATCACTTTCATATACTAGTGGGAATTTTACATTATAGAACTTGGCTTGTATATTCGAATGATGGGCTTCCTCAAATTGCCCTAAGTCTTCATGAGCAAGCAAGTTGGATGCACACCCACTTAGTTTCTTTTTGAGCTTTCATATACTTATAGCTCTAGTGCATCCGTTGCATGGCAATCCCTACTCACTCACATTGATATCTATTGATGGGCATATCCATAGCCCGTTGATACGCCTAGTTGATGTGAGACTATCTTCTCCTTTTTGTCTTCTGCACAACCACCATTCTATTCCACCTATAGTGCTATATCCATGGCTCACGCTCATGTATTGCGTGAAGATTGAAAAAGTTTTGAAAAAGTTAGAGTATGAAAAAATTGCTTGGCTTGTCATTGGGGTTGTGCATGATTTAAATACTTTGTGTGGTGAAGATAGAGCATAGCCAGACTATATGATTTTGTAGGGATAACTTTCTTTGGCCAAGTTATTTTGAGAAGACATAATTGCTTTGTTAGTATGCTTGAAGTATTATTATTTTTATGTCAATATAAACTTTTGTCTTGAATATTTTGAATCTGAATATTCATATCACAATTAAGAAGATTTGCATTGAAATTATGACAAGTAGCACTCCGCATCAAAAGTTCTCTTTTTATCATTTACCTACTCGAGAACGAGCAGGAATTAAGCTTGGGGATGCCTGATACGTCTCCAACGTATCTATAATTTTTGATTGCACCATGTTATATTATCTACTGTTTTGGACTATATTGGGCTTTATTTTCCACTTTATATTATTTTTGGGACTAACCTATTAATCGGAGGCCCAGCCCAAAATTGCTGTTTTTTGCCTATTTCAGTGTTTCGAAGAAACGGAATATCAAATGGAGTCCAAACGGAATGAAACCTTTGGGAACGTGATTTTCTCGCCGAACGTGATCCAGGAGACTTGGACCCTACTCCAAGGAGTCAAAGAGGAGGTCACGAGGGTGGGCCCCCCTAGGGCGCGCCCCCTGCCTCGTGGGCCCCTCAATGCTCCACCGACGTACTCCTTCCTCCTATATATACCTACGTACCCCTAAAAAAACAGATAGGGAGCCAAAAACCTAATTCCACCACCGCAACTTTCTGTATCCACGAGATCCCATCTTGGGGCCTGTTCCAGAGCTCCGCCGGAAGAGGGCCGTCATCACGGAGGGCTTCTACATCATCATAGCCTCTCCGATGAAGTGTGAGTAGTTTACCTCAGACCTTCGGGTCCATAGTTAGTAGCTAGATGGCTTCTTCTCTCTTTTTGGATCTCAATACAAAGTTCTCCCCCTCTCTTGTGGAGATCTATTCGATGTAATCTTCTTTTTGTGGTGTGTTTGTTGAGACCGATGAATTGTGGGTTTATGATCAAGTCTATCTATGAATAATATTTGAATCTTCTCTGAATTCTTTTATGTATGATTGGTTATCTTTGCAAGTCTCTTCAAATTATCCGTTTGGTTTGGCCAACTAGACTGGTAGTTCTTCCCATGGGAGAAGTGCTTAGCTTTGGGTTCGATCTTGCGGTGTCCTTTCCCAGTGACAGAAGGGGCAGCAAGGCACGTATTGCATCGTTGCCATCGGGGATAACAAGATGGGGTTTATTTCATATTGCATGAATTTATCTCTCTACATCATGTCATCTTGCTTAAGGCGTTACTCTGTTTTTAACTTAATACTCTAGATGCATGCTGGATAGCGGTCGATGAGTGGAGTAATAGTAGTAGATGCAGAATCGTTTCGGTCTACTTGTCACGGACATGATGCCTATATACATGATCATGCCTACATATTCTCATAACTATGCTCAATTCTGTCAATTGCTCAACAGTAATTTGTTCACCCACCGTAGAATACTTATGCTCTTGAGAGAAGCCACTAGTGAAACCTATGGCCCCCGGGTCTATTCTCATCATATCAATCTCCATCACTTTAATCTTGCTTTGCTTTTTTACTTTGCCTTTACTTTTTACTTTGCATCTTTATACCAAAAATACCAAAAATATTATATCTATCAGATCTCACCCTTGTAAGTGACCGTGAAGGGATTGACAACCCCTAATCGCGTTGGTTGCAAGTAGCTATCGTTTTGTGCAGGTACGAGGGACTTGAGCGTGGCCTCCTACTGGATTGATACCTTGGTTCTCAAAAACTGAGGGAAATACTTACGCTACTTTGCTGCATCATCCCTTCCTCTTCGGGGAAAACCAATGCAAGATCAAGACGTAGCAGTAGGCAGGCTTGATCAAGGAAAATCCTACACTAAAAAAATGTTTTTGTGCTACTTCTATTACTTTGGACCCAGGCCACTGCCATACTAGCTCAACTCCCAGGCCCATCGGCAAATGCACAACTCAAACGCGCAGAGATAAATAATGATGGCGTTCAAGAGAGTCCACACGATAGCTAAGTTGCCTGGTACCTCACTGCTTGTCATATAGTAGGATAAAATAATCGTATTTCCGTTACTACGAGTGCTCAGTGGACAATATATATAACATGTAGAGTAAAAAAGAGATGCAACAAGTGTACAACCTCTTTGGCAAAGCCATGTCGATCTCAGCGTGATTGGGTTGGCCAGTGAGGATGCTCCGACTGACTTGGCTGTTGGAGGAGGGGAAGAAGATCTTAGGCGTCTGGAGATGGAGCCCGAGGTACTGCTCCGCTGTGATGGAGGGTTTCATCATTGGAGCAGCTCCAGTGAGTTGTACGACACCGAGGCTGGAGCAGGACAAGAGAGACAACGAACAACGTTAACCTGAGTGGAATTCTAACAGCATCTCCAATACATGATGTAAAATACATAACCACAAAGTGCTAGATGTAAAATACATATGCCGCTCATCTCTGAACTTAACTGTCGAAACTGAATTTAACTGTCAAAACTGAACTTAACTGTCGAAACTAAACTTAACTATCGAAACTGAATTTTGCTGTCGAAACTGAATTTTGCTGTCGAAACTGAACGCACTAGCAAGGTGAGGCTACACGTCGGTCGACTGACTTTTTCATCTCTGGTCAGTCAATTTTGCAGCCGTTGGATACGAAATCAAGGGCCCGTGGTTCATCTTCAACCTCCACCCCCCTGAGCCGCTAGCCACCACCGACCAAACAGCAGCCCCCCGCCGCCCGCGGCCAGCGGTGCGCCGCCCCGCCCGCCCCGAAAACACTCCCCACCGCCAGTCCGCCGCCGCCCCGGCCATCCCTCTAGGCCCCTCCGTGCCGAGCTTTTTCTCCGGCGATTCCCACGCCACCGCCCCGCCAACGCCCTGCCACCGCCGGCGACCACCGCCCCCATCCTGAACCCTAAGATAGATAGTGGGGTACCTCTCCGGAGAGCCCCCCTCCCCGCTGTGGCTGGTTCTTGCTTCACCCCAGCGTGCCCCCCACCCTCTGAAAATCGACTGACCCAAAAGTCGATTCAATCAACTAAAGTGTAGCTAAATCGGAGCAGCATCGCAAGCAAGAGCAAGAGCGAGAGCAGTAGCGCGAGCAAGAGAAATAGCAAGAGCAGACCAAGCAGGGGACCGAGAGCAAGAGCAGAGGAGCAGCGCGAGCGAGAGCTAAAGCAGCAGCCGCTCCTACTGATGTGGACGTCGCCGCCGAGGGAGCGACACCGTGGAGGAAGTGGCCGGCGACGCCGCCGTGGATGGAGCCGCACCGTGTCAGCTCGGGACCGAGCGCCGGCAGCACCGTGAGATCGAATCAAGAAGAAAATGCGGCGATTAGTGTACAAACTCTTTGGTGGCGCCGATTAGGCCATAGCTTCATCCGAGGAAACGATGATGATGATGCTCTTTCAGTGGTGCAGGTGAAGACGGCGGTGTGGGAATGGAGGTGGCACGAAAGACGAGGGGAACGTCGGGGCAGCTCCTTAGAGGTGGAGGATGGGGTGGCTGAACCGGCGGGACGATGAGATCGACGACGGATCCTCATCCGGTATGGTGGATGAGGGACGTCGAGGTGTTGTTGTGGACGACATCGTCGGGGAAGAGGCTCCGGCTGGGTGGCGGACAGAGTAGGGTGTGGGGTTTCGTCACGGGTTTTCGTGGCCTCGGTGTACGAATGGGTGGGCGGATGGGATGGTAGTGGGGAACCATGGCTTAGAGACGCACTTGTCTGAAATGTGGGGTAAGTTACGAAAGTACCCCCACCGATTTGAGGTGGTTCTTTCGGTTTAGGGGTACCACGGGCATTTCGCGTGTCAGGATTTCATAGGAGGTGGGAGTTTTCGCGCACGTTGTAATTTCGGAATAGCAAGGCGCGGGTTGAGATGGAGGGAGTTGTCGGAGCACAACGAGACAAAGATATATCTTTAATATTTCGGGCTAACAAGGCGTGGGTTGAAGAGGCGGGAGTTCCGCAGCATGATAGACAGAGACTTTAGCTTGAATTTTCGGCATAACAAGGCGCGACTTGAAATTTTGGAAGAACAAGCTTAACGTGTACCCCAAAAAAAGACAATTTCCACCTCAACACGCACAACACACACACAAACACCATTTAGACTAGAGTAAGGTACACGTGCATTGCACGCATGAGATTTGACAACCAAATTATGAATAAATACCACATTATAGCATGCAAGCTTTGAGTCATAGATGCATGATGTAGATGTTCGTTTAATTCTTATAGTTCATTTCATTCAAAATCATCTAGTTTTTATAAGAAAGCTAATCTATTTTAAGTAACATGGAATTGTGCATCGTAAGACATAAAGTAAAAAGAAATAATGGAAAATCATGTAGAAAAACATTTGGGCAATTCTGATACGGAAGATTCTAGAACAAATAAGAAGTGCTTGTGTTATGATGTTTGTGCATTATGCTTAAGTTCAACCATGGAGTCTTCTAGATTATACATGTGGTGAAATCTGGTGGAATCTAGATGATATCCAACGTCCAGTAGTGCTCAAATTTGTCATCTTTGGATCATCAGATTCGCCTCATCCAACAACCATCTTTCAAAGTTAAAGTTACCCGCACAAAATATAAAAAAAATATAAAATATAATATATATCGGGGTATAGATATAGATATGTGATGCGAAAGCCACCCATCATCTCCAACTAGAATAGTGTGTCCATGCACGGATGCGATGTGGCCAAATTATGTCTGCCATCGGTATCTCAAATTCAAATCAGTCTGACCTTGTTCAATGTGTATACATTACAACATGCTCGTTTCCAAACCACACCGCGCAGATCTCCGTTATATTCATGCATGCATGGGTTTCGAACATCAGGATCTCTTATTCAAATATTTGAATTCAACTTTACATTGATTATGACCTCACCTATTCTTTTACACCCACACAGTAGTCTTCTCTTTATAATTGTACCACTAACTTTCTCTCGTGCATGCATGCACACACACTACCAGTTGGCATTATCCATCGCACGCATGCAATCTTTTTCTTTAGGTCGGTCTCCCATGAAGGCACACACCCACACACATCCCCCTCTCCATCATATCGGGCATTCTTTATCTCTCACACGTGCATGCGCAACGATCGATGTTCCTCTATGTATGTGTGTATATAGCTAGGTCTTTCATAGTTTTCCACACAAACCGATCAATCGATATATCCAGTGAGGTTTCACCCTCTTTCCCACGTCCACATCGATCAATTTATACCTCTCTATATAGGATTAACATATATAGCTAATACACCCACATTAATTATATATCCAACGTCCCCCTCTCATCATCCATGCCTTCCGCTTCATCTCTCAGACGCGTGCACAATGGCGAAGACAGGGGGCAGTAAGGGCCCTGCCCCCCTCCCCCCCTAACATCACTATATATCGAGGCTAATATGAATGTGATCATTAGACAATTGCTGCTAAAAATGGTTTAAGTTCATGAATTGACCCTCCTCGTAAAGGATTAGCAATGCTTGGCCTCCTAGCTCATTTATTTTTCATGGCTCCGCCACTGCGCGCAACAGCGCACGTGTTCGCCCCCTCTCTCTAAATATCGATCTCGCACTTGTGCATTCCTTCATAGTCTCCCTCCACTCGGCCCCTCGAACCATCTTCTAGACCCCCGGATTTTTCCACATGTACAATCTAGCAGACTCCATGGTTGAACTTAAGCATAATGCATAAACCTCAAAAAACAGTGGTTCTCTTTTGCTCTAGAATCTTCCGTATCATAACTGCCCAAACTTTTTTTCTAGTTGAATTGCCATAATTTGTTTTTACTTTATGCTTTACAACGCACAATTCCATGAATCATAAAATAGATTAAGGGCTTCTTTGATTCAAAGGATTCTCAAAGGAATTTCGGAGGATTCTAATCATTAGGAATTTTTCCTATCTTGGTTGTTTGATTCGTAGGATTGTAAACCATAGGAATTTTTCCATATGATTCATTTGCACTAGATTTCATAGGAAACATCCCATCCACTCAAACCTCTTTGAAAGAATTCTGCGTTTTTTCTATGCACAATCAAACACTCATACAATCCTGTAGGATTCAAGACGACATTCCACTATAATCCCATGTTTTTCCTATTCCCACGTTCTTAGCTTTTTTATAAAAACTAATTGATTTTGAATGAGATGAACTATAAGAATTAAACGAAGGGCTACATCAGGCATATATGACTCAGAGCTTACATGCTATAGTGTGGTATTTATTCATAATTTGGTTGCAAAATCTGATGTGTGCAATGCACGTGTACCTTACTAGTACTTTGAGTATGTGCAAAGCACGTAAATTAGAATACCAATGGCACACTACACAGTCTCTCTCTTACAGTTCATGAAGCCACGTGGCACATGTGGAGGCCTTGTCGCGACCTCCTTGCCTGGATTGATCACAGTGACGTGCTGCTGGTTCCAGAAGAATGTACTCGTCCTCCCTGAGCCATACTAGCGGTACATGCACGAAGCGAAGATGTGCACGCATGCCACGCACGCACTCATTCCCTCGCACGCACACGCGGGTACACGGGCGGACGCAATTTTATACCAAGATCCACCCCATGTGATAATTTGACGCGTGTAAAGTCGTTCACTTCATTAATGGTCAATTAATACAGCGCATGCAAATTGAGTGGACATGAGGGCGGAAGAAAGACATTATTACTCCACTGCGCGCATGCGAGTAGTTAAATCATGGGTTGCTAGTAGTACTTCCATTGGTCTCCTTCGTATTTTGTGCCAATTTTGACAGTAACATAATATTTACGCATTTGAGCAGTGTAGTACTTGAAATTTATGTTCCGCTAAACTCATCGGGAGCCGTTTCGGGCCTGAAAACCAAAACCATCAATTAATCTTTACCTTGTTCCCATCACATTCGAAAGCCTGCTCACACCTACTAGTACGTACCAAACCTGAACGTGTTCCCACTATGCAGGTATTAGTACTAGTGCTTGTACTTAGGTTATAAAAAGGGGAACTACCTAACCGAAAATTACTCTACCTTTCCTCCTCATAAGTGCTTCTTCTTCGTCCGTCGTTGCCATGGCCGGTGAGCAGAGCTCTAGGTCGAGAACTACTCGTAACAAGGGAGCGGAAACCAAGGCTACGGAAAAAAAGAGAGGGCTCGCCGCCACGCAGAGACCTCGAAGGATCTCTCACGGGCAGGCGATGGCTCCCAGGAGCGCCCTAGACGCAGAGGCGAATATGCCGAGCCGGTGGAGCTAGAGTCGTTATCCCTCGACGGCATGCCCGATCAGCTCAATAAGCAGAAGGAGTTTATCCATGGCTTGATGGAGTTGCTGAAGGAGAGCCTCGACGACATGCCCGCTGAGCTCAATCAGCAGGGGGAGTTGACCGCCGGCTTGGTGATGCTGCTGAAGAAGAGCATTGCCTCGGAGAAGAAGGCGACCGGTGAAATCCTGCGACTTCAGGAGGACAAGGCGAAGCTCTGCCATGAGATCGACCTGTTGAAGGAGAAGAACGCCGGCTGGAAGAAGCTGCATGAGAATAGTAGTTCCTTGATGAAGATGCTGCAGGCCCTCATCATGGAACAGAAGGAGGAGTTGGCGAAGCTTCGCATCGATCACCGGGCTGCTATCAAGGTACGTAATGCGGTCGTGGAACAGATGATGGAGGCTCGCGTCGAGAAATCCCGCGTCATGGACAGAATGAAGAAGATGGCGGAGGAGACGCGCAAGGAGATGGAGGTCGTGGAGGCGATGAAGAAGCAGTTACAACTCCGCGGCGAATTAGATCATTTGGGGTGATAATCTTCCTTCTTCTTTTGCTCCTGTGTTTCATCTTTTGCTTCGGGTGTTTCGCCGCACGTGTCACGTTCTCTGCGAGGCATGAATAGAACAATGGTTTTTTTGAGGGAATGAATAGAACAATGCTAACAATGAGATGACTAGCAAATTAGATCATTTTTATCACCATATGGCACTGGGCTGCCGTGTTTCATGCTCCTCCGTCGCAGTACTACTCCAGTGGAAAACTTGAGTATACTGCACGGTTCTTTTCTCCTCCTCGATTAGGTCGTCGGCGCATTTATACGAGCAGTCAAATCACAAGGCCCCGCCTTCCAACAGTAATGAGTCATCAAATCACAAAGGCCCTCGCCTCTCGTGAAACCGACCAAGCTAGACTGCCCCGCCCTCTAGCCTTTTAAAAAATGTATACTTTTGTACAGTAGTAGTATCGATGGATTGCGCCATGGAGCAAAACTTGAAATTAAAAAATAGGTGGTACATATAGAGAGCGCTCGTCGCCAAATTATGCATATAGTACTATTAAAAAGGCTAGTCACAATAATGGTGTCCAGCACAACCCACCCCTCAAATAAAACCAAGAGGGTGCTTGGATACGTTTTAGTCCCATGACTAAAAGTAGTGGGACTAAAACATGCTAGCCTCACCCATGCTTGGATCCAAATACTAAAAAGGCTAAAATCAAGTTAATGAGCATTTATTATCCTCCAAACCCTTCAATCCAGAACTCGGCTGTGTTAAAGGAGAGGAGTTAAATGAGTAGAGAGAGGACTAATCCACATTTTAGTAGGGGTACCCCTGACTAAATTTTTTTAGTCTCAAGACTAGTTTTAGCCCCTCTTTATTCAGGGGTGCTTGGAACTTTAGCCTCTTAAAGAGACTATTTTTAGTCAGACTAAAATAAGTCCCTTGGATCCAAGCACCCTCTAAGCATCCTGGAATTCTTTGACAAAACTAAGCAACCTGAAATTCTTTGACAACTAAACTGCTGGCTATATGATGTTGGCCATATATATTGTACGTATATAATGTGAAGAAACGAGTGGCAGTACTATACCAACTAAAAGATGAAATGTAAGAAATACTAGTATGTACGTACTGAAGAATTAAAGTAACGAGAAGAAACATAACATAGTTCTGCTGGGGGCTCAGCACAACACACCCCTCAAATTAAATTAAGCACACCTGAAATTAAACTTTGCAACTATTCCGGTAGACACTGCATTAGAACCACCATGAGCAACGACACTGCCACCTTACTCGGAGTCCTCATCCACGTCCTCGACTTCGTCCTTGTCCCTCTTCCTCTTGGCCGATACTTCTTTGCTTGAACTGCACACTTGGCTGTTGCTCTTCATCCAACCCTTATAGATATTGAAGCAAAGGTAGCCATCCTTTGCAGCCTAGTGGATGTGGTCTATATCTAGTACTTTCCGCTTCCATGCATGACGATGAAACGTGTATGGAGGTTTCTCCAGTTTACCGTATGAAGGATGAACCATGGCTCCTGCCAGGGTCAGCATTGAAGGCTGACGAGAGGACACCAGTCGATTCTTCTGGAGGTCGAAGGTGTTACCTACAACGAGGCCTATCCGACGCAGGACTTCTTTGTCGTTATCAAAGTCTATAGTAACGAATTTGACTAGGTTGCTCTTGAGGAAGTCCTTAAAATCCTGGCACTCAACGTCGGCATGGCATATGTGGTAGACCAAGCATAAGTCATGCACGCAAACCTGTATCATGGCGGGCTTCTTCCTCTCTTCTTCCTTTAGATCCTTCTCTCGTCCCTGGACTATGGTACTCAACATCTAGCCTAGCGACCCACTCATCATCTGAGTCTTCGAACATGCATCTGAAGCGAGAAAGGCATCCTTTCACCGTCGCGGAAGAACGGGTGTAGATGACGTCGAACTCATCGCCGGTGATGGTTCTAACCTTGTACTCACCGCCGATTGTGGAGATTTGGGACGCCATGGATTTGGGAGGAGGGTTAGGATTAGTGGAACTGCCGTAATGTGAATGGACGGGACGACTAGGAGCGAACCGCCACAGTATTGAAGGACGTGCGGGGACGAGTAGGAGCGGCATTAATTAATTGAATCGTCTTGCCTCCCTCCGCATGCAGCCGCATGCAAGCCTCACGCGCACATCCCTAGTGCATGCTACGGCTGGGTATTTATTTCTCCCAATCAGCGTACGCAACGAGCAGCGGAATCAGTGTAATATGTGGTGATTTAATTACAGCGGGACTAATAAAAATGGGACTAATATGTGGTGATTTAATTATCTTCTCCTCTTAAACCACCGCCGCTCCTCTCCTGTTCCAATCTAAATGTAGCGCCGCTCCTCTTCTCTTCCATTTCAAAACCACCGCCCCTCCTCTCCCGTTCTAGTCCAAAACCAGCATCGCTCCTCTTCCGTTCTAATCCAAAACCAGCGCTGCTCCTCTCCTCTCCCATTCAAAAACCACCACCGGTGAGTGAAGGTGCTGTGGAGAAGTAGATCGATGGAGGAGTACAACCGATATGTGAGGATCGCAGACGGTGACCCTGTGAAGCTAGCTAGGATGTTGGAGATACAGTCTTGGTTTGACAAGAAGGACCAACTAGCAGCGACAGCGACATCCCTGGCCAAATATCTGCAACAGAGCGAAAAGGTGGCGATACTCCCAGAGGGAGTCGCGCCGGAGTACATAGAGCTGCTCCTCTGGGCCATGGAGCAAACAGATTCACCGAATCCGATCGTGAGGGAGCGGTGGTGGGAGTATCGATCCCAGATGGAGCATCCACCAGAGATTGAAGGATCGAGCATCTACAGGGTGCCGTTTGTGAGGGTGTCCTGCCAGAGCGAGCCGGTGGAGTCTTCATCGACCGAACCCAACTGCAGGAGGAGAAAAGCAGTTGGCCCGATGACGCTTCCCCGCCATTGTCTCCCTCGTCGTTCACATCGTCTCACGGGGCGGCTGTCTGCCGCCGAGGAATAGGAGGGGGCTGCCCCCCCAGCCCAATAGTCGGGCATGTTGTGAATTGTCAGGAGGAGCTTAGGATTGTCAGTATTTGCAGGTTGTGAATTGTGTTTTGTGTTGTGTATTTTGAGAGTACTTTAAGATATGAATGTCTTTTGAATTTTAGATTTGCAGTATTAGCATATGAAGTATTTTATGAATTCTAGAGATCTATTTTTAGCACTTAAAAATGTAGTTTCATAGGAGTATAAAAGTGCAGACAATGTGATTCCCAGAGAAGAAACTGCAAGTTTCAGTTTCAGATAAGAATCTGCAAGTTCAGTTTTAGATAAGAAACTGCAACTTTCAGAGGCAGAGCATTTATATTAACACGGCCTTTCAAACAGGGTTAACATCATGTTGGAAGTTTTATTCATGGTCAAAAATACCAGCCAGTTAACATCATGCTGATCAACATTCATGCATAGCACATCTTCATATGATGCACAATCAAAATTCCCACACAATGTCGAGTGTGCGAAACACAGAGAAAACAAGGGACGAAGTTTTGGCAAGTGTTGGACGTGGTTTTGGGCTGCCCCGTCTAGGCTTTCATTTTTAACATGCGCAACCCATGACCTCGGATGGGAGGTCCATAGGCCTGTTTGTATTTTCTTAGGGCCGTCATGTATCGACCGGCCTATGGACCTCCCATCCGAGGTTTTATTTTTGGCAGCCCAATTTATGTATTTTTTTTTGAAGAAAACACAGAGGTCTGTTCTATTTTTCTATATAAGAATAGGAATGCCAGGTCCAACTTATGTTTCCCTTCTAACTATATTATATATATTTAAATTATTTTATATGTTATTATATATTATTTTTATTTTCATCATATATTTAACAGATACTTACATATGTAAGAAAACAATATCCCACATCTTATTAACTTATAAAAGTAATTTCTTAACAAATAAAATCCTGGATTGTTTTGGCATGAAAATCCTAGTGATTGTGTACAAAAGCTTGGTAAGATTTAAGGATGAATGTAATAACATCACTTATTATTTAAATATATTTATAACAAATTGCTCAACCCCTTTTTATTTTTTGATAACATTGCTGGCCGATTATAATTAGAATCACCCCAGCAAAATCGTGTATTTCGAGAAAGTGCAAATGGCTAGTTATTTTTTAGGAAATAAAATAAATGGGCAGCATGGACACTACATTATTTGTTCACCCAGCCCAGCTAATGGCTGTAATTCAAAAAAAAGATCAAATGGACTCTAAATTCTACCGCGCAAAAAAAGACTATAAATTATGAAAAATGGGTTGAATACGTGCCACATTTTTGGAGGCTGAAATGTGGGCCAATAGGTCGAAGCCAACGCAAGTCGTTGTCAATTTAGTCAACAAATGATTCTGACATGTTAGCCGTTGGTTTTACATCCAACGACTGGCATCCATCTTCAATCTCTCGTCTTCTTCCTCCAGCGCCGCCGGGACCACCTCCCGCCTCCTGCTGCTAGCAGCTCTGCTTAGCACGCTTCGCTATGAAGCGCTACTCCACCGTTGGCCAGGCCATCCCTCCACCCATCCACACCTCCTATTCTTCTCCACCGGCTGCCGAACCACACCGCACTAGAACCAGTTAACCCTCGTACACCTCTCCGTCTGCGACTCTACTCCCGCGTCTTCCCATCTCCGGCTCGTTGCTGTCCGGGGCCTCGCCGTCGTCCACCACCTTGGATGCGCTCGGCGCAGCACGGTCAACGTTGTCAACGAACGACACCATCAAAAGTAGACTGTGTGTGGAGAGGCTAACAGCTGGGTCCACGGCCGCACACAAGGAAATGCCTCCTTATTACGTGCAAAATAATGATTCCTCCACCTGACATCTGGGACCCACCGGAAGGGCCTCTGTATTTCGCAAAAATAACGTGCCCCCCACTGACATGTCGGACCCACCAGCTATCTCGCACGCAAGGAAGTGCCTCCTTATTACGCACAAAAAATAAATATTCCCCCTGCCAGCTGGAACCCAGCATAGTGGGAGGATGACTTGTGGGCCTACCAAGTCGACGATGACGGAGTGCTTTGTCAACTTAGTCAATATGAACGATTCTAGCTCCTGTTACCGTACGATGTTCATCCAACGGCCGTAGTGCTTCTTCAACCTCTGGTCTTCTTGCTCCAGCCGCCCAAACCAGCTCTGGTCGTGTCGCGTGCTCCTGCCTCCCGTGGCCGGCTGTGATGCCGTGGAGGCCTCACCGCCCCTACTACTCCCACCGCTCGCCAGGCCATCCCTCTACTCACCCACACCCCCTGTTATTCTGCGGCGCCAGCAGCCTCACATCGCAGCCGAACCAGTGAACCCTCGTACTCCTCTTCGCGTGGGCATCCACTGCTGCGTCTTCCCCAGCTCCGAGTCGTCCCCTTCCTAGTCCTCGCCGTCGTCCACCGCCGTGGTGCTCTCGGCATGGTGTGGTCAATGTGGTCAAGGAACGACTTCCATCGGACGTGGACTGTACGTGGAGAGGCTGACAGCTGGGTCCACGACCGCAGCAAGGAAGTGTCTCCTTATTACGCGCAAAATAATGATTCCTCCACCTGACAGCGGGGACCCACCGGACGGGCCAACGTATTTCACGAAAAAACGTTTCCCCCTGACTGCTGGGACCCACCAGCTACATCTTCGCCCGCAAGGAAGTGCGTCCGGGCAAAAAAATGATTCGCCCCCCTGACTGCTGGGACCCACCAGCTACATCTTCGCACGCAAGGAAGTGCGTCTGAAAAAAAAACGATTCGCCCCCCTGACTGCTAGGACCCACCAGCTACATCTTCGCACGTAATGAAGTGCCTGACAGTCAGGACCACCTGGTCGAAGCGTACGTAGCGTTGTTATTCTGGTCGCGAACATGTACGTACATATATACTGGTGGATGTAGAGGCGCGCACGTGTCGTAGTAGAGGCGCGTACGTGTCGTAGTAGAGGCGCGCACGTAGCATGTCGACGTACGTACAGCGGCCAGGGTGCAAGAAAGAAAATACGGCCATGTATGTGTACATACGGGCGGGGTCTCGAACGCCTACTCGCGCATATGTACCGCCAGGGCTCGTGTACATGGCTGGGTCGGAACAGAGAAACAACGTCGTCGTCATGTTCATGGGGAGGCAACGGAATGCGTCGTGTTCATGGGGAGGCAACGGAATGCGTCATGTTCATGGGGAGGCAACGGAATGCGTCGTGTTCATCGGGAGGCAACGGAACGTGTGGGAGCCAACCGGCTGGGTCGTAACGGAATGCGTGGTCGTGTTCATCGGGAGGGCTTGGACAGAACAGGCGATGGAAACGAGGCCTGGGGTACCACAAAATGGAGGAAACAGACCTCCTACATTCAGAACGGGGTCCTGTTGATCGGGAGGGGTGTGGCGTACCGCAAATCGGAGGAAACGGACGTCCTACGGTTGAAACGGGGGTCTTGTTGATCGGGAGGGGTGTGATGTACCGCAAAACGGACGAAACGGACCTCCTACGGTCGAAACGGGGGTCCTGTTGATCGGGAGGGGTGTGGCGTACCGTAAAACGGATGAAACGGACCTCCTACGGTCGAAACGGGGGTCCCATTCATCGGGAGGGGTCTGGCGTACCGCAAAACGGGACTCCACGGGATACTGTTCATCTCCACCGTCGACCTCCTCTAGCCTCCACGGGCTACCGTCGACCTCCTCCAGCCTCCATGGACTCCTGTTCATCTAGCCTCCACCATGCGCTACTCCACCGGCTACTGTTCAACCACCCCTCCACGGGCACCCCTCAACCATCTACTGTTCATCCAGCCCTCCACACCACGGGGTCCTATTCAACCACCCCTCCACGGGCACCCCTTCACCGTCTACTGTTCATCCAGCCCTCCACACCACGGGGTCTTGTTCATCCAGAGGCAACGCCACCGCTCACTGTTCATCCACCCCCCTGGAACGCTCACTGTTCATCCAATCGATCGGCTTCAGTTAGCAGCAGTAGCGAAGGAATCGCTCGATCGGGTTCAGTTAACAGCCATCGATCGATCGCTCGGGATCAGTAATGCGTAGCCTGCAGTGCAATCGCTCGGGTTCAGTTAGAGCCCAACGCCTCGCTCGGGTTCAGTTAGAGCCAATGCCTCGCACACACGCGCGTACGTGTACGAGAGAAACGCGCATCGCTCGGCCCCCAACATCCCACCGTAACCGGGAACTCCCCGAAATTTTCCTCCCCCTTGCTTCTACCACGGTTTTTTCCGTCATGGACGGCCCAAAGAATGTCATGCAGCTGCGTCTCCGGCCCGCCCAGGATGAAAAGCCCATTTTCTGTCATGATTTTTTTTCATAGAAGTAGGAGCCCACCACATCTATGATGATACCGGGTTTTGTCACAATTATCATCATAGAAGTGTCATATGTATGACAAAAAAATTCGTTCAGCCCAAAATGTCATGGATGTGTCTTTTTTTTGTAGTGTGATGTTCCCTGTGTTTCTCGAGAACTAAACGCAAATGCTCTTTGTGCTCCTCTTCATTCTTCGAGTATACCATTATATCATCAATGAACACCACAACAAATTTATCCAAATATTCCATGAACACCTTGTTCATCATGCTCATGAAATAGGCAGGGGCGTTAGTCAGTCCAAATGACATGACCGTATACTCATATAACCCGTACCTTGTGGTAAATGCAGTTTTAGGTATATCCTTTTCTCGGATCTTCAGCTGGTGATATCCTGATCGCAGATCGATCTTCGAAAACACCTTAGCTCCTTGCAACTAGTCAAACAAATCATTGATCATCGGTAGTGGGTATTTGTTCTTGATCGTCACCTCATTCAATGCACGATAATCAACAACCATCCTTAGAGACTTATCCTTCTTCTCAACCAAAAGCACTGGGGCTCCCCATGGTGATGAACTCCGTCGGATGTAACCTTTCTCCAATAACTCCTTGATCTGCTTCTCAATCTCCTCCAGATCATTTTCGGGCATCCGGTAGGGTCTCTTTGATATTGGCCCGGTACCTGGCAATAGCTCTATCAAAAACTCGATGTCTCGATCCGGTGGCATGCCTGGTAACTCCTCTGGAAAAACCTCTGGGTAATCCTTCACTACAGGCACTTCCTCCTGAACAACTCCCGTGAGGGTATTTACTTGGCTCCTCCTAGGCGCATGTGTAGATACATACTTGATCCTTTTTCCCTCCGGGGTGGTGAGACAAATTTATTTACTAGCATAGTCAATGCTTCCTCCATACTTTGACATCCAGTCCATGCCTAATATCCCATCCAATACTTGTGACTCCAAAATTATTAGGTCTGACAGAAAAACATGGCTACCAATGGTTAGGGGTATCTGGTCACACGATCAGCTGGCCATATACTCTGCTCCAGGTGAACTTACTAACAGAGGGGTCCTAAGGGTTTGGATTGGTAGTTTAAACTTATCCATGAATCCCCTTGATATGTATGAATGTGATGCACCAGTATCAAAAAGAACAAGGGCGGTAAAAGACTTAACCAAAAACTTACCGATAACTGTGTCTGGCTGCCCTTCAACCTCCTCCACGTTAATGTCGTTCACTTGTCCTTTGTTGAATGGATTAGGCTTCTTCCCAACGCTCCCATTACCGTTTCCATTCTTCGCTTCAGGGCACTCCGTGGCATAGTGTCCATTCTTCCTGCACTTGAAGCAAGTAATGTGACTTAGGTCTCTCTTGGCGGGTGTGGCTGGATTAGAGCGGGTCTGATTGTTTCTGGTTCCGTTCCCAGTCCCATTCTTGGAACCATTGGAGTTATGCGAACTTCCTCCGTTGTGGTTATGACCTCCATGGTTATGAACAAGTCCTCCCGAGTTTGGGGTTAGACGAGGCTTCTGCTGAGCTCCTGAGTTGTACCTTCCTTGTCCATACTTCCTTTTGCGGCTCTCAATTTCCTGCAGCTTCCCTTCAATCATAAGAGCCTTGTCTACCAACTCCTGGTAGTTGTTAAATGTTGCCACCATCAACTGCATGCTCATCTCATCGTTCAGCCCTTCCATAAACTTCTCCTGCTTCGCGGCATCTGTGGCCACATCGTTAGGGGCATAACGAGACAGCTTACTAAATTCATCCACATACTGCCCCACAGTACGGTTCCCTTGGCGCAAGTTGCGAAACTCACGCTTCTTCATGCTCATAGCTCCCGTTGAGACATGGGCGGTGCGAAATGCTTGCTAAAACTGATCCCATGTAACAGTGGCTATAGGATAGGTGACTGTGTAATTCTCCCACCATGAGGCTGCTGGTCCATCCAACTGATGTGCGGCAAAACACACCTTCTCAGCATCTGTACAACATGTAGTGGTTAACTCCCTTCCAATCCTGCAGAGCCAATCATCTGCCACTATCGGCTCGGTGCTGCCGGAAAACACCAGTGGCTGCAACCTCAGAAAGCGGGCTAAGTTCTCAACTGGTGGTGGTGGTGGGTTGTTGTTGTTGTTGCCTTGATTCTGAACTAACAACTGCATCAGTGTATTCTGCTGTTGGATCAACTGAGTGAGCTCCGGTGGGAAAGTAAATCCAGGGTCACGTCTCGGAGGCATCTGAGGGTTTAGAGGGAAGAGAATAGAATAGAATGAGGTCTAGTGAGAAAAACACTACCCATATGCACATGAGACAAACACAATCATATCACTTAATCAATCAAGTAAGGGCATACAATCGATCTAACTATCGTTACAAAAGTGCTCAAACTATACTATATACATGGTGGAATACTACTACTGATGTGGTGGTCTACTAGAAATATTGATCGGTCGAAGACTCCATGATGTCTGCTCTAGCTTCGTCTTCATAGTCATCATCGCTATCGTCGGGGTCTGAGTTGGTGTCGTCGATGATGATGTAGTCCTCAGAACTAATCTCCTTGGGTTCGTCGCCTTCTCCTCCTGGCGCGGGGTCTCCCATGAATACTCCTAGCTTCCTTTCCAGATCGTCATTCTTCTCCACTAGTACGACGATTTCCTCCTCATAATCTTCGCGAGTAGCCTTGAGTTCTTCCTCCAGTTCTGTGATCCTTGTCATTGCCTTCTTCAGATCTATCATGCCTGCACACATCTGGTTCTCCTGGCGACGAATGTGCTGGTTTAACTCCTGGGTGAAAGTTGTGATTGATCTATCCTTCCTGGTGCTGATCATCTCCCATTGCTCATCTCGGCGCCCACAAATCTGATAGATAGTATCCTTAAGCTCCTTATGGTAAACTTCTCCAATGCGTCCCATGGTGATGTGAGCTGCCATACTCTTTCCTAGACTCGAGGTTGGTGCATCAAAGGAAAACTCTATGGGTTTGTTGACTGGCGCGAATGTCCTTCCTGGAACTAGAACTTGAATCATCCACCGCTCCTCTTCCGGTAAGTGGTGTTGTAAGTCCCGGTGAAGCTTGGTATTCTAATGTTAAGGTACTTAGTGACTTCCTTCAAGTGTCGTCCAAAAGGTGCTTCTTCATCCGGTTGTGCAAACTTGTTCCTTGCGTCCGCCATCCTAAAGAGTAGAAAATGGAGAGGAGTCATAAATGAGAAGAGAGTGGTGATCTAGGGCTTTAGCTTAGTGGTCGTGTCCTACACTCAGCATGTGCTCTGATACCATCTTGTAGCGACCTCACCTCAAACGGTTAAGTCTCTGTGCTTCAGTGTCATCCCTAGATCGGTAATGTTGACACACACAATACTCGAAGGATTTATAACAGAGTAGCAATCACACACTTATTACATCGAATGTCTCAAAAGAGAACTTATTACAATAAATATGGCTTAAGGCCATCTAATATGATAACAGCAGAAGGCTTGGAAGATAAAGTGAGTCCATCAACTCCAACGGCATAGCTGAGCTGCACGGCAATGACCTAACGAACCTTACTCCTCGTCTGAAAAGTCTACAACATAATACGTTGCAGCCCGAAAACGGGTCAGCACATGGAATATGCTGGCAATATAGCACGGTAGAGCAAGAACAGAATAATGCTATCACTATATGCATATTTGGCTGGTGGAAAGCTCTATGGTTAAAGTGTTGCGAAAAGCCAATTTTTCCCTACAACAAAGGGATATATTTTATTGAACTATCATGGTAGTTGAAACATCATTGAGAAGGTTCCTCCAACTCAATCCCAATTAAAAGTAATTATCAACCCAACAATATTAATTTAGAGTGATGAGATACATATGATAATCCAAGTACTATATACTCAAGATGTCCATAACCGGGGACACGACTAACCATGATTAGTTTGTACACTCTGCAGAGGTTTGCGCACTTTTCCCCACAAGACTTGATCTCCTTCGTTGGATTTCTTGCACTACATGGTGTTTGAGAAATGGATGACCGAGACACAGTCTTTCAGAAGCATTAACTCTCTACTCCGAATAGACTATACCACCTACAACCCACTACATCTGCTAGTCTACCTCTTCAAGAGCTTCACGCAACTTACTCAACTATGCCAGAGCCCATAATAGCTTGTGGCTGCACACGGAAGTTTCTAGCATGAAATATCTCAGTTCCCTTTGAGCCTGGGTGGCGGACCTTAGGATTATCACACGGGTACTCCAGGATATCCTAGGACAAACTGGATTCTACAGGTGCCCGACAAGCAATCCACCCAGATGTGTATTAAAGTTGCCACCTTAAGTTGAATGATTAATTAACAATATCACATCTGTCATGGATTCACTCAAACCCAATCCACGTCTACGAGCATAGCAATATAAGCAACGTAGAAGTAACTCCCAGGGTTTGATAACAAACAGGTGAATAGGTACTACCTCATCTACTTCCCAATCCCACATGTTATCAAGTCCTAACCATGCAATGTTTGAGGGTTAAAACTAATGCATAAAAACTGGGTGATAAAGGGGATATGATCAAAGTGTTACTTGCCTTGCTGATGATCCGCAAAACCTAGAGACTCGTAGTAGCACGCTTCGCACTCCGGGTGTTCTATCGCAAACAAACAATAGCATACATAAGCAATCATGCAAATACGCACGGGTAAAGCACGAGTAAGAAGATCTAACCAGAAAGTTCAACTTAAGAACTCCGGTTTGCAAAAGGAATCAAATCAAACGGTGCAACGAAACTCAAACTGTGAAAGAAACAAGATCCGATTACTAATATGGACTAAGGTCAAATTTAACTATATCAAAATCTTGTTGAAGTTGGTTAAACGGGAAGAGGGTTTAGAGACGAAGATCTAGGAACTTGAATCGCCTGATTCCGATAAACGAGCGAAAAGTTATACTAAAACGAAAATCGGATCAGAAATCGCGATCGAAAATAATCGCGGAAAATCCAAGAAAAAGAAAAACTGACGAACAGGCTAACGAACGAATGTTCGCTCTCTGCGGCTAAACGGTGAAAACCGTTCGTTAGAACGAACATAAAAACGGGTGTTCGCTAAATAACTAAATAGAAAAAATAAACCGAATCAGATCTAAAAAACAGATCTAGGGTTTTGAAAAAAAACAAACGGTTTTCTCATGAAAACCGAGGCGGCTACCTCGGGTCCGGCGAGGTCCAGCGACGGCAGGGCGGCTAGGGTTAGGGTTTGGGCGGCGGCGCAGTTTGGTCTACGGTGGGCTCGGCGGCGTGGCATAAAAAGGCCCCCCGGGTGGAGTCCCGCTCGGGTACGGCCCGGAGTCGGTTCACTTTTTTTTAAAAATAATAATAATTCCGACGTGCAGAAAAAGAAAGAAAAGAAATACTAAACGGACTCCAAAAATCCTGAAATAAATTTTCCCCGTCCTCTAAAAATAAGCCGGACAAGGTGAACATTTGTTTGGGCCTAAAATGGAATTTTGAGAAACACATATTTTTCCTAATTCAAATAAAATAGCGATAAAACTCCGAATAAAAATCTTATTTGATTTTAATATTAAATCTTCGATATTTCTCTATTTTGAGGAAGGCATTTTATCCTCTCTCTTATTTTATAAAAGAAATATTCGAAGAGTAAATAATTAAAATCAAACGATCCTCTTTTCAAAATTCGAGAAAACTCGATTATGAAAATAATGAAATCCCCAACTCTCTCCGTAGGTCCTTGAGTTGCGTAGAATTTCTAGGATCAAGCCAAAATGCAATAAAATATGATATGCAACGATGATCTAATGTATAACATTCCAAATTGAAAATTTGGGATGTTACAGAAGAACAATCTCCACTGGGCTTCGCCAAGCACAACGGAAACTATGACGGAGGATAAACTAGAGGGACGGGGTTGCCGGCACACGGCTTGGTGTTTCTTGATGTGTCTTGGGTGCTAGCCCTGCCCCTCTATTTATATGTTGAGCCCTAGGGTCGAAACTTGGAGTAAAAGCCTCCTCAAAGTCAGTTTTGACCGAAAGGAAGAGTCCTTCTCGGACTCCAGGGCTAGACGCCAGGGTTCCCGGCGTCTACCCCCTAGACGCCAGGGTTCCTGGTGTCTAGCCTCTGGTCTCCGCAAAACTCCATTTTGCACTTTCCAAAAGCCTCCTGGGCTTTCCCCTTTTGCCCAAATAAAGTGTTCTCGTACCCAAACATTTCGGGAAACATCCGGAACCCCTTCCGGTGAATTTCGGAATCCTTCCGGAGACCAAACACTATTATCCCATATATCAATCTTTACCTCCAGACCATTCCAGAGCTCCTCGTCATGTTCGTGATCACATCCGGGACTCCAAACAACATTCAATCACCAACATACATTACTCATATAATACTATATCGTCAATGAACGTTATGCGTGTGGACCCTACGGGTTCAGGAACTATGTAGACATGACCGAGACCCCTCTTTGGTCAATAACCAATAGCGGAACCTGGATGCCCATATTGGCTCCTACATATTCTATGAAGATCTTTATCAGTCGAACCTTATGACAACATACGTTATTCCCTTTGTCATCGGTATGTTACTTGCCCGAGATTCGATCGTCGGTATCTTCATACCTAGTTCAATCTTGTTACCGGCAAGTCTCTTTACTCGTTCCGTAATACATCATCGCGCAAATAAGTCATTATTACATTGCTTGCAAGGCTTCTTATGATGTGTATTACTGAGAGGGCCCAGAGATACCTCTCCGATACTCGGAGTGACAAATCCTAATGTCGATCTATGCCAACCCAACAAACACCTTCGGAGATACCTGTAGAGCATATTTATAATCACCCAGTTACATTGTGATGTTTGACAGCACACAAGGCATTCCTCCGGTATCCAGGAGTTGCATAATCTCATAGTCGAAGGAATATGTATTTGACATGAAGAAAGCAATAGCAATAAAACTGAACGATCAACATGCTAAGATAACGGATGGGTCTTGTCCATCACATCATTCTCCTAATGATGTGATGCCATTCATCAAATGACAACACATGTCTATGGTTAGGAAACTTAACCATCTTTGATTAACAAGCTAGTCTTAGTAGAAGCTTACTAGGGACATGATGTTTTGTCTATGTATCCACACATGTATCAAGTGTCTGGTTAATACAATTCTAGCATGAATAATAAACACTTATCATGATATAAGGAAATATAAAATAACAACTTTATTATTGCCTCTAGGGCATATTTCCTTCACCACCTTCATCCTATCAGCCAAGGACGGCCTAGACCAGCTAACTTTGCTTTTTCCCATGCCACATTAACGATTTCGTTCACTGTTTCTTCACATAACCAGCGGGCCTCAAAATTTTGCAGGATGATTTCCTGAACTGAGATCCACCATAATACTCCATGTCCAAAAGCAGCGGCTGATGATCAGAGTGCACATGGTGCTTGTGAACAACCACCGCCAGTGGAAGCTTTCTTTACCTTCCCTCATTGCCTACCGCCCGATTTCCTCTCAACTAGATATCACCACGTCTTCATGTAAACTGATCTTCCAAAAACTCAATTCCGCCCAGGCCACATTCAAGTAGACAGTCACTAAGGGCATCTCCAACGCGAACCCTCAAACCTCCCGCATATATCCGGTCCGCGGTGTCCGGACTGCGGAAGGCATCCAACATGGTCCTGTATCGGTCTGTCGCGCGGTCCAGACATGTTTCCTCTCGCAAATCAGAGACAAACATGGGGGAGGGGGTTGCGGGAGTCTGGGCATGCGAAATGTCGCTCTGTGCCCCCCTGGCACACCGAAAAGGAAGGCGGAGCCCGCGCTTTTGTAGCATCCCACACCGCTTCCGCTCCAAAATCCCCCACTCGCTTCTTCCATTCCCCGCCGCTCTTCACCCAATTCCCGCTCTTTTCTCCCGCCCTTCCCTTCCTTCTGCTGCTGAGGCATGGAACCGTCAGAGATGTAGCTGACGGAGGTGCCGGAGGATCCAAGCATCACACTCGCTCGAAAGATCAGCTTGGCGATGCGACAAACTAGTCGCGTCAAAGCGAAGGTCGCAAAGGAGGAGAAGCTCAAGAGCGGTTGGACGGTAGTGGGCCTGGTGGTTGAGTTGGGCGTGGAGGTCATGACGAATGAAGCGGTCGGTGCGGCCGTGGGGGGAGCCACCAGACGAGCGCGCCCATAGTACAGATGGCGCCGTGGTCGTAGCCTTAGAAGCCTCCGTACTACTACACCGCCAAGCAGCTCGGAACCCCTGCCGGTATGGTACCTTACGTTGTCGAGGTTAACATAGTGCCGCTCTTCTCTGAGTATTCTTTATCGTAACTCGTTCGAGCGCGGACGACGACCGGGGAGCAGATGGGTGCCCGCACGTTGTTCACTGCAATGCCTAGAGCGGGGAACCCGGCGTATGACGCGGACAGAGAGATGCTCGACATCATCCACGACGGAGACGCGGGAGTAGGAGGGGGCTATTAGGCTGGGCAGGTGGAAGACTCGGATCCCACCCAGTCCGGTAACTACTAGTAGTAGAAGCAGTCCTACACCTAGACAGCCACGTAGCAGTCCTACACCAAGACAAGCGATGGCACACAGCAAGAGCAGCTTTGGGCTGCCGGGGAGCAGCAGCCAGAGGGGGAGGAGGAGGGCGATGACGATGAAAATGATCCAGATGATACAACCAGCGATCCGGAGAAGAAGGGTAGAGGAGAAAGCTTCAACATGCGGGAGGATGAGCTGTTGTGCGATGCATGCTTGGCCACTAGCATTGATCCGATCCATGGCACAGAGCAAAAGGGCACAACCTTTTGGTGGAACATTCACATATGGTTCCATGAACACAAGCATTTTGCTCCCTACTCTGAGGCGGTCATCCGCAACCATGAATGGAAGTCCCCCAACCATTGATGGTACACCATCCAAGAGGTTGTGTCCAAGTCTTGCAGGCACTTGAAGCATCTCATCATCGCCGAAGAAGGTTAGACAAAATTTACGAGGGAAGAAGTGGGAGGCGGAGAGGGCGAAGCGAGAAGGTGGGGCGGCTAAGCTAACGGAGAGGTTCAAGGACACCTTGGTGAAGAAGGAGGAGGCATGCGTGAGGCGCTCAAACATCAAGGAGGAGAAGAAGGCGGAGAGGTTCAAAATGTTGATGGGGGTGACAGAGAAGAAACTCAAGCTCGAAGAGAGGATGACAATGATCGAAGAGAGGAAGGCCGCACGTGAGGAAGAGAAGTTGAAATCCGCCGCCAATGCAGGGACGCCAATATGTTGATCTTAAATGTGGACTCTGTGGATGCCAACACAAGAATCATCATGCAATTCGTCTGCTACCAGATGTTGCAGTGGAGGAAAGATCAGTTGGCGCTGTTGAGAAATAACCTTTGGCAATGGAGCTCTCGATGTATTCATCGGGTGCATAAGCATGTATATGTGGGCGTACAACATGGGCCTCAACCTCTACTATGCAATGACTAGGAGGTGGGCCATGATATACAATATACATGCAAAACCATATACTCAACACCCCTCCGGAGTCGAAGCGTCGCTAGAGACGTAGAGACAAGACCGAAACTCCTCAAAGACGGAAGTAGGCAATCCCTTGGTCATCACATCGGCGAAATGTTGCATCATCGGGACATGAAGAACCTGGAAGCGCCCAAGAGCCACTTGCTCATGAATGAAGTGAAATGTCGATCTCAATATGCTTCGTTCGGCGATGATGAACCGGACTGGCGGAGAGGTACACGACGAAGACATTGTCGCAGTACACAGACGTGGCCTTGTGAACATCACAAAGCAACTCCTGGAGTAGCTGACGAAGCCAGCAGCATTCGGCAATGGCGTTACCAACTGCCCGATACTCTGCCTTGGCATTCGAGCGGGAAACCATGGGCTGTCGCTTGGACGACCACGAGATCAGCGAGGACCCAAGGTAGACGTAGTAGCCTGAGGTGGAGCGACGTGTGTCGGGGCAACCTGCCTAGTCTGCATCAGAGTAGGCGACGAGGTCGGTGGAGGTGGAGGCCATCAGTGTGAGTCCCAAAGACGTGGTGCTGCGTATGTAATGAATGATGAGCTTCACCAAGGTCCAATGAGAGTCACATGGGGAGTGCATATGGAGGCACACCTGCTGAACAGCATACTGCAAGTCTGGATGCATCAGGGTCAGGTACTATAGAGCACCAACAATAGAATGCCGCATCAGACGCGGGAGAACCCTCCAGAGCAGAGACCTTGGCCTTCGTGTTGATAGGCGTGGCGGCAGGCTTGCAGTTAAGCATGCCAGCATGCTTAAGAAGCTCGTGAGCGTACTTCTGCTGATGCATAAAAACCCATCTGGCCGTCGAACCACCTCGATGCCAAGGAAGTGGTGCAGGGGCCCGAAGTCCTTGAGGGAAAACTCATCATGAAGACGAGCCGTAAGCCGCTGAAGGAGCTCGGTAGTGGATTCTGTCAGGATGATGTCGTCGACATAGAGTAGTAGATATGCAATCACAACTCCCTGATGATAGACGAAGAGGGAAGCATCAAAGCGAGTGTATGTGAATCCAAGCGGCTGCAGGAACGCAGTGATCAGCTGGTACCATGCCCGTAGTGCCTGCTTCAACCCGTGAAGGGAACGGGAGAGCAAGCACACATGGTCAGGATGCGCGGCGTCGACGAATCCAGTGGGCTTCTCAAAGAACACCTACTCGGCAAGGTGGCCATGCAGAAAAGTGTTGGAGACGTCCAACTCATGCATTGGCCAGGCACGAGATACGGCTAACTGGAGCACGGTGCGAATCATGCCCGGTTTGACAACTGAGGCAAAGGTGTCACTGAAGTCCATGCCGCCCGCGCATTGCCGAAATCCCTGGACCACCCAGCGAGCCTTGTAGCGCTCGAGAGTGCCGGCCGGACGAGTCTTATGCCGGAAGACCCACGTGCCAGTGATGATGTTGGCACGGGGCGGCCGAGGGACAAGCTGCTAGGTGCAGTTCCGCTGGAGAGCATCAAACTCTTCCCGCATCGCAACGAGCCAATGAGGATCGAGAAGGGCGGCTTGAGCTGACGATGGGAGAGGGGACGACTCGGAGGCAGAAGTAGCGAGAAGGTACTCATCGCTGGTTGCTACCTCTTGAGCACTACGTTGGATTTCCTTGAAGAGGAAAGGATGATGCAGCAAAGTAGCGTAAGTATTTCCCTCAGTTTTTGAGAACCAAGGTATCAATCCAGTAGGAGGCTGTGCGCGAGTCCCTCGTACCTGCACAAAACAAATAACTCCTCGCAACCAACGCGATAAGGGGTTGTCAATCCCTTCACGGTCACTTACGAGAGTGAGATCTCATAGATATGATAAGATAATATTATTGGTATTTTTATGATAAAGATGCAAAGTAAAATAAAAGCAAAGTAAAAAGCAAAGGAAATAACTAAGTATTGGAAGATTAATATGATGAAGATAGACCCAGGGGCCATAGGTTTCACTAGTGGCTTCTCTCAAGAGCATAAGTATTTTACGGTGGGTGAACGAATTACTGTTGAGCAATTGACAGAATTGAGCATAGTTATGAGAATATCTAGGTATGATCATGTATATAGGCATCACGTCCGAGACAAGTAGACCGACTCCTGCCTACATCTACTACTATTACTCCACTCATCGACCGCTATCCAGCATGCATCTAGAGTATCAAGTTCATGAAAACAGAGTAACGCCTTAAGCAAGATGACATGATGTAGAGGGATAAATTCATGCAATATGATAAAAACCCCATCTTGTTATCCTTGATGGCAATAATACAATATGTGCCTTGCTGCCCCTACTGTCACTGGGAAAGGACACTGCAAGATTGAACCCAAAGCTAAGCACTTCTCCCATTGCAAGAAAGATCAATCTAGTAGGCCAAACCAAACTAATAATTCGAAGAGACTTGCAAAGATAACCAATCATACATAAAAGAATTCAGAGGAGATTCAAATATTGTTCATAGATAATCTTGATCATAAACCCACAATTCATCGGTCTCAACAAACACACCACAAAAAGAAGATTACATCGAATAGATCTCCACAAGAGAGGGGGAGAACATTGTATTGAGATCCAAAAAGAGAGAAGAAGCCATCTGTGACGCCCCAAGACCGGAGCTTCAGACGCCTTCCATGTTTTTCCGAGTTTCGTCATGTGAGTTGTTGGTTTGTTGCATTCATCATTGCATCTTGTGCATTGCATCATGTCATCATGCCATCATGTCATTAATCTTTGCATTTCAATCTTGGCCATTTCTATTTTCTTGGAACGAGCATATTTTTGTGAGTCCAAGAAAAATTAACCGCATGTCCAAATTCCTCTTCCAACCTTTCTCTTCTCTCCTTTTTCCTTTCTTCTACTTCTTTGTTTTTTTAGAAGAAAGAGGAGAGAGAAGAAAGCTAGCCAGGCCTCCCTACTGCTGCACCAGCCGCAACCTGCAGCTAGGCCGGCCCATTCGGCCAAGGCCAAGGCCCATCCCTCTCCTAGGCCAGCCGCACCTTAAACCTAGCCCGATCCATCTCCCTCCCCGATCCCATCTCTTCCTCACTCGTCTCCCTCTCCCTCCTGTAGCGCCGCCAGAGGAGTAGTGCAGCAGCGCCTCCTGCCTGATTCCCCAACACCGCTGTAACGCCCTTGATGCGGCTATATCTCCCACGTGTCGAAGCACAACTTAGAGGCATAACCGCATTGAAAGCAATGTCGCAAGTGAGGTAATCTTCACACAACCCATGTAATACATAAGGGAAAGAGATACATAGATGGCTTACAATCGCCACTTCACACAATTACATCAATAAAGCATTACATCAACCAGATACAATCAAGGTCCAACTACGGAACCCAAAATAAAAGAAGACTACCCCAAATGCTACATAGCTCCCCGATCGTCCCAACTGGGCTCCACTACTGATCAACTGGAAACGGAACAACACAAAGAACGAGATCTTCATCGAGCTCCTCCTTGAGCTTGGTTGCGTCATCTACAAGGTTCAACGGCACCTGCTGTAACGCCCCAAGACCGGAGCTTTCAGATGCCTTCCATGTTTCTGAGTGTTGTCGGGTGTTTCGTTTTGGTTCGTTGCATCCTGTGCATTGCATCATGTCATCATGTCATAAGTCTTTTGCATCTCAACTAAATAATTTGTGTGGATCTTCGACCCATTTAAATCGAGGGAAGAGTGACTTCTCTTTATAACATTATCCTCCCGATAGTAGGGGGCTATATTCAATATTTCTTTAATTTGAAATTCACCATAACACACTTGCAAAAATGAGTTTGAATTTAAAACTTTCAAAAATGTCCACTCCATTTTTCTTGGAACTTGCGCATTTTTGGGAGTCCGGAATATTGTCCGCATGCCCAAATTCATACTCTAACCTTCTCTTCTCTCTTTTCCTTTCTCTTTATTTCTCTGTTTTAAAAGAAAAGGAAATAGGAGAGAGAGAAGAGAGACCAGCAAGCCAGCCTCTAGGGCCCATCCCTAGGCCCAACCAGCCACCGGCCTCCCTAGGTCAATTCCTGGGCCGGCTCCAAGGCCCAGCCGCCCCCACCAGTTTCCATAACCCTAGCCCGATCTCCCTCTCCCTCGATTCCTTCCCAGCGCCGCCAGACCGAGCGCTACCCGATCCATCTCCCGCTCGATCTACCTCCTCTCGCTCGTCTTCTCTCTTCCCCTCGATCCCGCTCGCCTCCATTGCAGTGCCCTCTCCATCGGCCCGCTGCTCTTCCGCCTCAACTTTGGCCGAAACAAATCGATTCCCCGCCGCCTCGCCAAGTCCATGGAGTTGCCACCCCGTGCTCCTTCACCTGCAACTCGTTGTTCGAGGACCGGAGCCGCCAACCGCGACCATGAGGCAAGAGACCTCCATGGTTGGCCGCTCAAGTCCCACCGGCGCCTGCTCCTGTTTCGAGCAGGGGAACAAGGAGAACGAAGCCCGGCTCTGCCGCCGCTGTACCTCGTTGCGTCACTGTTGCATCCTCGCTGCTGGCCATCCTCGCCGCCGCCCGGGCTCCTCCTTCCACCTCGCCTCTCTGAAACCCCCGCGGATGCCATCTTGCAGCCTCACCGGATGCCGTCCAGGGAACCCATGGTGCCGTCAAGGCCAGTGTCGCCAGCACCGTCCTCCTCTGCATGCACCTGCTCATCATCCTTCGGATCTGCAAGAAGCAGCTCCGAAGCGCTCTAGCAGCCCGAGGTTGTAGCAGCATCGGTCTAGGCATGTCGGGCTCCTGAGCGCCTCCTCCTGCCGGCCCGGCGTGCAGCAGCAGCGTACTACTTCGCCCTTCGTGCGTCTCCGCTTTCTGTTGATGCTAAGACCGTGGCTCTAAGACCGTATCCGGTTCGTCAAGTACCACGCCGTCGGTGTCCCTCCAAGTGTGATGTTGGAACGTGCATGACTACATGGATTCGCTAAGTACCACGACGCCTCCTGAAGAGTTCGGGTTCGACAAGTTCGATGACGCTATTGTACAACCACGTTACCGAGACCGGCAAGACCGACGGAACAAGACCGCCAAGTACACCACCGACAAGACCTTGGATGTCCGAACGAGTACCGAACGAAATGCCAAGTACCACAATCGTCGAGTACAACTACTTCCACGATGATACGAGAACAACTACCGTCGACCCTCGAAGCCTCCGTGGACGTCAAGTCCCTCGTCGTGACCCCGAACATCTACGGCAAATTGTGCAACTAAGAACGTCAACGACTACCGCCGCCAAGATCATGTGTACCTCTACCGTCGTCATGTACCCCTACTTCTACTACGAACATCCCGAGAACGTCTACTTCCTCTACTTGGTACCGAACGAGAACCGCCCCGTTTGCACACTTCGAAGGTATAACCCCGAGACGATCGTCCGAGAATGTTTGCTTGTGTTGCATGAAATGCTTGCATTTGCACCGTGCCCGACATGTGTCTTGCATGTTCCCCGTTGTCATGCCATCGTCTCATGGGACACCCGGTAACCGGGATCACCCCATCATATCTAACTCGTTCCACACATCCGCACACTTGTTCTTTTCACCAGTATATCCATGAGCTACCGGAACCGATATGTTGCCGTGGCACCATTTTCGGATTCGTTGCCGTGGCACCCCTTTCGTTTCTGCCACGATGACTAATGCTTCATAAAATGCTCTTATCAACATTTTCATAAAAATTGCTAAAAACTTGCATATGTCTTTCGCATCATGATAATAACATTTAAAATGTTAAGACTGTTGTTTGCTTTAAATTTCTAAATGCATATGAGGATTTACCGGAATTGTTGTTTGTTGTGCCGGCCTCATTTAAACTTGCCTAAATGTTTAGTTTACTCATGCTTCACCTCTTGCCATGTTAACCAACATTTAATATTGTTGAGTACATAACCGGGAGTGAACTAAATAATTGATGTGGTGTTTCGTCAATATGCAACGGAGTTGCATGTTGAGCTCCACTTAATTTGTAGGATTGTTTGTGCATTTTGCCATGCCATGCTTCATTAAACCGGACATGCATCATACTTGGTTGTGCATCATGCCATGTTTATGTGGTGGTTGTTTACCATGATTGTTTGCTTCTTTCCGGTGTGCTTCTTCGGGTTGATTCCGATAACGCCGCGTTTGTGAGGATCCGTTCGTCTACGTCCGTTTATCTTCCTCATAGACTCGTTCTTCTTCCTTGCGGGATCTCAGGCAAGATGATCATACCCTCGAAATCACTTCTATCTTTGCTTGCTTAGTTGCTCGCTCTTTTGCTATGCCTATGCTGCGATACCTACCACTTGCTTATCATGCCTCCCATATTGTTGAACCAAGCCTCTAACCCACCTTGTCCTAGCAAACCATTGATTGGCTATGTTACCGCTTTGCTCAGCCCCTCTTATAGCGTTGTTAGTTGCAGGTGAAGATTGAAGTTTGTTCCTTGTTGGAACATGGAGATGTTCCTTGTTGGAACATGTTTACTTGTTGGGATATCACAATATCTCTTATTTAATTAATGCATCTATATACTTGGTAAAGGGTGGAAGGCTCGGCCTTATGCCTGGTGTTTTGTTCCACTCTTGTCGCCCTAGTTTCCGTCATATCGGTGTTATGTTCCCAGATTTTGCGTTCCTTACGCGATTGGGCTATAAAGGGAACCCCTTGATAGTTTGCCTTGAATAAAACTCCTCCAGCAATGCCCAACCTTGGTTTTACCATTTGCCTCACCACCACCTACTTTTCCCTTGGGAGTCGCTCTCTCGAGGGTCATCTTTATTTTAACCCCCCCCCTCGGGCCAGTGCTCCTCTGAGTGTTGGTCCGAACTGAGCTGCCTGCGGGGCCACCTCGGGGCAACTTGAGGTTTGGTTTTACTCATAGCTAGTCTCATCTGAGTGTGCCCTGAGAACGAGATATGTGTAGCTCCTATCGGGATTTGTCAGCACATTCGGGCGGTGTTGCTGGACTTGTTTTACCATTGTCGAAATGTCTGGTAACCGAGATTCCGAGTATGATCGGGTCTTCCCGCTAGAAGGAATATCCTTCGTTGACCGTGAGAGCTTGTGATGGGCTAAGTTGGGACACCCATGCAGGGATTTGAACTTTCAAAAGCCGTGCCCATGGTTATGGGCAGATGGGAATTTGTTAACATCCGGTTGTAGAAAACCTGAAGTTGACCTTAATTAAAATACATCAACCACGTGTGTAACCGTGAGGGTCTCCTCTCGGCGGAGTCCAGGAAGTGAACACGGTGTTGGAGTTATGCTTGACGTACGTTGATTTAGGATCACTTCTTGATCATACTTTTATCGACCGTGCTTTGCCTTCTCTTCTCGCTCTCATTTGCGTATGTTAGCCACCATATATGCTAGTCGCTTGCTGCAGCTCCACCTCATACCTTTTACCTTACCCATAAGCTTAAATAGTCTTGATCGCGAGGGTGCGAGATTGCTGAGTCCCCATGGCTCACAGATACTTCCAAAACCAGCCTGTCATGTCATAAGTTTTTTGGACCTTCCTAACCCTCACTTCCTATTCAAACCATTTGATCTTAAATCAAATGAGTTTGAATTTAAAACCTTCAAAAATGTCCACTCCATTTTTCTTGGAACTTGCGCATTTTTGCGAGTCCGGGAATATTATCCGCATGCCCAAATTCTTACTCTAACCTTCTCTTCTCTCTTTTCCTTTCTCTTTATTTCTCTGTTTTAAAAGAAAAGGAAATAGGAGAGAGAGAAGACAAACCAGCAGGCCGGCCTCTAGGGCCCAACCAGTCGCCGGCCTCCCTAGGTCAACTCCTGGGCCGGCTCCAAGGCCCAGCCGCCCCCACCAGTTTCCATAACCCTAGCCCGATCTCCCTCTCCCTTGATTCCTTCTCAGCGCCGCCAGACCGAGTGCTACCCGATCCATCTCCCGCTCGATCTACCTCCTCTCGCTCGTCTTCTCTCTTCCCCTCGATCCTGCTCGCCTCCATTGCAGCGCCCTCTCCATCGCCCCGCTGCTCCTCCTCCTCAACTTTGGCCGGAACGAATCGATTCCCCGCCGCCTCGCCAAGTCCATGGAGTTGCCACCCCGTGCTCCTTCACCTGCAACTCGTCGTTCTAGGACCGGCGCCGCCAACCGCGACCACGAGGCAGGAGACCGCCATGGTTGGCCGCTCAACTCCCACCGGCGCCTGCTCCTGTTTCGAGCAGGGGAACAAGGAGAACGAAGCCCGCTTCCGCTGCCGCTGTACCTCGTCGCGTCACTGTTGCATCCTCGCCGCCGGCCATCCTCGCTGCCGCCCGGGCTCCTCCTTCCACCTCGCCTCTCTGAAACCCCCGCGGATGCCATCTTCCAGCCTCGCCGGATGCCGTCTAGGGAACCCATGGCGCCGTCAAGGCCAGCGTCGCCAGCACCGTCCTCCTCTGCCTGCACCTGCTCGTCATCCTTTGGATCTGCAAGAAGCAGCTCCGAAGTGCTCCAGCAGCCCGAGATTGTAGCAGCATTGGTCCAGGCGTGTCGGGCTCCCGAGCGCCTCCTCCTGCCGGCCCGGTGTGCAGCAGCAGCGTACTACTTCGCCCTTCGTGCGTCTCCGCTTTCTTTTGATGCTTAGACCGTGGCTCTAAGACCGTATCCGGTTCGTCAAGTACCACGCCGTCGGTGTCCCTCCAAGTGTGATGTTGGAACATGCATGACTACACGGATTCGCTAAGTACCACGACGCCCCCCGAAGAGTTCGGGTTCTACAAGTTTGATGACGCTATTGTACAACCACGTTACCGAGACCGGCAAGACCGACGGAACAAGACCGCCAAGTACACCACCGACAAGACCTTGGATGTCCGAACGAGTACCGAACGAAACGCCAAGTACCATCATCGTCGAGTACGACTACTTCCACGATGATACGAGAACAACTACCGTCGACCCTCGAAGCCTCCGTGGACGTCAAGTCCCTCGTCGTGACCCCGAACATCTACGGAAAATTGTGCAACTAAGAACGTGAACGACTACTGCCGCCAAGACCACGAGTACCTCTACCGTCGTCATGTACCCCTACTTCTACTACGAACGTCCCGAGAACGTCTACTTCCTCCACTTGGTACCGAACAAGAACCGTCCCGTTTGCACACTTCGAAGGTATAACCCCGAGACGATCGTCCGAGAATGTTTACTTGTGTTGCATGAAATGCTTGCATTTGCACCGTGCCCGACATGTGTCTTGCATGTTCCCCATTGTCATGCCGTCGTCTCTTGGGACACCCGGTAACCGGGATCACCCCATCATCTCTAACTTGTTCCACACATCCGCACACTTGTTCTTTTCACCGGTATATCCATGAGCTACCGGAACCGATATGTTGCCGTGGCACCATTTTCGGATTCGTTGCCGTGGCACCCCTTTCGTTTCCGCCACGATGACTAATGCTTCATAAAATGCTCTTATCAACATTTTCAAAAAAATTGCTAAAAACTTGCATATGTCTTTCGCATCATGATAATAACATTTAAAATGTTAAGACTGTTGTTTGCTTTACATTGCTAAATGCATATGAGGATTTACCAGAATTGTTGTTTGTTGTTCCGGCCTCATTTAAACTTGCCTAAATGTTTAGTTTACTCATGCTTCACCTCTTGCCATGTTAACCAACATTTAATATTGTTGAGTACATAACCGGGAGTGAACTAAATAATTGATGTGGTGATTCGTCAATATGCAACGGAGTTGCATGTTGAGCTCCACTTAATTTGTAGGTTTGTTTGTGCATTTTTCCATGCCATGCTTCATTAAACTGGACATGCATCATACTTGGTTGTGCATCATGCCATGTTTATGTGGTGGTTGTTTACCATGATTGTTTGCTTCTTTCCGGTGTGCTTCTTCGGGTTGATTCCGATAACGCCGCATTTGTGAGGATCCGTTTGTCTACGTCTGTTTGTCTTCCTCATGGACTCGTTCTTCTTCCTTGCGGGATCTCAGGCAAGATGATCATACCCTCGAAATCACTTCTATCTTTGCTTGCTTAGTTGCTCGCTCTTTTGCTATGCCTATGATGCGATACCTACCACTTGCTTATCATGCCTCCCATATTGTTGAACCAAGACTCTAACCTACCTTGTCCTAGCAAACCGTTGATTGGCTATGTTACCGCTTTGCTCAGCCCCTCTTATAGCGTTGTTAGTTGCAGGTGAAGATTGAAGTTTGTTCCTTGTTGGAACATGGAGATGTTGTTCCTTGTTGGAACATGTTTACTTGTTGGGATATCACAATATCTCTTATTTAATTAATGCATCTATATACTTGGTAAAGGGTGGAAGGTTCGGCCTTATGCCTGGTGTTTTGTTCCACTCTTGCCGCCCTAGTTTCCGTCATATCGGTGTTATGTTCCCGGATTTTGCGTTCCTTACGCGGTTGGGCTATAATGGGAACCCCTTGACAGTTCTCCTTGAATAAAACTCCTCCAGCAATGCCCAACCTTGGTTTTACCATTTGCCTCACCACCACCTACTTTTCCCTTGGGAGTCGCTCTCTCGAGGGTCATCTTTATTTTAACCCCCCCAGGCCAGTGCTCCTCTGAGTGTTGGTCCGAACTGAGCTGCCTACGGGGCCACCTCCGGGCAACTTGAGGTTTGGTTTTACTCATAGCTAGTCTCATCTGAGTGTGCCCTGAGAACGAGATATGTGCATCTCCTATCGGGATTTGTCGGCACATTCGGGCGGTGTTGCTGGACTTGTTTTACCATTGTCGAAATGTCTGGTAACCGGGATTCCGAGTCTGATCGGGTCTTCCCGCTAGAAGGAATATCCTTCGTTGACCGTGAGAGCTTGTGATGGGCTAAGTTGGGACACCCCTGCAGGGATTTGAACTTTTGAAAGCCGTGCCCGCGGTTATGGGCAGATGGGAATTTGTTAACATTCAGTTGTAGAAAACCTGAAGTTGACCTTAATTAAAATACATCAACCGCGTGTGTAACCGTGATGGTCTCTTCTCGGCAGAGTCCGGGAAGTGAACACGGTGTTGGAGTTATGCTTGACGTAGGTTGATTTAGGATCACTTCTTGATCATACTTTTATCGACCATGCTTTGCCTTCTCTTCTCGCTCTCATTTGCGTATGTTAGCCACCATGTATGCTAGTCGCTTGCTGCAGCTCCACCTCATACCTTTTACCTTACCCATAAGCTTAAATAGTCTTGATCGCGAGGGTGCGAGATTGCTGAGTCCCCATGGCTCACAGATACTTCCAAAACCAGCTTGCAGTTGACCGTGCAGATGACGCAACCAAGCTCAAGGAGGAGCTCGATGAAGATCTTTTCCTTTGTGTTGTTTCGTTCTAGTTGATCAGTAGTGGAGCCCAGTTGGGGTCGATCGGGGGCCTTGTCACATTTGGGGTTCTTCTTTTATTTTGGTTCCGTAGTCGGACCTTGATTGTATTTGGTTGTTGTAATGCTTTATTCATGTATTTGTGTGAAGTGGCGATTGTAAGCCAACTATGTATCTCTTTTCCCTTATGTATTACATGGGTTGTGTGAAGATTACCTCACTTGCGACATTGCTTTCAATGCGGTTATGCCTCTAAGTCATGCTTCGACACGTGGGAGATATAGCCGCATCGAGGGCGTGACACCTGCAAACTGGTTTTTGGAAGTATCTGTGAGCCACAGGGACTCAGCAATCTCACACCCTCGCGATCAAGACTATTTAAGCTTATAGGTAAGGTAAAGGTATGAGGTGGAACTGCAGCAAGCGACTAGCATATATGGTGGCTAACATACGCAAAAGAGAGCGAGAAGAGAAGGCAAAAGCACGGTCGAACAACTATGATCAAGAAGTGATCCTAGAATAACCTACGTCAAGTATTACTCCAACACCGTGTTCTCTTCCCAGACTCCGCCGAGAAGAGACCATCACGGTTACACACACGGTTGGTGTATTTTAGTTAAGATCAACTTCAGGTTTTCTACAACCGGACATTAACAAATTCCCATCTGCCCATAACCGCGGGCACGGCTTTCGAAAGTTCATAACCCTGCAGGGGTGTCCCAACTTAGCCCATCACAAGCTCTCATGGTCAACGAAGGATATTCCTTCTAGCGGGAAGACCCGATCAGACTCGGAATCCCGGTTACAAAACATCCTCGACAATGGTAAAACAAGTCCAGCAAGACCACCCGATGCGCCGACATCCCGATAGGAGCTGCACATATCTCGTTACCAGGGCAACACCGGATAAGCAATCTGTACAACTAAAACCAGCCCTCGAGATTCCTCGAGGTGGCGCTGCAAGGGGCTCTAGTTTGGACCAACACTTAGACAAGCACTGGCTCGGGGGGTTAAAATAAAGATGACCCTTGGGCTGGCCTAACCCAAGGGAAAAAAGAGGCTAGGTGGCGAATGGTAAAACCAAGGTTGGGCCTTGCTGGAGGAGTTTTATTCAAGGCGAACTGTCAAGGGGTTCCCATTATAACCCAACCGCGTAAGGAATGCAAAAACCGGGAACATAACACCGATATGATGGAAACTAGGGCGGCAAGAGTGGAACAAAAACACCAGGCATAAGGCCGAGCCTTCCACCCTTTACCAAGTATATAGATGCATTAATTAAATAAGAGATATTGTGATATCCCAACAAAATATCCATGTTCCGACATGGAACAAACTCCAATCTTCACCTGCAACTAACAACGCTATAAGAGGGGCTGAGCAAAGCGGTAACATAGCCAAACAACGGTTTGCTAGGACAAGGTGGGTTAGAGGCTTGGCTCAACAATATGGGAGGCATGATAAGCAAGTGGTAGGTGTCGTAGCATAGGCATAGCAAAAGAGCGAGCAACTAGCAAGCAAAGATAGAAGTGATTTCGAGGGTATGGTCATCTTGCCTGAAATCCCGCAAGGAAGAAGAACGAGTCCATGAAGAAGACAAACGGACGTAGTCGAACGGATCCTCACAAACGCGACGTTATCGAAACCAACCCGAAGAAGCAACACCGGAAAGAAGCACACAACATAGTAAACAACCACTACAACAACATGGCATGATGCACAACAAGTATGATGCATGTCCGGTTTAATGATACATGGCATGGCATGCCAAAGTGCAACAAACAACACTACAAATTAAGTGGAGCTCAATATGCAACAAAGTTGCATATTGAAGAAAACACCACATGACTTATTTAGTTCTCTCTCGTTTAGGTACTCAACAATATTAAATGTTGGTTAGCATGGCAAGAGGTGAAGCAAAGTTAAACTAACTATCTAGTCAAGTTTAAATGAGGCCGGAAACAACGAACAACAATTCCGGTAAATCCCCATATGCATATATTAGGTTTGGTGCTGTTCTGCCCTAAACATAATTTTAGAGTTGTTAAAAATGCAAAGTAAGGCCACCATGTTAAACTAGGAAAAATTCTACCCCATTTACATGTACAGTTTGTTAAAATCCGACTTACGGTTATTTAGTTATGGAATAAATCATTTTAGCATGGCAATAGGCAAAATTTAAACAAACAATATTTTAAACATTTTAAACATAGAAGAAAGTTGGATATTATGAAACTACATGAAATTTTAGTCAAGTCACATATATAAATTATTTAGATCCGATGCACGGTTCATGAGTTATTAAATGCATGAAGTTTAGGGACCTTTCTGTAAAAACTGCAGTCTCTGGATAAATAGCAAATTCACAGAAAGAAAAAAAACAGAAACGGGCCGAATCTGGGACAAGCCCAACAATGACGAAAAAAAGGAGGACGCCGGAGCTGGCCTCACCATGGGCCTCGGCCCATGCGGTGGAAGAGGCAGGGCGGTAGGCGCTGGCTGGGCCTGACGCGGTTATGGCCCAAGTGGTCGATCGAATGCTCCTCCTCTGCGCGACAGGGAGCAGAGCAGTGGCGACAGCAGGGCGCGGGGAGGCGAAGGTCGCCGGTGCTGGAGGACTCCGGTGGGGTGGCGCGGTGACCTGGAGCCAAGGACGAGGCCGAGGTGCAGGGAATCGCCGGATCTGGCAGAGGGCGACGAACGGAGCAGGGGTGGTCGATGCGGTCCCATGAGGGAGAGCAGGAAACAGAGGAGGTTCGAGCGTGCACGCGGGCTCGCAGGCAGCGGAGCGGCGAATACCGGGGACGAGGCGGCGGTTGACAATGCCGGGGACGGCGGTAGGGACAGAAGGCTGCAAGGAGCTCCCTGGGAGGCGTCGGGCATGGCGGCTACGGAGCTTCAAATTTCAGTGAGGCGCAACCATGGTGTGGTTCCCTCTTGGTGGTGGTCGACGGCAGCGGCGCCGGTCATCGGGGAGATGAGGCGAGGTCGAGCTCTTGGCCGGCGCGCAGAGGTCGGGGTCAAGAGAACGGCGCGGCTGGCCCGAGGAGGAGCTCGTTCCCTCGCTCGATGCAGGCGGCCGTAAGCGTGGCGACAGGGTCCTGGAGGCTCCGGATCGTGGTGGATCTTGCGGCGGTGAGCTGGTGGAGGCCCTCGGGTGCAGCTGCGGCTGAACGTGGGAGGAGGCCTGGAACGGCAACGGCTGCGGCGACTCCTGTCGAGGAAGAAAAGAGAGATCCGAGAGGTTAGAGACCAGAGGGAAAAGGGAGATTGCAGGAGGAAGGAGAAGAAGGTAGGGCGAGCGGCTCACTGGCTTGGTGCGGCAGAGAGGAGGCCATCGGAGAGGCGCTGGGGTCTGACGAGACTCCTGGTTGGTCCGGGAGGGATCCCGAGGGGGACTTGGTGGAGAGAAGTTTTGACCGGGAGGAGATCCCGAGGTGGAAGAGGAGCGGCGGCGGGGAGGGATAAACCTCCTAGGCTTTAGGGTTAGCTAGATTAGGTATGGGATGGACTGCTATTTATACCAGAATATAGATAGGAGGGAGTATATTGGATCATCCGATCAAAGTCGGACGGTCAGAGATGACAAGGCTATGGAGTCCAACTAATGAAACGGAGACGTTTTGTAGATGTTTGGGGATGATCCGGATCCAACGGTGGCGACTGCCCGAGTCGAGTTCGGGACAATTTTTGGACGCGCGCGAGGGGTCGAAGCACTGTGCAGATAGGGGTTAGGCGAACGAGGTTAAGTGTGGACTGTGGAGAGCGGATTGGTATGAGAGAAGAGGGGAGAGAAACAGCCCGGCACGGTTTTCGGAGACCGAAAACGTCCGACGAAAAGACCGGCTATACTGCTGCAATAGTTTAACAGTTGGGCTATCAAACGGACTCCGAACGCGATGAAACTTGACAGGCGGTCGATCTACACTATAATAAGACCACACGCCAACTCTCATCCCATTCCGAGAACATTTTTTGGCCACTTATAAAATAATATTTCGGACATGCCGCGGGCGCATGCAAGTGTGTCTGGGCTCAGAACGGACAACGGAGAAAACTCGGAGAACCCGGACGAATGCAAGTTTTAAAACATGATGATGCAATGCACATGATGACATGACATGCAATGCATGACACGCAAGCAATGACAAGGCAACAACAGCGAATAACTGGAGGACACCTGGCACAACGGTCTCGGGGCGTTACAGCCGCCCCTGCCGGAGTTCCTCGCCTCCACCACCCGATCCGGCCAGCCTCCGCCGCCTTTGCCCGTTCCCAGCCGGCTCCCGCCAGCAGGGCCCCGTCCCCACCTCTGTTTCCTCCACCACCATCGCCTTCGGGTGCTGCAGCGGCGTTCTACCTCATCGGAGGAGCCCAACGCACCAGGACGCCCCTGCTGCACCTCTCCTTTTCTTCCCCTGGTTCCCTTTCTCTTTGACTCTCTCTCTCCCGACTCAAATCCCTCCCTCTCTCGTCTCTGTAACAGGAAGCTCCGAGGAGCCGCTCTCGTCCCTAACGCCGGCAAGCTCGCTGATGTCCTTGTACGGCAATACTGGTGCGCCCACCTCCGCACAACTACCTCGTCGGACCCCTACCCCGGCTCCATCTCCACGCGAAGACCGTCCGCCTCTGCTCATGTCGAAGCTCCACCTGCAGCTCTGCATCACTTGTGCCTCCTCCCCGGGCAGAGAAGCTCTTGTCTGAGCCGTCCCGTTTGGTCAACCCGGTTGCTACCGCCGCTTCCTTAAACTTCCCTGGTGCAGCTCGTTTCCAATGAATGTCGGCCTGAGGTTTACCTCCACGCCAAGTACCACGACCCGCAAGGCCGAGAACGCCAAGCACCCCTTTAAGCTATCAAGACCGCAAGCGCCAAGTAACACGATGACCCTCGAAGACTTCGGATTCGACAAGTCCGATGACGCTCTTGTACAACTACGTCGCCGAGACCGGAACCGGAAAGACCGGCGACACAGAAACGCTAAGTACCCCTACGCACGAAGACGACGAAGACCGTTTTGGGTTTCATCAAGTACCGCTACCGATGACTCGAACACCTACGAAAACGTGTTCCACTATCGTCGCCGAGATTGCGAGAACCTCTACCAACGACCTTGGAGCATGAACGACGACCGTTGTCGAAGACCCGTACCTCTACCGCTTCCCGGACATGAACCACTACTTCCACTACCGCCGTCCCGAGAACGCCTACTTCCTCTACTTGCACCGAACCCGAACCTTCCCGCTTGCAAGCTTCGAAGGTATAACCTCGAGACGACCGCCCGTGAACGGATGTATGTGTTGTATGAGATGATCGTGGTTGCACCGTGTCCGAGTTGTTCTTTGCGAGTTCCTCATTGCCTTGCCGTTGACATGTGGGAACCCGGTATTCGGGAGCACCCCATCATCTTGCATGACACACTCACACCCACTTCCTTTTGCACCGGTATCCCTGTGAGCTACCGGATCATCACCGTGGCACGTTTTTCCATCATAGTTGTCGTCGCACCCATTTCGTTTCTGCCACGATGACAAAATGCTTCATATCATGTTCATATCAACATTTTCAAAAAAACTGCATAAACTTCTACATGTCATTCACATCATGATAATAACCTTTAAATGTTTAAATTTGTTGTTGCACCAAATTGCTAATGCACATGACGATTTTTCGGACTTGTTGCTTGTTGCTCCAGCCTCATTTCAACTTGCCTAGATAGGTAGTTTTCATATGCTTCACCTCTTGCCATGCTAACCAACATTTAATATTGTTGAGTACATAAGCGGGAGAGAACTAAATAATTGTTGTGGTGTTTCATCAATATGCAACTCGTTGCATATTGAGCTCCACTTAATTTGTAGTGTTGGTTGTGCACTTTGCCACGCCATGAATCATTAAACCGGACATGCATCATACTTGGTTGTGCATCATGCCATGCTTAAGTGATGGTTGTTTACCATGTTGTTTGCTTCTTTCCGGGTTGCTTCTCGCGTTAGCTTCGGTTTCATTCCAGAGTTGTTAGGATTCGTTCGACTTCGTCTGTTTGTCTTCTTCATGGACCCGTTCTTCTTCCTTGCGGGATCTTAGGCAGGATGACCATACCCTCAAAATCACTTCTATCTTTGATTGCTAATTGTTCGCTCTTTTGCCATGCGCGATACCTACCACTTGCTATATCATGCCTCCCATTATTGCCATGTCAAGCCTCTAACCCACCTTGTCCTAGCAAACCATTGTTTGGCTATGTTACCGCTTTGCTCAGCCCCTCTTATAGCGTTGCTAGTTGCAGGTGAAGATGGAGTTTGTTCCGTGTTGGAACATGGATATTGTTGGGATATCACAATATCTCTTATTTAATTAATGCATCTATATACTTGGTAAAGGGTGGAAGGCTCGGCCTGATGCCTGGTGTTTTGTTCCACTCTTGCCGCCCTAGTTTCTGTCATACCGGTGTTATGTTCCTTGATTTTGCGTTCCGTACGTGGTTGGGTTATAATGGGAACCCCAGCAAGGCCCAACCTTGGTTTTACCATTTGCCACCTAAGCCTTTTTCCCTCGGGTTTCCAGAGCCCGAGGGTCATCTTTATTTTAAACCCCCGGGCCAGTGCTCCTCTGAGTGTTGTTCCAACCTATCAGCAGCCGGTGGCCACCAGGGGAAACTCTGGGTTGGTCTACCGGAATCTTGGACAATCCGGTGTGCCCTGAGAACGAGATATGTGCAGCTCCTATCGGGATTTGTCGGCACATTTGGGTGGCTTTGCTGGTCTTTATTTACCATTGTCGAAATGTCTTTTAACCGGGATTTCGAGTCTGATCGGGTCATCCTAGGAGAAGGAATATCCTTCGTTGACCGTGAGAGCTTGTGATGGGCTAAGTTGGGACACCCCTGCAGGGTTTTGAACTTTTGAAAGCCGTGCCCGCGGTTATGGGCAGATGGGAATTTGTTAATGTTCGGATGTAGAAAACTTGACACTTGACTTAATTAAAATGCATCAACCACGTGTGTAGCCGTGATGGTCTCTTCTCGGCGGAGTCCGGGAAGTGAACACGGTTTTTGAGTTATGTTTGAACGTAAGTAGATTCAGGATCACTTCTTGATCACTTCTAGTTCACGACCGTTGCATTGCTTCTCTTCTCGCTCTTATTTGCGTATGTTAGCCACCATATATGCTTAGTGCTTGCTGCAGCTCCACCACACTAGCCTACCCTACCCATAAGCTTAAACAGTCTTGATCTCGCGGGTGTGAGATTGCTGAGTCCTCGTGGCTCACAGATACTTCCAAACAGTTGCTGGTGCCGATGATACCAGTGCAGGTGAAGCAACCCAGCTCAAGTGGGAGCTCAGTGAAGATCGTGGTCGTTGTGTTGTTTCGTTTCTAGTTGATCAGTAGTGGATCCCAGTCGGGGCGATCGGGGATCTATTGCATTAGGGGTTGTCTTTCTTTATTTGGTTCCGTAGTCAGACCTTGATTGTATCAAGATGATGTAATGCTATATTTATGTATTGTGTGAAGGGGCGATTGTAAGCCAACTCTTTATCCCTTTCTTATTCAGTGCATGGGATATGTAAAGATTACCCCTCTTGCGACATGCCTACTATGCGGTTATGTCTCTAAGTCGTGCTCCGACACATGGGAGATATAGCCGCATCGTGGGTGTTATAAGTTGGTAATCATAGCCATCCCCGACTTAGGAGCCCCTGCTTGATCGAATCGCTGACGTTGTTGAGTCTAGAACAAAATGTTTTGAGTCTTATAGGATTATATATATCGAAGAGTAGGATTCTTTTTACTCCTCAGTCCCTTCGTTGCTCTGGTGAGGCTTCTTGGCATAGAAGTTTTGACTTTTCTGTCCTCCAATTTCACGAAAAAAAATTAGGATCACGCGGGTATCTTGGAATCGTGCTGATAGTCTTGTGACGAGAACATTGTTCTTGGTGCCTCCTGACGTTTAGGGGTTGTGGCAGCGTCCCGGGGAGTTGAGCTCCGAGGTGTTGTCATCACAATTTTATCGTTGCAGTTCTGGAATACCTGAGTTTCGCCGACATTGAAAATCTCTTTTATGCAGTTGTTTGTGAGATAACCTCGACGCCACCCAGTACTGGGGCGGGAGTTCGGGAGTATTGTCATAACTTGTATAACGGATGCTTTTTGAAGGTTGAGGTAAACGATTTTGAAGGTTTCTTGATTATGTGTTGAAGGATGGATACAGCTGGATGTAGGATTTGCTAGTTTTGGGTGAGATATTTTGCTTCCCCTGTATCCCCAACACCTGATTGCATAACCAGAAAGTTTCGGGAGTTTATAAGTGGGAATTCAAGTATCACATAGGATATCCTTCCAACAGACACATGATACGATATGGGATCTATCATATGTTTGTTTCTGGCTTATTTTGCTAGCCAATCCTTTGTTTAGTTTTGAGTTGTGGTATTTGAGTTGCTTCAATGTCAAGTGTTGATTCCCTACCTTTCCTAAGCGGTGTTCTCATATTCTATGTGGATGCTAATCCTTCGTGATAATCAACATTGTCATGTCAATCCTTTTCAACCGGCGTGTTTCTCTTCAAGTGGATCCGATCATTTCAACATTCGTAAGATCAAACCTCAGTTTTTCCCAACGGTGTTTGTTTCATCCTTCCCAAGTTGCATTTGTTTTACCCACTCTCCCACCCTTTTCCTTCAAGGATTCAGATTTCTTAATCAACTATCATGTTATTGATGAGAAGTCTCTCCATTATTTTCTGTCAATGTTCTTATCTGGTAAGTCTCAGGAAGATACTAACGGAGCTTCAATTCGTCATTCTTCTTTCTTTTCTTCTCCGGTGGATTCAAGTCAAGCTTTGTCGATCATATCCTTTCCTCATTTCAAATGTTTTCTCATACTGGTACACCTCTTAATCATCCACTTCTCGCCATTCGTTTGTTCTGGAGTGTTGAAGATATCTCAGAAGATTCAAGTTTCCACTCTCAATTCGCTCAAGTTCTTTTGAGGATGTTATCTCAATTCAAGCCATTTAATTCAATGGGTGCAATCTCTCTTTTAAATCGTTCAATGGTGTTTCTCTTGAGTGGGCCCTAATCCACAGGTCTTTTCCCAAGATCTTACCTGACTCTTCTATTTTGTCGGTGTTACTCTCAAATTCTTCTCCAAGTATGACGTAAGTACGAATTATCATCGGTCTTATGTCTTTCTCCAAGATCTTTCAAATTCTTTTCACCTTTGGCTCAACCTTTCCTCTTTTAATCATTCCGGAGTGGTCTCAATAATTCATGGTGGTGTTTCTCATCGTCATTCTCAGATTTTGAAGTCGGAAGAAGATTTTCTCTTAAATCTTGCTTCATTCTCTTGAAGATGCGTAGTTCAAGCTTGATGCCATCCTCTCATAGTTGTTTTCGATTGTGAGAATTGTTTTCAGCCATCCGGAGCTATTCAAGAGTCTTTTCAGTTTGATTCTCTGAAGACCATCATTGCGGGTTTATTCATTCTCAGCTTTCAGCTCTCATTCTCCAAATCTTACCGGTGCATCGCTCAAGTACTCTCTAGTCAGTTCATGATCTCTTCGTTTCACTTGTATCTAAATTCTCTCAAGTATTTTCATTTGTTTCTAATTCTTCCCGATGTTTCATTATATTTTCTTCGTTCATTTTAAATTCTTATGGTGGTTCGTTCAAGATTTCTCTTCCTTTGTTATCGTATCAATTTATTCATTGTTTCAATCCTACCGGTGGATCGTTGAAGAATTTTCTCAAGTTTGCGCTATATCTCTGTTAATCCTTTCTACGAGAATAAGTAGTATGTCAAATCTGTTGCTTGTCATCAATTTAAATTGGTGAACGATAAGCATAATGTAATTCTTATTCTGGTTTCATCGAGTAAATTCAATTCCTTATTCCGGAGTGTCATCAAATTCTCGGTTTCAATTGTTTCATCTTTTCTTTTCCCGGAGTTCCAAGCTCTCCCAATTATATCATTGCGAAGATTCATCTAAATCATTACAAGGCTTCACCTTGTGTTTTCAAATTCTCGTTCTTTTTATCATCATTTTGTTACCGGAGTTTTTCATGGAGATTACATGGTGGTTCATCAAGGATTCTTTTCATTATTCAATTGATCTTCAAGATTTCTCGCGAAGTTAAGTTCCACCAAGCTATACTCAAAAATAAACATGGTGTTAAACACATGTCTTGTTTTCAGGAGTTCAAGCTTCTTCGTCTTGCATTCCGAAGTGAAATTCTTTCTGTCTTATCTTTTGAGGTGGTGTTATGTCATTTTGACGGCTCCCTTCATGTTTCATGATTCACAAGTTGGCCAAAATGACATATTTTAAACCCATCATTTTCAATTCGTTCATGACATCATTTGCAAACCATCAATTTCTTCGTTCGAGGTTATCTTGGTATAGATTTCACCTAAAGCCTTCCATTGGGAATGTTGCTCTTTGTGATGATTACCTATGATCCAAGTTTTTTTATCACCTCGGTGGGAGAAGCTTTCTATCTTTTCTAGCTCTCAATCAAATCTTTTTCCCGTGAGTGGCAGGTGGTCACCTCATAATTTTGAGATGTCTTCCATTAGCCCACATCAAGCTTATGATTTCGTTGTTGATACTCCAACAACTCCGTTCTAGCATTTCTTGTAAGCGTGCTCTCTCAAGATCTTGTTTCCCTCCGTTCATTCCATTCCATTCTTTCATTAATTCCAGAGGCATAGTGATGTTGCTCTTTTCAATCATCATCTCGAATTGCGAGGATCGTGTTCTTTTCATGCTTATCCATTCAACCGGAGTGTCATGCCCTCTTTTCAAGTTCTTCCCATTCTGTCAAGTTTTGCCTCCCTTCTCAACCGGAGTGCTGTCTGGAATCTTTCTTAGTCATTATGCCATTCTTTCAATAGTTGCGGAGGCAGTGTGTTGTTGTTTTCATCAAGTATCCTCTCATCTGGTCAAGTTCTTGTTAATTCCTTTGTAGCGACCCGACCCGAATGGGTCAAGTCTCTGTGCTTAAGTGTCATCCCTGGATCGGTATGCTGACACACACAGTACTCGAGGATTTATAACAGAGGTAAATCACATGTAAAAGTAACGTAAATACTATTACCTCAAATCCAAAATAGCGGAAGTAACAAGGTTGTGGATTCCCATCAACACCAACGGCAAAGTTGAGTGTAGAAATCGTAACCCTAACGTATCACTTACTCGTCGTAAGATAATCCTGCAACATGAGATGTTGCAGCCACAGAGGGTCAGTACATTGAATGTACTGGCAAATTAACACCATAGAGAATGATGAATAAAGGCTATCACTACATGCATATTTGGCTGGTGGAAAAGCTCTATGGTTATAAGGTTTTTTGCGTAAAGCCAATTTTTCCCTACTTCAAAGGAATAAAATTAATTACTATCATGGTGGTTGTTAAACATTGAGAATGGTTGACAGCATTCTCAATCCCAATTAAGGTAACATCATTAAACCCAACAATATTCATTAAAGTAACGTGATGAGATCAACAGGATAATCCAAGAACTAGATGCTCAAGATGTCCATAACCGGGGACACGGCTAACCATGATTAGTTTATTACACTCTGCAGAGGTTTGCAAACTTTTCCCCACCAGACTCGATCGCCTCCGTTGGATTTCTCGCACTACATGGTGTTTGAGAAACGGATGACCGAGACACAGTCTTTCAGAAGCGCTAGCACCTTACGATGGATAGACCGGTACACCTACTTTCCTCTACATCTGCTAGTCTACCCTGTAAGAGTTCGCACGACTTAATCAACTATGCCAGAGCCCATAATGGCTTGTGGCTGCACACGGAAGTTTCTAGTTTGAAAAATCTCATGATCCCTTTGAGCCTGGGTGGCGGTCCAAAAGAAAACAGGCAAGTCTTGGATTACCCAGGTGCCTAGACAGGCAATCCTAGAATAACCAGGTGCCTCAATCCACCCAGATGTGTGTTTAAGTTGCCACCTTAAGTAAACCATGAATTAACAATCTCACATCTGTCATGGATACTCTCAAAACCCAATCCACGTCTACTAGCATAGCATGGCATAATAAGCAAACATAGAAGTAACTCCCAAAGGTTTGATAATAAACAGGTAATAGGTACTACCTCATCTACTTCCCATCCCACAGTTTAATTAGATCCTAATCATGCAATGTGTGAAGATTGATCTAATGCAAAAAAAATTGGGTATGGAAGGGGACATGATCAAAGTGTGAACTTGCCTGCAATGTTGATGAAGATGATTCGCACTCAAATTCTTGATAGATCTACTCGTCACACTCCGGTTAATCTATCGTAAGCAAGCAATAGTAACCACACATAAGCAATCACTCAAAGATTGGAGAGATCGAAGAAAACAATTCGGAAAACATCGAAACCAAGCAAATAACTCTTGCAACATAAAACAATTTCTAACAGTACCAAAATTATGTGAATTTGGCCTTATTAGAATGTTTAGGTCAAGAGCTTCGATTTGCAAAAAGAATCAACTCAAACGGAGCTACGAAACTGAAGTTATGATCAAACGAAGTTTGAATTCAGATCTGATCTAATTCAAATTTTAAACTTTTCAAAAACATGTTTGGGTTGGATTACTGGATAGAGGAGATCGTAACGAAGACGTGGGCGTTGGTTTCATTGGATTTGGACTAACGAGTAAAAAGATGTGGTGTCTTGAAAATCAGGGACTAAACTGCAGAGAAAGAAATTGCAACTAGGTCCCTGGATACGTGTCAGAAATCTACTGGCTGAAATCTGTTCGCTGCGAGGCTAAAACGGCGGATGTTCGCTATTTAGCGCATACCGGTTCAAAAGAAAAAAACAGACATATCTAATCCTAACCGTAGCTCTAAGATCGGACGGTTGAGGTGACAGGGGGCTTTACCGCGGCGGTCACGTCATCGGCGTCAGAGAAGAAAGCGGCGTCGGCGGCGGCTCGAATGGGACGGCGGCTCCGGGGCTCGGCAGCGCCGGTGGAGAAGATGGAGAGGCGTGGCTCGACGAGGGGAAGGCGGTGGCGGTGTGGGCGCTCGGCCTCGGAGTCGGAACGACGCGGGCTTGGCGGCGGATCTCGCGAACTCCGGCGAGTTCGCGTGGGGCGTGGAGAGCTGTGTTTTGAGGCAAAACGAGGCCAGGGCCTCGGCTTATAAAGGGGGTCGCCTTGGGCGAGGGGAGAAGACGGGGGAGGCGCCCGGGTTGAGCACGGCGTTGGCCGGCGAATCGTGCGCGTGCTGGACTCCGGCGGGAGGTCGGTGACGAACCCGACAGGTGGGTCCCACTTGTCGGTGGCTGGGCGTGGCAGTGTGCGCGCGGAGGAGAGAGCGGGCGGGCGAGGCGAAGGCGGTTCGGGCGCGCGGAGGCCGCTGCTGAGCTGGGCTGGCGCTGGACTGGGCTGGGCCGGTCCAGTTCGGCGGCGGAGGAGGATTTGTTTTTTTACACAGACTAAGATAAAAAGAATATAACCTAAATAAAATAAAATAAACTATAGGCATATTATATATCAAAATTTTCAGAAAAAGATTTTCCACAAGATGAACATTTTCCTAGCATTAAATAAAATTCACACAAATTCAGATAAATCAAAGAGTGATACTGGTCTATTAAAATCCAACAACAATCATTTTTAAAATACCAAAATGATTTCAAATTTATTTCTCTCCAATTTTCTGTTGTAGGGAATCATGTTACCCTAATTTCCATATATTTTATTTTTGGAGAAAAAAATAATTTGAATAAAACTCAAATAACTCCAAATTGAAAATAAATTCAAAAGAACTTTGAATTTAATCCTTGAAACTCCCAACTCATATTTCATAATTTGAAGAAGTCATTTTATCTTCGCTCGTGAAAATCATTGAGTTGCATAAAGTTTCAGAATCGAAAATATTTTCAAATGAAATACAAATATTTTCAACACCCCTTATCATTTAAATAAATGGAAGAAGTCATGTCATCTTCTCTCCAGGGTTTTGTGTTGAAAAGAATTTGAATTCATGGAGATCAGAAAGCAAATATGAAAGTTTGGGAAAGTCCTTTTATTCCCTCTCATTTAACTTTCAAAAGTTTGGAATTCACTCACTTTCAGACAACCAATCAAACAATCAATCAAATCTATCTATTTGTTTATAACATTCCAAAATTTAGAATTTTGGGATGTTACATCCTTCCATTTGCAGTCGGAGTACTGTCCAAATTATATCATTCTTATTCCTTCTCTATATTGTTTTAACCGGAGTCTCATCGAAGTGCTTTCATTTTGACAAGTTCACATTATTGCCTTCCATTTCCAACCGGAGTGTTGTCGTAATTGATCCTTATCGTTCCTTGTACATCTCATTTCTACCGGAGTGCTTGCATGTACTTCTTGTCCATTGCAACCCTTTTTATTATGTCTTTCAACCTACAAGGTTCTAGTAATGTTCCTTGTTCCTCTTTTCTAACGAGTGTTTTCAACTTCGTTCATCTTCGTTGTTTTCTTTCTTTCAAATTTTTTAAACCTCTCAAGGTTCTTTGGTATCACTTGTTTGTACAAAGAAGGAACTTTGTTTTACCTCTTCCTCTTCCATTTCTCTCCAGTGCGATTCCTAGATCTCGGGACGAGATCCTCTCGTAGTGGTGGAGAGTTGTGATGCCCCAAGACCGGAGCTTCAGACGCCTTCCATGTTTTTCTGAGTTTCATCATGTGAGTTGTTGGTTTGTTGCATTCATCATTGCATCTTGTGCATTGCATCATGTCATCATGCCATTAATCTTTGCATCTCAACTCAACTAAATAAATTGCATAGATCTTTCGATCTAGTTAAATCGAGGGAATTCACATGGTGGTTTCTCTTTAAAACATATCCTCCCGATAGTAGGGAGCTATATTCAATATTTCTTTAATTTAAAATTAACCATAACACACTTGCAAAAATCCCAATGCCTTTGCTATCTTAATTCTTGGTCTCCAACCTTGCCATAAATTCTATCATCTTATTCCGGAGCTACACCAAAAATCCGAACATTTTTGGACCTTCCCAAACCTCACTTCCTATTCAAATCATTTGAATTTAAATTAAGTGAGTTTGAATTTAATCTTTCAATCTTGGCCATTTCTATTTTCTTGGAACGAGCATATTTTTGTGAGTCCAAGAAAAATTAACCGCATGTCCAAATTCCTCTTCCAACCTTTCTCTTCTCTCCTTTTTCCTTTCTTCTACTTCTCTGTTTTTTTAGAAGAAAGAGGAGAGAGAAGAAAGCTAGCTGGGCCTCCCTATTGCTGCACCAGCCGCAACCTGCAGCTAGGCCGGCCCATTCGGCCAAGGCCAAGGCCCATCCCTCTCCTAGGCTAGCCGCACCTTAAACCTAGCCCGATCCATCTCCCTCCCCGATCCCATTTCTTCCTCACTCGTCTCCCTCTCCCTCCCATAGCGCCGCCAGAGGAGTAGTGCAGCAGCGCCTCCTGCCTGATTCCCCAACGCTGCCCCTACCGGAGTTCCTCGCCTCCACCACCCGATCCAGCCGGCCTCCGCCGCCTTTGCCCATTCCCGGTCGGATCCCGCCAGCAGGGCCCCGTCCCCGTCTCTGTTTCCTCCACCACCATCGCCTCCGGGTGCTGCACCGGCGTTCTACCTCGTCGGAGTAGCCCAGCGGACCAAGACGCCCCTGCTGCACCTCTCCTTTTCTTCCCCTGGTCTGCTTTCTCTTTGACTCTCTCTCTCCCGACTCAAATCCCTCCCTCTCTCGTCTCTGTAACAGGAAGCCCCAAGGAGCCGCCCTCGTCCCTAACACCGGCAAGTTCGCTGTTGTCCTGGTGCGGCAACACTGGTGCGCCCACCTCCGCTCACCTACCTCGTCGGACCCCTACCCCGGATCCATCTCCATGTGAAGACCGTCCGCCTCTGCTCATGTCGAAGCTCCACCTACAGCTCTGCATCACTTGTGCCTCCTCCCCGGGTAGAGAAGCTCTTGTCTAAGCCTTCCCCATTGGTCAACCCGGTTGCTACCGCCGCTGCCTTAAACTTCCCTGGTGCAGCTCGTTTCCAATGAATGGCGGCCTGAGGTTTACCTTCATGCCAAGTACCATGACCCGCAAGGCCGAGAACGCCAAGCACCCCTTCGAGCTATCAAGACCACAAGCGCCAAGTAACATGATGACCCTCGAAGACTTCGGATTCGATAAGTCCGATGACGCTCTTGTACAACTACGTTGCCTAGACCGGAACCGGCAAGACCGATGACACAGAAACGCCAAGTACCCCTACGCACGAAGACGCCTAAGACCGTTTCGGGTTTCATCAAGTACCGCTACCGATGACTTGAACACCTACGAAAACGTGTTCCACTATCGTCGCCGAGATTGCGAGAACCTCTACCGATGTCCTCGGAGCATGAACGACGACTGTTGTCGAAGACCCGTACCTCTACCGCTTCCCGGACATAAACCACTACTTCCACTACCGCCGTCCCGAGAACGCCTACTTCCTCTACTTGCACCGAACCCGAACCGTCCCGCTTGCACGCTTCGAAGGTATAACCCCGAGACGACCGCCTGTGAACGGATGTATGTGTTGTATGAGATGATCGTGGTTGCACCGTGTCCGAGTTGTTCTTTGTGAGTTCCTCATTGCCTTGCCATCGACATGTGGGAACCCGGTATCCGGGAGCACCCCATCATCTTGCATGACACACTCACACCCACTTCCTTTTGCACCGGTATCCCTGTGAGCTACTGGATCACCGCCGTGGCAGCTTTTTCTGTCGTAGTTACCGTGGCACCCCTTTTGTTTCCGCCACGGTGACAAAATGCTTCATGTCATGTTCATATCAACATTTTCAAAAAAAACTGCATAAACTTGCACATGTCATTCGCATCATGATAATAACCTTTAAATGTTTAAATTTGTTGTTGCACCAAATTGCTAATGCACATGAGGATTTTCCGGACTTATTGATTGTTGTTCCGGCCTCATTTAAACTTGCCTAGATAGGTAGTTTTCATATGCTTCACCTCTTTCCATGCTTACCAACATTTAATATTGTTGAGTACATAAACGGGAGAGAACTAAATAATTGTTGTGGTGTTTCGTCAATATGCAACTCGTTGCATATTGAGCTCCACTTAATCTGTAGTGTTGGTTGTGCACTTTGCCATGCCATGAATCATTAAACCGGACATGCATCATACTTGGTTGTGCATCATGCCATGCTTAAGTGATGGTTGTTTACCATGTTGTTTGCTTCTTTCCGGGTTGCTTCTCGCGTTAGCTTTGGTTCCATTCCGTAGTTGTGAGGATTCGTTCGACTTCGTCCGTTTGTCTTCTTCATGGACCCATTCTTCTTCCTTGCGGGATCTCAGGCAAGATGACCATACCCTCGAAATCACTTCTATCTTTGCTTGCTAGTTGTTCTCTCTTTTGCTATGTGCGATACCTACCACTTGCTATATCATGCCTCCCATTATTGTCATGTCAAGCGTCTAACCCACCTTGTCCTAGCAAACCGTTGTTTGGCTATGTTACCACTTTGCTAAGCCCCTCTTATAGCGTTGCTAGTTGCAGGTGAAGATGGAGTTTGTTCCGTGTTGGAACATGGATATTGTTGGGATATCACAATATCTCTTATTTAATTAATGCATATATACTTGGTAAAGGGTGGAAGGCTCGTCCTTATGCCTAGTGTTTTGTTCCACTCTTGCTGCCCTAGTTTCCGTCATACCGGTATTATGTTCCTTGATTTTGCGTTCCTTACGCGGTTGGGTTATAATGGGAACCCCTTGACAGTTTGCTTTGAATAAAACTCCTCCAGCAAGGCCCAATCTTGGTTTTACCATTTGCCACCTAAGCCTTTTCCCTCGGGTTTCCGGAGCCCGAGGGTCATCTTTATTTTAAACCCCCGGGCCAGTGCTCCTCTGAGTGTTGGTCCAACCTGTCAGCAGCCGGTGGCCACCAGGGGCAACTCTGGGTTGGTCTACCGGAATCTTGGAGAATCCGGTGTGCCCTGAGAACGAGATATGTGCAGCTCCTATCGGGATTTGTCGGCACATTCTGGTGGCTTTGCTGGTCTTGTTTTACCATTGTCGAAATGTCTTGTAACCTGGATTCTGAGTCTGATCAGGTCGTCCTGGGAGAAGGAATATCCTTCGTTGACCGTGAGAGCTTGTCATGGGCTAAGTTGGGACACCCCTGCGGGGTTTTGAACTTTCGAAAGCCGTGCCCGCGGTTATGGGCAGATGGGAATTTGTTAATGTCCGGTTATAGAAAACTTGACACTTAACTTAATTAAAATGCATCAACCGCGTGTGTAGCCGTGATGGTCTCTTCTCGGCGGAGTCCGGGAAGTGAACACAGTTTTGGAGTTATGTTTGAACGTAAGTAGATTCAGGATCACTTCTTGATCACTTCTAGTTCACGACCATATATGCTTAGTGCTTGCTGCAGCTCCACCACACTACCCTATCCTACCCATAAGCTTAAATAGTCTTGATCTCGCGGGTGTGAGATTGTTGAGTATTCGTGGCTCACAGATACTTCCAAACAGTTGCAGGTGCCGATGATACCAGTGCAGGTGAAGCAACCCAGCTCAAGTGGGAGCTCAGTGAAGATCGTGTTCGTTGTGTTGTTTCGTTTCTAGTTGATCAGTAGTGGAGTCCAGTCGGGGCAATCAGGGATCTATTGCATTAGCGGTTGTCTTTCTTTATTTGGTTCCCTAGTCGGACCTTGATTGTATCTGGATGATGTAATGCTATATTTATGTATTGTGTGAAGTGGCGATTGTAAGCCAACTCTTTATCCCTGTCTTATTCAGTACATGGGATGTGTAAAGATTACCCCTCTTGCGACATGCCTACTATGCTGTTATGCCTCTAAGTCGTGCTTCGACACGTGGGAGATATAGCCGCATCGTGGGTGTTACACCATCTAGCTAATAACTATGGACCCGAAGGTTTGGAGTAAACTACTCACACTTCATCGGAGAGGCTATGGTGTTGATGTAGAATCCCTCCGTGATGGATGCCCCCTCCGGCGGAGCTCCGGAACAGGCTCCAAGATGGGATCTCGTGGATACAGAAGGTTGCGGCAATGTAATTAGGTTTTTAGCTCCGTATCTGATTGTTTGGGGGTCTTGTTCGGTGAGAAAATCATGTTCCCGAAGGTTTCATTCCGTTTGGACTCCGTTTGATATTCCTTTTCTTCGGAACCCTAAAATAGGCAAAAACAACAATTCTGAGTTGGGCCTCCGGTTAATAGGTTAGTCCAAAAAATAATATAAAAGTGGATAATAAAGCCCAATAATGTCCAAAACAGTAGATAATATAGCATGGAGCAATAAAAAAATATAGATACGTTGGAGACGTATCCAGCATCCCCAAGCTTAATTCATGCTCGTCCTCGAGTAGGTAAATGATAAAAACAGAATTTTTGATGTGGAATGCTACTTGGCATAATTTAATGTAATTCTTCTTAATTGTGATATGAATATTCAGATCTGAAAGATTCAAGACAAAAGTTTAATATTGACATAAAAATAATAATACTTCAAGCATACTAACAAAGCAATCATGTCTTCTCAAAATAACATGGCCAAAGAAAGTTATCCCTACAAAATCATATAGTCTGGCTATGCTCTATCTTCACCACACAAAGTATTTAAATCATGCACAACCCTGATGATAAGCCAAGCAATTGTTTCATACTTTTTACATTCTCAAACTTTTTCAATCTTCACGCAATACATGAGCGTGAGCCATGGATATAGCACTATATGTGGAGTAGAATGGTGGTTGTGGAGAAGACAAAAAGGGAGAAGATAGTCTCACATCAACTAGGCGTATCAACGGGCTATGGAGATGCCCATCAATAGATATCAATGTGAGTGAGTAGGGATTACCATGCAACGGATGCACTAGAGCTATAAGTATATTAAATATCAGTAAAAGAAACTAAGTGGGTGTGCATCCAACTTGCTTGCTCATGAAGACCTAGGGCATTTTGAGGAAGCCCATCATTGGAATATACAAGCCAAGTTCTATAATGAAAAATTCCCACTAGTATATGAAAGTGACGAAATGAGAGACTCTCTATCATGAATATCATGGTGCTACTTTGAAGCACAAGTGTGGTAAAGGATAGGAACATTGTCCCTTCTCTCTTTTTCTCTCATTTTTTTATTTGGGCCTTTTCTCTTTTTTTATGGCCTCTTTTCTTTCTTTTCTTTTCTTTTTTTATTTTTAGTCCAGAGTCTCATCCCGACTTGTGGGGGCATCATAGTCTCCATCATCCTTTCCTCACTGGGACAATGCTCTAATAATGATGACCATCACACTTTTATTTTCTTACAACTCAACAATTACAACTCGATACTTAGAACAGAATATGACTCTATATGAATGCCTCCGGCGGTGTACCGGGATATGCAATGAATCAAGAGAGACATGTATGAAAGAATTATGAATGGTGGCTTTGCCACAAATACGAGGTCAACTACATGATCATGCTAAGAAATATGACAATGATGGAGTGTGTCATAATAAACGGAACAGTGGAAAGTTGCATGGCAATATATCTCGGAATGGCTATGGAAAGGTATGGTGGCTGTTTTGAGGAAGGTATATGGTGGGTGTATGATACTGGCAAAAGGTGCGCGGTATTAGAGAGGCTAATAATGGTGGAAGGAAGAAAAGTGCGTATAATCCATGGACTCAACATTAGTCATAAAGAATTCATATACTTATTGCAAAAATCTACAAGTTATCAAAGCAAAGTATTACGCGCATGCTCCTAGGGGAATAGATTGGTAGGAAAAGACCATCGCTCGTCTCTGACCGACACTCATAAGGAAGCCAATCAAAAAATAAATCATGCTCTGACTTCATCACATAATGGTTCACCATACGTGCATGCTACGGGAATCCAAACTTTAACAGAAGTATTTCTCAAATTCACAACTACTCAACTAGCACAACTTTAATATCACCATCTTCATATCTTAAAACAATTATCAAGCATCAAACTTCTCATAGCATTCAACTCACTCATAAGAAAGTTTTTACTATTCTTGAATACCAAGCATATTAGGATTATTTAAGAAAATTACCATGCTATTTAAGACTCTCAAAATAATCTAAGTGAAGCATGAGAGATCAATAGTTTCTATAAAACAATTGCACCACCGTGCTCTAAAAAATATAAGTGAAGTACTAGAGCAAAACTATATAACTCAAATGATATAAGCGAAGCACATAGAGTATTCTAACAAATTCCAAATCATGTATGGCTCTCTCAAAAGTTGTGTACAGCAAGGATGATTGTGGTAAAATAAAAAGCAAAGACTCAAATCATACAAGACACTCCAAGCAAAACACATATCATGTGGTGAATAAAAATATAGCTCCAAGTAAAGTTACCGATAGAAGTAGACGAAAGAGGGGATGCCTTCCGGGGCATCCCCAAGCTTTGGATTTTAGGTGTCCTTAGATTATCTTGGGGATGCCACGGGAATCCCCAAGCTTAGGCTCTTGCCACTCCTTGTTCCATAATCCATCAAATCTTTACCCAAAACTTGAAAACTTCACAACACAAAACTTAAAGTAGAAAATCTCGTGAGCTCCGTTAGCGAAAGAAAACAAAAGACCACTTCAATGTATTGTAATGAACTCATTATTTATTTATATTGGTGTTAAACCTACTGTATTCCAACTTCTCTATGGTTTATAAACTATTTTACTAGCCATAGATTCATCAAAATAAGCAAACAACACACGAAAAATAGAATCTGTCAAAAACAGAACAGTCTGTAGTAATATGTAGCTAGCGCAAGATCTGGAACCCCAAAAATTCTAAAATAAATTGCTGAACGTGTTTATCTATTAATCATCTTCAAAAAGAATTAACTAAATATCGCTTTCCAAATAAAAATGGCAGCTGTTCTCGTGAGCGCTAAAGTTTCTATTTTTTTACAGCAAGATAACAAGACTTTCCCCAAGTCTTCCCAACGGTTCTACTTGGTACAAACACTAATTAAATACAAAAAAACAACCAAAACAGAGGCTAGGTAAATTATTTATTATTAAACAGGAGCAAAAGCAAGGAATAAAAATAAAATTGGGTTGCCTCCCAACAAGCGCTATCGTTTAACGCCCCCAGCTAGGCATAAAAAGCAAGGATAGATCTAGTTATTGCCATCTTTGGTAGGAATTCCATAAGTGGCTCTCATAATAGATTCATAAGGTAATTTAATTTTCTTTCTAGGAAAGTGTTCCAAGACTTTCCTTAACGGAAATTGGAATCTAATATTTCCTTCCTTCATATCAATAATTGCACCAATCGTTCTAAGAAAAGGTCTACCAAGAATAATAGGACATGAAGGATTGCAATCTATGTCAAGAACAATAAAATCTACGGGCACATAATTCCTATTAGCGACAATAAGAACATCATTGTTTCTTCCCATTGGTTTCTTAATAGTGGAATCCGTAAGGTGCAAGTTTAAAGAGCAATCATCAAAATCACGGAAACCTAACAAATCACACAAAGTGTTTGGAATCGTGGAATCTTAATTTTAATAGTTGGTTCCCACTCATCATAAAGTTTTCTCGGGATAGAAACTTCAAACTCAGGTTTTTCTTCATAAGATTGCATCAAGGCATCAACGATATGTTTAGTAAAAGCTTTATTTTGACTATAAGCATGAGGAGAATTTAGCACGGATTGCAACAAGTAAATACAATCAATCAAAGAGCAATTTTCATAATTAAATTCCTTGAAATCCAAAATAGTGGGTTTAGCAACATCTAGGGTTTTAATTTCTTCAATCCCACTTTCATCAAATTTAGCATCAAGATCTAAAAACTCCGAATTTTTGTGACGCCTTCTAGGTAAAGGTGGATCATATTCAGTCCCATCATTATCAAGATTCATATTGGAAAACAAAGATTTAATAGGGGACACATCAATAACTTTTAGATCTTCATCTTTATTTTCATAGGAACTAGAAGAACACACTCTTATAAAGGCATATTTCTTAGCACGCATCCTAGCGGTTCTTTCTTTGCACTCATCAATGGAAATTCTCATGGCTTTGAGAGACTCATTGATATCATGCTTAGGAGGAATAGATCTAATCTTTAATGAATCAACATCAAGAGAAATTCTATCAATGTTCCTAGCCAAATCATTAACTTTAAGCAATTTCTCTTCAAGCAAAGCATTGAAATTCTTTTGCGAATTCATAAATTCCTTAACACTATTATCAAATTCAGAGGGCATCTTATTGAAATTTCCATAAGAGTTTTTGTAGGAATTTCCATAATTATTAGAGGGATTACTAGGATAGAGGGATTACTAGGATAAGGCCTAGGATTAAAGTTTCCTCTATACGCATTGTTCCCAAAATTATTCATACCAACAAAATTCACATCCATAGATTCATTATTGTTCTCAGTCAAAGTAGACAAGGGCATATCATTAGGATCAGAAGAAACACTCTTACTAGCAAATAATTTCATAAGTTCATCCATCTTTCCACTCAAAACATTAATTTCTTCTATCGCATGCACCTTTTTATTAGTAGATCTTTCAGTATGCCATTGAGAATAATTAACCATAATATTATCTAGGAGTTTAGTAGCTTCTCCTAAAGTGATTTCCATAAAAGTGCCTCCCGCGGCTGAATCTAAAAGTTTCTAGAAGCAAAATTCAACCCGGCATAAAAAAATTGTATAATCATCCACAAATTCAAACCATGAGTAGGGCAATTACGTATCATTAATTTCATCCTCTCCCAAGCTTGTGCAACATGTTCATGATCAAGTTGCTTAAAATTCATAATATCGTTTCTAAGGGAGATGATCTTAGTGGGAGGAAAATACTTAGAGATAAAAGCATCTTTGCACTTGTTCCAAGAATCAACACTATTTTTAGGCAAAGGCGAAAACCAAGCTTTAGCACGATCTCTAAGCGAAATAGGAAATAGCTTCAACTTAACAATATCATTGTCCACATCTTTCTTATTTTGCATATCACACAAATCAACGAAGCTATTTAGATGGGTAGCAGCATCTTCACTAGGAAGGCCAGAAAAAGGATCTTTCATGACAAGATTCAGCAAAGCGGCATTAATTTCACAAGATTTAGCATCGGTAAGAGGAGCAATCAGAGTGCTAACAAAATCATTGTTGTTGGTATTGGTAAAGTCACACAATTTAGTGTTATCTTGAGCCATCGTGACAAGCAAGCAATCCAACACACAAGCAAACAAAGAGCAAGCAGGCAAAAAGAGGCAAATAGAGAAAGAGAGGGAGGATAGAGAGAGAGAGGGCGAATAAAACGGCAAGGGTGAAGTGGGGGAGAGGAAAACGAGAGGCAAATGGCAAATAATGTAATGCGGGAGATAAGGGTTGTGATGGGTACTTGGTATGTTGACTTTTGCATAGACTCCCCGGCAACGGCGCCAGAAATGGCTCGTTGTCGGGAGTCAAATCTTGACTTGCGCGAACCTCCCCGGCAATGGTGCCAGAAATCTTCTTGCTACCTCTTGAGCACTGTGTTGGACTTCCTTGAAGAGGAAAGGATGATGCAGCAAAGTAGCGTAAGTATTTCCCTCAGTTTTTTAGAACCAAGGTATCAATCCAGTAGGAGGCTGCGCGCGAGTCCCTCGTACCTGCACAAAACAAATAACTCCTCGCAACCAATGCGATAAGGGGTTGTCAATCCCTTCACGGTCACTCACGAGAGTGAGATCTGATAGATATGATAAGATAATATTTTTGGTATTTTTATGGTAAAGATGAGAAGTAAAATAAAAGAAAAGTAAAAAAGCAAAGGAAATAACTAAGTATTGGAAGATTGATATGATGAATATAGACCCGGGGGGGCCATAGGTTTCACTAGTGGCTTCTCTCAAGAGCATAAGTATTTTACGGTGGGTGACCGAATTACTGTTGAGCAATTGACAGAATTGAGCATAGTTATGAGAATATCTAGGTATGATAATGTATATAGGCATCACGTCTGAGATAATTAGACCGACTCCTGCCTGCATCTACTACTATAACTCCACTCATCGACCGCTATCCAGCATGCATCTAGAGTATTAAGTTCATGAATACAGAGTAACGCCTTAAGCAAGATGACATGATGTAGAGGGATAAATTCATGCAATGTGATAAAAAACCCATCTTGTTATCCTCGATGGCAACAATACAATGCGTGCCTTGCTGCCCCTACTATCACTGGGAAAGGACACTTCAAGACCGAAAGCTAAGAACTTCTCCCATTGCAAGAAAGATCAATCTAGTAGGCCAAACCAAACTGATAATTCGAAGAGACTTGCAAAGATAACCAATCATACATAAAAGAATTCAGAGAAGATTCAAATATTGTTCATAGATAATCTTGATCATAAACCCACAATTCATCGGTCTCAACAAACACACCGCAAAAAGAAGATTACATTGAATAGATCTCCACAAGAGAGGGGGAGAACATTGTATTGAGATCCAAAAAGAGAGAAGAAGCCATCTAGCTAATAACTATGGACCCGAAGGTCTGAGGTAAACTACTCACACTTCATGGGAGAGGCTATGGTGTTGATGTAGAAGCCCTTCGTGATGGATGCCCCCTCCGGCAGAGCTCCAGAACAGGCCCCAAGATGGGATCTCGTGGATACAGAAGGTTGCACCGATGGAATTAGGTTTTTGGCTCCGTATCTGATCGTTTGGGGGTATGTAGGTATATATAGGAGGAAGGAGTACGTCGGTGGAGCAATAGGGGGGCCACGAGGGTGGAGGGCGCACTTGGGGGGTAGGCGCGCCACCCTACCTCGTGGCCTCCCTGTTGGTTGCTTGACGTAGGGTCCAAGTCTCCTGGGTCTTGTTCGGTGAGAAAATCACGTTCCCGAAGGTTTCAATCCGTTCGGACTCCGTTTGATATTCCTTTTATTCGAAACCCTAAAATAGGCAAAAACAGCAATTCTGGGCTGGGCCTCCGGTTAATAGGTTAGTCCCAAAAATAATATAAAAGTGGATAATAAAGCCCAATAATGTCCAAAACAGTAGATAATATAGCATGGAGCAATAAAAAATTATAGATACGTTGGCGACGTATCACTGGTATAGCGCGTGCTCGATCGGTGAATACCAGCCCGAGAGCGAGCCATCGGGCGGGGCAACGGGTCCGGGGCGGCGACGGGTGATGATGATAATGAACCCGTCGCCCCCGAGACACTGGGCGAGGTCGCACCGGAGAAGGGGGACGCCGTGGACGCCGGCGTGGAGGGTGCCGTGGGCATCGGTGATGCCGAGGGTGCCGGGAACGCCAGGGTCGCCGAGGGCGCCGGGGACGCGGTGGGCGTCGGGGTCGGCGAGACCTACACGAGGAGGGGCAAAGCCCCTGAGGCAGCCGGGCGGGGAGAGACAGAAAATGTGGTGCAAGGGATGCCCTCAAAGCCGGGAGGCGGCCCCAGAGATGCTCTCGAGCGGCCGTCACCGGAGGAGCTCACCATAGAACCACTGGGAGCTGGTAATGCTGTAACATCCGAAGGTACTTGCTAAAACGGAAAAACCTTCTCATCAAAGTAAACATGTCGGGAAGTGATCACACGATGTGAGATAGGATCATAGTAGCTGTAGCCTTTGGTGTTGGGTAGGTAGCCGAGAAAAATGCAGGCCAAAGACCGAGGAGCTAGCTTATGAGGAGTAGTGGAAGCAATGCTAGGGTAGCACAGACAACCGAAGATGCGTAGCTCATCATAAGACGGTGGCATGCCGAACAGAAGGTGGTGAGGCGCAAAATTCCCGTGAGTATGACAAGGACGAATGTTAAGGAGAAGTGATGCAGCGGCCAGCGCGTCTGGCCAGAAACATGGTGGCATGTTGGTGTGCAAGATAAGTGTGTGGGCACAGTCATTAAGAGTGCAAAGCACGGGCTTGGCGCCCCCGTTTTCTTCCAAGTATACGGGCAAGTGAGACGAAAAATCGTGCCATGTGTAGTGAGAAGGTTGCGGATGGCAGGATTATCAAACTCCTTCCCATTGTCTGTTTGCAACGCATGGATGGGACGTCCAAACCGCGTGAAGACATAAGAGTAAAAGGCGGTGAGAGTGGAGATGGCATCCGACTTTCGCCGCAGTAGGAAGGTCCACACACAGTGCAAAAAATCATCTACGATAATAAAGGCAGTAAAGATAGCATGTATTGCTTGCAACAGGAGAAGTCCAAACATCACCATGAGTTAACTCAAACAGGTATGATGCGACATGCGATGAAGTGCTAAATGGAAGACGAACATGTTTGCCGAGACGACAGGCATGACAAGTGTGATCGCCGATCTTGTTACACATGAAAGAAAAACTCCGAACAATATGACAGAGGGTGGCTGGGTTGGGATGTCCTAAGCAAGCATGCCATAGGCCCACTCCGGTGGAGAGCGCCATGGGTGCGGTTGCGGAGGAGGTGGATGAGTGGACTGAGCTCGTCGGGGTTGTCACATCGATGGAGTACCATCTGGGTATGGGCATCCTTAACAGAAAAGCCAAACATGTCAAATTCATTGGTGATGGGATTTTCACATGTAAAAGAACGAACGGAAACAAGATTTTTAATGAGGTCATGATAGATAAGTATGTTAGAGAGTGATAATGGCATGGAATTAGATGGAAAAGTAGCATGACTGATGACCCACAATTATAGAGGATCTATCATAGTCCTTTCGATAAGTAAGAGTGTCGAACCCAACAAGGAGCAGAAGGAAATGACAAGCGGTTTTTCAGCAAGGTATTGTCTGCAAGCACTGAACTTGTCAGTGATAGATAGTTGTATGATGAGATAATTCGAAACGGGTGCCAAGTAACAAAAGTAACTAAGGTGCAACAAGGTGGCCCAATCCTTTTTGTAGTAAAGGACAAGCCCGGACGAACTCTTATATAAAGCAAAGCACTCCTGAGGGGGAATTATTGTCAAGTTAGTCTTCATCATGCTCATATGATTCATGTTCGTTATTTGATAATTTGATATGTTGGTGGACCGGTGGTTGGGTGCAGCCCTTCCTTGGACAAGCCTCCTACTTACGATTAACCCCTCTCGCAAGCATCCGCAACTACGAAAGAAGAATTAAGATAAATCTAACCATAGCATGAAACATATGGATCCAAATCAGCCCCTTACGAAGCAACACATAAACTACTTATTACTTCCCAATGCCTTCCACTAGGCCCAAATAATGGTGAAGTATCATGTAGTCGACGTTCACATAACACCACTAGAGGAAAGACAACATACATCTCATCAAAATATCGAACGAATACCAAATTCACATGATTACTTGTAAGAAGACTTCTCTCATGTCCTCAGGAACAAACGTAACTACTCACAAAGCATATTTATTTTCATAATCAGAGGTGTATTAAGGATCTGGACATATGATCTTCCACCGAATAAACTAACTAGCATCAACTACAATGAGTAATCAACACTACTAGCAACCCGCAAGTACCAATCTGAGGTTTTGAGACAAAGATCGGAAACAAAAGATGAACTAGGGTTTGAGAGGAGATGGTGCTGGTGAAGATGTTGATGGAGATTGACCCCCTCTTGATGAGAGGATCGTTGGTGATGACGATTGTAGGATCAAAAGTATGTCTAGAGGGGGGTGATTAGACTACTTAACCAAATAAAAATCTAGCCTTTTCCCAATTTTATGTCTTGGCAGATTTTATCAACTTAACACAAGTTAAGCAAACAACCTACACATGCAATTCTAAGAGTATATCATCAGAATGTAAATCATTGCATATTAAGGTAAAGGGTAGGAGTTTGGAGGGAGCAAAGGCAATGTAGACACGGAGATTTTTGGCATGGTTCTGATAGGTGGTGCTATTGCACATCCACGTTGATGGAGACTTCAACCCATGAAGGGTAACGGTTGCGCGAGTCCACAGAGGACTCCACCCACGAAGGGTCCATGAAGAAGCAACCTTGTCTATCCCACCATGGCCATCGCCCACGAAGTACTTGCCTCACTTGGGTAGATCTTCACGAATTAGGCGATCTCCTTGCCCTTACAAACTCCTTGGTTCAACTCCACAATCTTGACGGAGGCTCTCAAGTGACACCTAACCAATCTAGGAGACACCACTCTCCAAAAGGTAATAGATGGTGTGTTGATGATGAACTCCTTGCTCTTGTGCTTCAAATGATAGTCTCCCCAACACTCAACTCTCTCTCACAGAGTTGGATATGGTGGAAAGATGATTTGAGTGGAAAGCAACTCGGGGAAGGCTAGAGATCAAGATTCTTGTGGTCGGATTGGAATGTCTTGGTCTCAACACATGAGTAGGTGGTTCTCTCTCAGAAAATGAGTAGCAGAAGTGTAGGCACATTCTGATGGCTCTCTCACGAATGGAGAGGGTGGAGGGGTATTTATAGCCTCCACACAAAATCTAACCATTACACACAATTTAACAAACTCGGTGGGACCGAATAGTGAAACTCGGTGAGACCGACCTGGTTGAAAATGTGAACGTTAGGCTTTTCGGTGGGACCGACGGTACAAACTCAGTGCGACCGATGCGCTAGGGTTTGGGCGAAACCTTATCTCGGTGAGACCGATCACATGAACTCGGTGAGATCGATTTCAGTAATAAGCAGACAGAGACTTGGCCAGGCAAACTCGGTGGGACCGATCGCTCATTTCGATGAGAAGGAAACGTTACAAAAAGGAAACAGAGAGTTTGCATTGCCAACTCAGTGGGACCGATCGCTCGTCTCGGTTAGACGGAAACGTTACGAAGGGCAACGGAGATTTTGCAATCCCATCTCGGTGAGACCGAGATCCCTATCGGTGAGACCGAACTGATTAGGGTCTCTGATAGTGGCTATGTCAAGTGAACTCGGTGGCGCCGGATAGATCAAATCGGTGGGACCGAGTTTGACTTTAGGTTTAGAACATATGTGGAAATGAGAAAGTGGTTGAGGGATTTTGGAGCATATCACTAAGCATTTTGAGCAAGTAAGCCATTAAGCTACACCTCATCCCCTTTTAATAGTATTGGCTTTTCCTAAGGACTTACTGTGATCTTGGATCACTAAAATGAAAATGTAGAGTCTTGAGCTTTTTCCAATATTTGTCCTTAGCATTTTGAGGGGTCCACATATCTTAGTTTGTGCCATGCCAATCATTGAACTTTCTGAAATAATCATCTTGAAAGAATATTAGTTCACTGAGCTATATGTTGTTATGAATTACCAAAAGCACATAGGGATTAGTTGCATTCAATCTCCCCCTTTTTGGTAATTGATGACAACATATAGATCAAAGCTTCGACAAATGATAATAAGAATGAAATACATCATCGCTTTTCAGAAGTATGTGATAAGCAAGAGCCCCCCCTAAATTTGTGCATTGTTTATGATTTGCTTTTGAATGCAAATGCACAATCGATTAGGATCATGGGTTACTCTTCCATGTCACATACATCTTTGTGGATCGCTCAAAATGATAGAACGTACATAACATGCACTCATCACCATCACAAATATGATAGATCATACATAAGATATAAGATAGCATCTTTCAAGCATAGCATAATAAAGCATAGTATGATCCACCACATGATCATATAAGTATCTCACACACAAGCACGAATATTGTAGCAAACACAAGCAAATAAGTAGCAAGGGAGACCAATAAAAACAACAAAACACACACACACTCTCTCTCTCTCTCGAAGCTTATGATCTATACACTTTCTCCCCCTTTGGCAACAAGTTACCAAAACGCACGAAAATGCATAGTGCTATACGACACTTTAAGCAAGATCTCCAGGAGCTCCGGAGTGTTGAGATGGCGTGGAGAGAATAGCATCTGCAAAGACTTCTAATGATGTCTGAGGAACTGGAGGGGTTGCCACTGGAGGGGCAACTGAAGCTGTGGCTGTAGGAGCTGAAGTTGTGGCCCTAGTGTCAATCACTAGCACTGTTGCAAATATCTCTCTCCTAGGCACTCTCTGATAAGCATTTGTGGTTATCCTGTCACTCCTGTCCTCATGGTCTTCTTGTATCTTCTGAACTAAAGTCTGTATCTTAGTGACCTTGACATCCAAGTCATGAAGCTTTGTCTCAAAAATCCTTTCAAGGCTCTCTTGATTTCGAGTCAGGGTATCTAGTCCTTTCTCTATTCTCACAGTGGCCTCAAGCAGATAGCTAAGCTGGTCCTGCTTGGTCTTGAGATTGACTGTAGAAGGATCTGGAATCTTTGAAGCTTTCTCAGCCTGTGCCTTCTCTCTCTCTTCTCTTGAGCCTCAACAGAAGTTGGATGTGAAGCATCCATCACAAGAGTCTTATCCTCAAAATCAGGCCTCAAATGAAGGTGCTCTCTGTCCAACAAATATGTGCTTGTGCCCATCTTGGAATTTATGAGCATCTGAATATGTGGAGCATAGCCACATGATCTCTTCTGGTCAGCTGCGATTCTCTTAACAGTCTCAACAATCAAACTCATCACTTTGAATTTCTCTAGCACATCAAACATGTGTAGCAAGTTGATGGAGCGCCCTCTGATCATCCTGTGATCTCCATACTTGGGCAACATTGTGTGCCTAAGGATAGTGTTGATTGTTGGCAGCCCTGACAGAAGGTAATAAACAGAGCCAAACTTGTGTGTTTCCAAGGCATTATCTGGAATTTCCTTGTACATGTGTGCCATGGAGTTGTGATCTTTTCTAGGCTTGGCATACACATCAGTATCATCGTCTGCCTCTTCTGGAGCATTTATCAGCTTTGCCCACTCAGCAATAGATGATTGGTACCTTATACCCACAGTCATCTAGACTATCGTGCCATCTGGGTAGAAGTGAGCTGTGGAATAAAATTGCATCACCATCTCATCATTCCACTTTGTTAGTTTCTGACCCACAAAAGCATCAACTTCATTCATTCTGAAGCTCCCATGAACTCCAGAGAAATGATCTTCTTTGTTGGCAATGTACTTCCAATCCACCCATTTCATGTCACAAATGATAGGCTTCTTGTCCAGGAGGACAGTCTCATAGAAATCCTGATGTTCCTTAGTATGAAACATGTAGTCTACAGCAGTGCTTCTTCTTGTGGCATAGGGATCGGACTATCTCCATAATCTGAGACCTGCATCCTTCCTTAACTTCATGTTCTCAGCCACAGGATGTGTACCATCATTATCTGGTATCTTGGGCTTTAATTTTCTAAGCACTTGGGCTTCTTCTTCTTCTTCCACTTCAGGCATTGGGGCCTTGTTGTTCTCAGCAGCTGGTATGTTCCTAGTACTTCTCTTTGGTGTAGACTACTTTGGAGCTTGTGCAGAGAACTTGGGAGCAGTCTTGGGCTTGGATGTTGCAGCCCCTGACTTGATTACATCTCCCATGATCTTCTGAGCTTTGGGAGTTGGTGCAACATCTTCTTCATCATCATCCTCTTCCTCATTAGATTGCATCATCATAGATGGCTTTCCAATAACTTTAGCCATGGTCTTCTTGACCCTTTCCTTTCTCTTTTTGCCCCCAGCATCCTCTTCTTCTATTGACTTGGAGATTTCAAGAGTAGAGGCTCTGGCTTTGGACATTGGGATCCTTCTGGCTGGTGCCTTCTTCATACCAGGTTTGGTTGAAGTTGTTGTGCCAAACTCTTTCTGGACAACCTTTTTCCTTGAAGTGACTTCCTCATCAGCAACAACAAAATCTTCATCCTCTGATTCTGAGTTTCTCTTCCTCCTTGTCCTGGTTGCAGCTTTTGGCAAGTTTCTTGGGGTGCTTATGCTACCCTCATCATAACTGCTTGAGGGACTAGGGCCCTCACTTAAGTGAACCTGTTCCTCAGACCTGTTTTGGCTGTCACTATTGTCTGACATGGCTGAAAGGTGAAAGCTGACCCTGTGAATAGATATAGTTGAGATAGAGTGGATGAGCATCACAAAGTGCAGAGATTTTGCAAAACCAATGATTCAAAAACTTAGTTTTAGTTTTCTACAGAAGTCATTTCGGAGCTACCGATTTGTTAAACTCGGTGACACCGAAGCAATATTAGAGTCTAAACTAGTAAAATCGGTCAGACCGAGACACAGTTCGGTGACTCCGAGATTGCTAGGGTTTTCACTGAGAATCGAACTCGTTCACACCGATTTGTAAGCTTCGGCCAGACTGGAAATCACAAGTCCAATGGCCTAGGACAAATTGGTGAGACTGATTTCTACAATTCGGTCAGTCCGAGATGAATTCGGCCGAAACCTAACCCTAAGTTTTTGAACCAAAATTAATCTAAAGGAGTTTTTGATTGGATAGAAGAATCTCAAATGTGGTAAGATTCATGGCATTGACCTAAGTGCCGGAATCAGAGGTAAAGATTGCATAAAGGGGTCGAGTTCATACCCGAACTTGGTGGTGAACTCGCGACGGCGACAATGGCGGTGAAGATTCCGTTGACGACGGCGGAGACCAGCGGCAGGAGGTCGCTCGGGATGGAGAAGACGATCTGGAGACCTCGAGTCGACAGAGCTGGACAGGAGAGGGCAAAGGGTTCCAGAGAAATTTCTAAAAATCGACACGTGGGTATATATATCCAGACCCTGTCTGTTTGACCGAGTTGAGAAACTCGGTGGCACTGAGATGCAGAATCGTAAGCGGCTACTGCAACTCGGTGAGACCGAACTGTTCAAATCGGTTGCACCGAGATTGAAACCTAGATCAACTCAACAAACTTGGTATGACCGAAAGGAATGAATCGGTCAGACCGAAATGCATTAAGAGGTTTTGGAAGTTTAAGTCTATGACGAATCGGTGGCTCCGAGTGCTCCTCACCCAGAGGGTTCAAATCTGACTTGATCAAACTTTGTGATGCAGAATGAATAGAGTTTGAGACGAGCAAAGCACAAATAGCTAAAGGGAGTACTTAGGCATTCTTGTCCATCCATTTGGCAAAATAAAAGACCAACCAATCAAAGTAACAAATGGATGTCCTTGAATGAAGAAAATTATGCATCCAACATGCTCACACAATAAGATGGAAAATGAAGTATGTGGCAAAACATGCACAAACACTCTAGCATAAATCAAGCAATTGGCGACGACTAGGTCATCTATATATGAGTATATTGACTCAGGAGTCAAATAAGAACATTTGATCGTAGGTCATACTCATCGTTTAAGCACAAGTGGGGTGAAGCTCAATTTTGAGGGTGAAGCTCCCCCTAGATGTGATATCCCCTTTTTAGAGGGATGAACTAACCTTGGGTCGATGATGACTTCATGTAGGTGTTGAAGATGTAGATTCTCAATGTTGATGTAGATCATTTGGAGCAATCCGTTGGAGTGAGTTGCACTTTCAATACCTACACGGGTTAGTCCCACAAGGAACATAGAAGGATATCCATAGACATAGAGTGAAATTCAGACATGATGTTGTCCATTAAAGCATTAGGTTACCTTGTCCCTTGTCCCTTGTCTTACTAACAAGAGGGTTTGTGACTCCTTGAACTTGTGCAAGATGTGAAAGTTGATTGCACTCGTCCTTGCCAAAAGAGTACGAGTGAAGTATGTTGGAGGAGTCACCCTCAAGAACTCTCTAGTTCTTATTTGGGATCCACATCATCTTGATGGGAATCCTTGGAGTTGTAGTCGTACTTGATCAATCAGAACTTGATGTAGTCTTGGGAACCCACTTGACCAAGGCCTTAGTAGCTTCTTCAAATGCATCGATCTCCTCTTAAAGCTTGTCCTTGCCTTTTAGCTCGTGGTCTTGTGGTGGAAGATCATATTGAGCTTGTGTCCCCTTGAAGGAGGTGGGATCATACTTCTCTTATTGAGGAACAAACTTTGTCTTGGGGTATTGATCTTCTTCCCACTCAACTCCATTGGCATTGAACTTGCGTTCAAAACCAACACCTTGATTCTTCTGGCGCCTTTCTTGCTTGCATAAAATTTCCTCAAATTGCTTACTCCCGGCAAGGCTCTTGTAAACACCTTTCTCTATGATCCCCTTCAATAAGCTATTTTCTCGCTCAAGTGTAACTTGGCTAAGAGAATCATTAGCAGAATCAAGAGAACTACTAGAAGTAACAATATTGGATTTAACATGATTATTGTTACTACTAGAAGAAGAATCTTTCTTACTCTTGTTGCTAGATTTTACTTGTGGCATGTAAGTAGACAAGAGTAAATGCTTGGCAATGTAATAATAACTTTTCTTCCGAAGATCATCATTGATAGCCTTTAAGAACCCATGTTCTTGCTCTACGTTGAGCTTCTCGAAGCGTAGCTTCTCATCAGTTTTTAAAAGTTCTCGATGATATTCTAAAGTAGTTTCATTAGCTAACTTAAGATTGTTTAGTTCTTTAGTTAGAGGCTCAATCTCCTCCTCATCATCATTCCCTTTATCTTGATTAGCATGATTAATAGCAAGTTCATCATAGTTTTCATCACTAGAGTTGTGATACGTCCATTTTGCATCATGCTTTTATATCGATATTTATCGCATTATGGACTGTTATTTCACTTTATATCACAATACTTATGGCTATTCTCTCTTATTTTACAAGGTTTACATAAGGAGGGAGAATGCTGACAGTTGGAATTCTGGGCTGGAAAAGGAGCAAATATTAGAGACCTATTCTTCGCAACTCCAAAAGTCCTCAAACTCCATAGAACATCTTAAAAGAAATAAAGAAAAATCCACGTCAAAGATGAAGGCCAGGGGGCCCACACCCTTCTCACGAGGGTGGGGGGCGCCCCCCTAGGGCGCACCCCCTACCTCGTGGGCCCCCTGGTGGCTCTCCGATGCCCATCTTCTCCTATATGAGGTCTTTCGATGAGAAAAAAATAAGGAGGAACTTTTCGGGATGAGACTCCGTCGCCACGAGGCGGAACCTTGGCGGATCCAATCTAGAGCTCTGGCAGAGCTGTTCTGCCGGGGATACTTCCCTCCCGAAGGGGGAAATCATCACCATCGTCATCACCAACGCTCCTCTCATCGGGAGAGGGAAATCTCCATCAACGTCTTCACCAGCACCATCTCATCTCCAAACCCTAGTTCATCTCTTGTATCCAATTCTTGTCTCAAAGTCTGGGATTGGTGCTAGTAGGTTGCTAGTAGTGTTGATTACTCCTTGTAGTTGATGCTAGTTGATTTAATTGGTGGAATATCATATGTTCAGATCCCATATGCATATTATTACCCCTCTGATTATGAACATGAATATGCTTTCTGAGTAATTACGTTCGTTCCTGAGGACAAGGGAGAAGTCTTGCTATGAGTAGTCATGTGAATTTGGTATTCGTTTGATATTTTGATAAGATGTATGTTGTCTAGCCTCTAGTGGTGTTATGTGAACGTCGACTACATTACACTTCACCATTATTTGGGCCTAGAGGAAGGCATTGGGAAGTAATAAGTAGATGATGGGTTGCTAGAGTGACAGAAGCTTAAACCCTAGTTTATGCGTTGCTTCGTAAGGGGCTGATTTGGATCCATATGTTTCATGCTATGGTTAGGTTTACCTTAATACTTTTGTTGTAGTTGCGGATGCTTGCAATAGAGGTTAATCATAAGTGGGATGCTTGTTCAATTAAGAACAGCACCCAAGCACCGGTCCACCCACATATCAAAGTATCAAACGCGAATCATATGAACGTGATGAAAACTAGCTTGACGATATTCCCATGTGTCCTCGGGAGCACTTTTCCTATTATAAGAGTTTGTTCCGGCTTGTCCTTTGCTATAAAAGGATTGGGCCACCTTGCTGCACTTTATTTACTTTTGTTACTTGTTGCTCATTACCATTCATCCTATCACAAAACTATATATTACCACTTATTTCAGTACTTGCAGAGAATACCTTGCTGAAAACCGCTCATCATTTCTTTCTGCTCCTCGTTGGGTTTGACACTCTTACTTATCGAAAGGACTACGATAGATCCCCTATACTTGTGGGTCATCAAGACTCTTTTCTGGCGCCATTGCCGGGGAGTGTAGCGCCTTTGGTAGGTGGAATTTGGTAAGGAAAAATTTATATAGTGTGCTGAAATTTACTGTCACTTGTTACTATGGAAAGTAATTCTCTGAGGGTCTTGTTCGGGGTATCTTCACCCCGTCCAGTAGAGCAAAGAGTTGCTCCTCAACCTACTGAACCTATGGAAAATGAAATTCCTTTGAGTATCCTTCGGGTATGGTAGAAAAACTGCTAGTTGATCCTTTTACAGGAGATGGAACAAAGCATCCTGATGAGCACTTAATATATGTGGATTATTTAAGCTTGCAGGTATACCCGATGATGTTGCTAAGAAGAAGGTCTTTCCTTTTTATTTGAAGGGAGACGCATTGGTATGGTATAGGCAATATGATGATATGAGATCATGGGACTATAAAAGATTGAAGTTGGAATTTCATCAAAAGTATTACCCTATGCATCTTGTTCATCGTGATTGCAATTATATATATAATTTATGGCCTCGCGAAGGAGAAAGCATCACTCAAGCTTGGGGGAGGCTTAAATCAATGTTATATTCATGCCCCAATCATGAGCTCCAGAGAGAAATAATTATGCAAAGTTTTTATGCTCGGCTTTCTGAAAACAATCGCAACATACTCGATACTTCTTGTGTTGGCTCTTTTATGATGAAGACTATTGAATTCAGATGGAATTTATTGGATAGAATTAAATGCAACTCTGAAGATTGGGACCTCGACGAAGGTAAGGAGTCAGGTATGACACCTAAGTTTGATTGTGTTAAATCTTTTATGGATACCGATATTTTCCGTAAGGTTAGCACTAAATACGGACTTCACTCTGTGAATCTTTTGCTACTTATGTTGATCTCCCTAAGGAGAAGTCGTTTATATATCATCCTCCCATAGAAGTAAAAGTAGCTGCACCTATTAAAGTTGAAGAAAAGACTATCACTTATAATGATCCTATTGTTCCTACTTCTTATATTGAGAAACCACCTTTCCCTGTTAGAATAAAGGATCATGCTAAAGCTTCAACTGTTGTTCGTAAAAGCAATATTAGAACTTATACACCTCCTGAGCAAGTTAAAGTAGAACCTAATATTGCTATTGTTAAAGATCTCTTGTCTGATAATATTGATGGGCATGTTATTCAGTTCGAAGGTGAAACTGCTACAATTGCTAAGCCTTGTGCTAAAGATAAACATAGACCTGTGGTAGGTGTGCCTGTTATTTCTTTTAAAATAGGAGATCATTGTTATCATGGCTTATGTGATATGGGTGCTAGTGCTAGTATTATACCGCATACTTTATATGAAGAAATTAAGAATGAAATTGCACCTGCTGAGTTAGAAGATATTGATGTCACAATTAAACTTGCCAATAGAGATACTATTTCAGCAATGGGAATTGTTAGAGATGATGAAGTCTTGTGTGGGAAAACTAAATATCCTGCTGATTTTCTTGTTCTTGGTTCCCCGCAAGATAGCTTTTGTCCCATTATATTTGGTAGACCCTTCTTAAATACTGTCAATGCTACCATAGATTGCACAAAGAATGTTGTTACTATTGGCTTGGATGATATGGTTCATAAGTTTAATTTCTCTAAATTTAGTAAACAACATCGTGAGGAAGAATTACCTAGTAAGGATGAGATTATTGGTCTTGCTTCTATTGCCGCACCTTCTAGTGATCCTTTAGAACACTATTTGCTAGACCATGAAAATGATATGTTCATGAATGAAAGAAGGGAAATAGATGAAGTATTCTTTAAACAGGAACCTATTCTGAAACACAATTTGCTTGTTGAAATCCTAGGGGATCCTCCTCCACCCAAGGGTGATCCCGTGTTTGAGCTTAAACGTTTGCCTGATAATCTTAAATATGCTTATCTTGATGAAAAGAAGATATGTCCTGTTATTATTAGTGCTAACCTTTCAGAGCATGAAGAAGAAAGATTATTGAAAACTCTGAAGAAGCATCGTGCTGCTATTGGATATACTCTTGATGATCTTAAGGGCATTAGTCCCACTCTATGTCAACATAAAATAAATTTGGAAGCAGATGCCAAACCAGTTCGTGATCCTCAACGACGTCTGAATCCTAAAATGAAAGAAGTGGTAAGAAAAGAAATACTAAAGCTTCTGGAGGCAGGTATAATCTATCCCGTTGCTGATAGTGAGTGGGTAAGTCCTGTCCATTGTGTCCCTAAGAAGGGAGGTATTACTGTTGTTCCTAATGATAAAGATGAATTGATTCCACAAAGAATTATCACAGGTTATAGGATGGTAATTGATTTCCGGAAATTAAATAAAGCTACTAAGAAAGATCATTACCCCTTACCTTTTATTGATCAAATGATAGAAACATTATGCAAACATACACACTATTGCTTTCTAGATGGTTATTCTGGTTTCTCTCAAATACCTGTGTCGGCTAAAGATCAATCAAAGACTACTTTTACATGCCCTTTTGGTACTTTTGCTTATAGATGTATGCCTTTTGGTTTATGTAATGCACCTGCTACCTTTCAAAGATGCATGATGGCTATATTCTCTGACTTTTGTGAAAAGATTTGTGAGGTTTTCATGGACGACTTTTCCGTCTATGGTTCCTCTTTTGCCGATTGCTTTAGCAATCTTGATTGAGTATTGCAGAGATGTGAAGAAACTAATCTTGTCTTGAATTGGGAAAAGTGCCACTTTATGGTTAATGAAGGTATTGTCTTGGGGCACAAAGTTTCTGAAGAGGTATTGAAGTTGATAAAGCCAAGGTTGATGCTATTGAAAAGATGCCATGTCCCAAGGACATCAAAGGTATAAGAAGTTTCCTTGGTCACGCCGGATTTTACAGGAGGTTCATTAAGGACTTCTCAAAAATTTCTCGGCCTCTGACTAATTTATTGCAAAAATATATACCATTTGTCTTTGATGATGATTGTGTAGAAGCATTTGAAATACTTAAGAAAGCATTAGTCTCTCACCTATTGTTCAGCCACCTGATTGGAATTTACCCTTTGAAATTATGTGTGATGCTAGTGATTATGTTGTAGGTGCTGTTCTAGGGCAAAGAGTTGATAAGAAATTAAATGTTATCCATTATGCTAGTAAGACTCTAGACAATGCTCAAAGAAATTATGCTACTACTAAAAAGGAACTTTTAGCAGTTGTATTTGCTTGTGATAAGTTCAGATTTTATATTGCTGATTCTAAAGTAGCTATTCACACTGATCATGCTGCTATTAAATATCTTATGGAAAAAAGATGCTAAACCTAGACTTATTAGATGGGTTCTCTTGCTACAAGAATTTGATTTGAATATTGTTGATAGAAAGGGAGCTGAGAACCCCGTTGCAGACAACTTATCTAGGTTAGAAAATATTCTTGATGACCCACTACCTATTAATAATGACTTTCTTGATGAACAATTAAATGTTATAAGTACTTCTCGTAGTACTCCATGGTATGCTGATTATGCTAACTATATTGTTGCTAAGTTTATACCACCTAGCTTCACATACCAGCAAAAGAAAAGGTTTTTCTATGATTTAAGACATTACTTTTGGGATGACCCACATCTTTATAAGGAAGGAGTAGATGGTGTTATTAGACGTTGTGTACCTGAGCATGAACAGGAACATATCCTATGCAAGTGTCATTCCGAGTCTTATGGAGGACACCACGCTGGAGATAGAACTGCACATAAGGTATTGCAATCTGGTTTTTATTGGCCTACTCTCTTCAAGGATGCCCGTAAGTTTGTCTTGTCTTGCGATAAATGTCAAAGAATTGGTAATATTAGTAGACGTCAAGAAATGCCTATGAATTATTCACTTGTTATTGAACCGTTTGATGTTTGGGGCTTTGATTATATGGGACATTTTCCTGCCTCTAATGGGTACACACATATTCTAGTTGCTGTTGATTACGTTACTAAGTGGGTAGAAGCTATTCCAACTAGTAGTGTTGATCATAACACTTCTATTAAAATGCTTAAGGAAGTTATTTTTCCGAGGTTTGGAGTCCCTAGATATTTAATGACTGATGGTGGTTCACACTTTATTCATGGTGCTTTCTGTAAAATGCTTGCTAAATATGATGTTAATCATAGAATTGCATCCCCTTATCACCCACAGTCTAGTGGTCAAGTAGAGTTGAGCAATAGAGAGCTCAAATTAATTTTGCAAAAGACTGTTAATAGTTCTAGAAAGAATTGGTCTAAGAAACTTGATGATGCATTATGGGCTTATAGAACTGCATATAAAAATCCTATGGGTATGTCTCCGTATAAAATGGTTTATGGAAAAGCATGTCACTTACCTCTCCAACTAGAACACAAGGCATATTGGGCTATTAAAGAGCTTAACTATGATTTTAAACTTGCCGGTGAGAAGAGGTTATTTGATATTAGCTCACTTGATGAATGGAGAACCCAAGCTTATGAAAATGCCAAGTTGTTTAAAGAAAAAGTTAAAAGATGGCATGACAAAAGGATACAAAAGCGTGAATTTAATGTAGGTGATTATGTATTGCTATACAACTCTTGTTTAAGATTTTTTGCAGGAAAACTTCTCTCTAAATGGGAAGGCCCATACGTCATCGAGGAGGTCTATCGTTCCGGTGCCATAAAAATCGACAACTTCGAAGGCACAAATCCGAAGGTGGTAAACGGTCAAAGAATTAAACATTATATCTCAGGTAATCCCATAAATGTTGAAACCAATATTATTGAAACCGTAACCCCGGAGGAATACATAAGAGACACTTTCCGGAATGTTTCAGACTCCGAAAAGGAATATGTATGTGGTACGGTAAGTAAACTGACTCCAAAACAATTTTTAAGGCAATATTTCTCCGTTTTGGAATATTTAGAAAAATAGAAAAATAAGTAGCAGTCCGGGAAGGACACGAGGGCCCCACAAGGGTGGTGGGTGCGCCCTACCCCCCTGGGCACGCCCCTACCTCGTGAGCGCCTCGTGTGCTTTCCGGACTCCGTTTTCTTGCACATTACGTATTTTGGTCGGTAAAAATTCATTATATATTCTCCCGAAGGTTTTGACTCCCGTATCACGCAAACCTCCTATGTTCTTGTTTCGAGCTATTTTCTGTCAGGGTTTTCCAGGCTAGGCATCATGTCGTCTCCCTCCTCCAACAATGGTGACAACGATGCTTGGCTAATGAAGATAGATCTGAAGAGGGAAGAACCCACGAGGGTCAACAAGGATGTAAGGATCAAGAAGGCCACGGAGGATCAAGCTCCCGCAGCAAAAGACACCCTCCAACTTGATCATAATCTTCTCACCCCAACTGAGATCGAAGCTTTCAAGATGATTGAGTTAGCTCGTATACAAAACAAGTATCTCACACGAGAAAATAGTTTGTTGAAGGAGCATATTGTTGCACTCAAGGGCATTATTCGCAAGCTGGAGGACCTCTTATGCTCGATGTGCGATTATCCGTCACCGCCACCTTCTTCACCAACCAAGGAGATATAATCACATGGGTATGGGCACTCCCCTTGGAAACTGCCAAGCTTGGGGGAGGTGCCCCGGTATCGTATCACAATCACAACTCCTATCTTTACCGTTTTTCTTAGTTCAATCCTATTAGTAGTATCTTGATCTAATAGAATAAAGTTTATGGCATGATCTAGTTTTGAGTTTTGCTTTATGATCCCTCTATGTAATCGAGTCCGTAAGCTATATATAATAAAGATTAGTGTTGAGTCAAGGGCTTGATTATTTTTCTATGATTTTGGGTGAATAAAAGAAAAGAGAAAAAGAATAAAAAGAAACAAAAAGTTCATATTGATCTTATTGAGAGTAATGACTTCACATAGAAAGAGTATGATGATTAAAAGTTGTTGGGAGTTGGCAGACATAGTTTTGGTCATTGTTGCAATTAATAGGAAGTAATAAGGAAAGAGAGGTTTTCACATATAGATATATTATCATTGACATCTTTTATGATTGGGAGCACTCATTAAAATATGACATGCTAAAGAGTTGATGTTGGACAAGGAAGACAACGTAATGAGTTATTCTTATATCTGAGATAAAGTATGTTGTCATGGTTCCTCTAACTTGTTGAGCTTGCCTTTCCCCCTCATGCTAGCCAAATTCTCAGCACCAAGTAGAAATACTACTTGTGCTTCCAAATATCCCTAAACCAGTTTTGCCATGAGAGTCCACCATATCTACCTATGGATTGAGTAAGATCCTTCAAGTAAGTTGTCATCGGTGCAAAGCAATAAAAATTTCTCTAAATATATATGATTGATTGGTGTGGGAGAAATAAGCTTTATACGATCTTGTGATGTGGAAGTAATAAAAGCGACGGAATGCATAATAAAGGTTCATATCACAAGTGGCAATATAAAGTGACGTTCTTTCGCATTGAGATTTTATATATCCAACCATAAAAGCGCATGGCAACCTCTGCTTCCCTCTGCGAAGGGCCTATCCTTTATTATTATCTTCTTCCTTATGCAAGAGTCACGGTGATCTTCACCTTTTCTTCTTCATTTTATCCTTTGGCAAGCTCAACATGTTGGAAAGAACATGATATATATATATCTAATTGGATGTAGGTGAGCATGAACCATTATTGTTGACATTACCCTTGAGGTAAAAGGTTGTGGGGCAAAACTATAAGCCCCTATCTTTCTCTGTGTCCGATTAAAACTCCGTAACCACAAGTATCGCGTGAGTGTTAGCAATTATGGAGGACTAAATGATAGTTGAGTATGTGGACTTGCTTTTTAGCTCTAACATAGACTCTTTCCGATGTTATGATAAATTGCAATTGCTTCAATGACTGAGATTATAGTTTGTTGGAACCCAATAAGGTTTATGATTTATACTTTTGCATTGTGAATAGATCATCACTTGAACATAAGTAATCATATGACAAAACCTATATATGTTGCTGTTATAAGAATAATCATGATGCCTTCATGTCTGTATTTTATTTTTATCGACGCCTCTACCTCTAAACATGAGGACATATTTATTGTTATCGGCTTTTCGCTTGAGGACAAGCGAGGTCTAAGCTTGGGGGAGTTGATACGTCCATTTTGCATCATGCTTTTATATCGATATTTATCGCATTATGGACTGTTATTTCACTTTATATCGCAATACTTATGGCTATTCTCTCTTATTTTACAAGGTTTACATAAGGAGGGAGAATGCCGGCAGTTGGAATTCTGGGCTGGAAAAGGAGCAAATATTAGAGACCTATTCTGCGCAACTCCAAAAGTCCTCAAACTCCACGTAACGTCTTAAAAGAAATAAAGAAAAATCCACGCCAAAGATGAAGGCCAGGGGGCCCACACCCTTCTCACGAGGGTGGGGGCGCACCCCTAGGGCGCACCCCCTACCTCGTGGGCCCCCTGGTGGCTCTCCGATTCCCATCTTCTCCTATATGAGGTCTTTCGATGAGAAAAAAATAAGGAGGAACTTTTCGGGATGAGACTCCACCGCCACGAGGCGGAACCTTGGCGGATCCAATCTAGAGCTCCGGCAGAGCTGTTCTGTCGGGGATACTTCCCTCCCAGAGGGGGAAATCATCACCATCGTCATCACCAACGCTCCTCTAATCGGGAGAGGGAAATCTCCATCAACATCTTCACCAGCACCATCTCATCTCCAAACCCTAGTTCATCTCTTGTATCCAATTCTTGTCTCAAAGTCTGGGATTGGTACTAGTAGGTTGCTAGTAGTGTTGATTACTCCTTGTAGTTGATGCTAGTTGGTTTAATTGGTGGAAGATCATATGTTCAGATCCTATATGCATATTATTACCCCTCTGATTATGAACATGAATATGCTTTCTGAGTAATTACGTTCGTTCCTGAGGACAAGGGAGAAATCTTGCTATGAGTAGTCATGTGAATTTGGTATTCGTTTGACATTTTGATAAGATGTATGTTGTCTAGCCTCTAGTGGTGTTATGTGAACGTCGATTACATAACACTTCACCATTATTTGGGCCTAGAGGAAGGCATTGGAAAGTAATAAGTAGATGATGGGTTGCTAGAGTGACAGAAGCTTAAACCCTAGTTTATGCGTTGCTTTGTAAGGGGCTGATTTGGATCCATATGTTTCATGCTATGGTTAGGTTTACCTTAATACTTCTGTTGTAGTTGCGGATGCTTGCAATAGAGGTTAATCGTAAGTGGGATGCTTGTTCAAGTAAGAACAACACCCAAGCACCGGTCCACCCACATATCAAATTATCAAAGTATCGAACGCGAATCATATGAACGTGATGAAAACTAGCTTGACGATATTCCCATGTGTCCTCGGGAGCGCTTTTCCTATCATAAGAGTTTGTTCCGGCTTGTCCTTTGCTATAAAAGGATTGGGCCACCTTGCTGCACTTTATTTACTTTTGTTACTTGTTGCTCGTTACCATTCATCCTATCACAAAACTATCTGTTACCACTTATTTCAGTACTTGCAGAGAATACCTTGCTGAAAACCGCTTATCATTTCCTTCTGCTCCTCGTTGGGTTCGACACTCTTGCTTATCGAAAGGACTATGATAGATCGCCTATACTTGTGGGTCATCAAGTTGTCAACAAGTAAATCATCATCACCTAGCAAATCATCTTCATCACTATTGAAATCAACATACTCGGGGTGTGATACCTTTGGGCCTTTAGCCATGAAGCATCTTCCAAGCACTTCATTTGGTGAATCAAATATGTCATAGGAGTTGGATGAATAAGTGCAAGACCGGCAACACCTTCATCTTGATTATATTCGGAGTCGGAGTGATAACTTCTCTCGAAGTGGTGGTCGGAGTCAGAACCGGATACCCATTCACCAACATGAGCTTGATGTCTTTATTTTGTATAGCTCCTTGATGACTTGTCCTTCCTTTCCGAATTCTTGCTTCTGCGAGAGGTTCTTCGTTCATAACAATCATATCTACTCCTTCTCTCTCTTGGAGGTGATTCTTCTCTTCTACTTCTTCTTTTAGGTGAGTCTTATTTTCTTCTGTATGGGGCTGTACACTCATTGGAGTAGTGTTCGGGTCTTCCACAATTGTAGCAATTACGTTCACGACTAGAAGATCTTTTGTCATGGTAGGATCTTGATTTGAAACTTCTCTCTTTGCTTCTACTTTTGTAGAATTTGTTGAAGTTCTTCACCATTAAGCTCAATTCCTCATTGAAGACTTGTTTTTCACTTGATATGGTAGGAGGATCACATGAGGCTTTATAAGCACCACTAGACTTGTTGTGAAGCTCTTCTTTGTCCATGAGTGACATCTCATGAGCAAAAATTCTTCCAATGACTTCCGTTGGCTTGAGATCTTTGTAATTGGGCATCATTTGGATCAGTGTGCACACAGTATCATATTTTCCATCCAAGGCTCTTGGAATCTTTTTGATGATGAATCTATCAGTCATCTCTTCACTTCCTAAGCCAGCAATCTCATTTGTGATGAGAGAAAGCCTAGATTACATTTCGGCGACACCTTCACCATCCTTCATTTTGAACTTGTCAAGCTGACTTTGAAGCACATCCAACTTGGATTCCTTGACGGACTCGGAACCTTCATGCATATCAATCAAAGTATCCCAAATTTCCTTTGCATTCTCAAGACGGCTGATTTTCTTGAATTCTTCGGGGCATAATCCGTTGAAGAGGATATCGCAAGCTTGAGCATTGTATTGCAACATCTTCAAATCTTCTGGGCTAGCTTCACGATTCAGTTCCCTTCCATCGAAGAATTCACCTTGCAAGCCAATACACACAATAGCCCAAACGGCGGGGTTATGTCCAAGAATGTGCATTTTCATCTTATGCTTCCAACTAGAAAAATTAGTACCATCAAAGTAAGGACCTCTACGGTGGTAATTTCCCTCACTAGACGCCATACTCTCCAAGGTTATGAAACCAAGGCTATGATCACCAAAGCTATGGAAATGAAGGCAAATGCAGACCAAAGCTCGGATACCACTTGTAGGATCGAAAGTATGTCTAGAGGGGGGTGATTAGACTACTTGACCAAATAAAAATCTAGCATTTTCCCAATTTTATGTCTTGGCAGATTTTATCAACTTAACACAAGTCAAGCAATCAACCTACACATGCAATTCTAAGAGTATAGCAGCGGAATGTAAATCATTGCATATGAAGGTAAAGGGGAGGTGTTTGGAGGGAGCAAACGCAATGTAGACACAGAGATTTTTGGCATGGTTCTGATAGGTGGTGCTATCGTACATCCACGTTGATGGAGACTTCAACCCACGAAGGGTAACGGTTGCGTGTGTCCATGGAGGGCTCCACCCATGAAGGGTCCACGAAGAAGCAACCTTGTCTATCCCACCATGGCCATCGCCCACGAAGGACTTGCCTCACTTGGGTATATCTTCATGAAGTAGGTGATCTCCTTGCCCTTACAAACTCCTTGGTTCAACTGCACAATCTTGACAGAGGCTCCCAAGTGACACCTAACCAATCTAGGAGACACCACTCTCCAAAAGGTAATAGATGGTGTGTTGATGATGAACTCCTTGCTCTTGTGCTTAAAATGATAGTCTCCCCAACACTCAACTCTCTATCATAGATTTGGATATGGTGGAAAGATGATTTGAGTGGAAAGCAACATGGGGAAGGCTCGAGATCAAGATTCTTGTGGTTGGATTGGAATGTCTTGGTCTCAACACATGAGTAGGTCGTTCTCTCTCAGAAAATTAGTAGCGGAAGTGTAGGCATGTTCTGATGGCTCTCTCATGAATGGAGAGGGGGTGGAGGGGTATTTATAACCTCCACACAAAATCTAACCGTTACACATAATTTACCAAACTCGGTGTGAACAAATAGTGAAACTCAGTGAGACCGACCTGGTTCAAAATGTGAACGTAGGCTTTTCGGTGGGACTGACGCTACCAACTCGGTGAGACCGATGCGCTAGTGTTAGGGTGAAACTTTACCTCGAGGAAGACCGATATCAGTAATAAGCAGACAGAGACCTGGCCAGGCAAACTCGGTGGGACCGATTGCTCATTTCGGTGAGACCGAAACGTTACGAAAAGGAAACAGAGAGTTTGCATTGCCAACTCGGTGGGACCAATCGCTCATCACGGTTAGACTGAAACGTTACGAAGGGAAACAAAGAGTTTGCAATCCCATCTCTGTGAGACTGAGTTGATTAGGGTTTTGGGCGGTGGCTATGTCAAGTGAACTCGGTGGCGCCAGATAGATCAAATCGGTGGGGCTGAGTTGGACTTTAGGTTTAGGACATATGTGGAAATGAGAAAGTGGTTGAGGGCTTTTGGAGCATATCACTAAGCATTTTGAGCAAGCTAGCCATTAAGCAACACCTCATCCCCTGATAATAGTATTGGCTTTTCCTATGGACTCAATGTGATCTTAGATCACTAAAATGAAAGTGTAGAGTCTTGAACTTTTTCCAATATTTGTCCTTAGCATTTTGAGGAGTCCACACCTCTTAGTCCGTGCCATGCCAACTGAAATAATCATCTTGAAAGAATATTAGTTCAATTAGCTATATGTTGTTATGAATTACCAAAACCACCCTGGGATTAGTTGCACTTTAACGATGGCTTCGATTTCCCCCTCCCGGAGGGAAGTCTCCCCGGCAGAAAAACTCCTCGAGACGGCGGCGCTTCATCCCGAAAGCTTCCTTCTGATTTTTTGCATGTCAAAACACACCATATCGCATAAGATGGGCATCGGGGGCCTGCCAGGTGGCCCACAAGGTAGGGAGCGCGCCCAGGGGGTAGGGCGTGCTCTCCACCCTTGTGGATGGCAGGTGGCCCCCTCTGGTGCTTTCTTCGCCCAATAATTTTTATATATTCCAAAATAATTCTCCGTGAAGTTTTAGGACTTTTGGAGTTGTGTAGAATAGTCTTTAATATTTTCTCCTTTTCCAGTCTAGAATTCCAGCTGCCGGCATTCTCCCTCTTCATGTAAACCTTATAAAACAAGAGAGATATGCATAAGTATTGTGATATAATGTGTGATAACAGCCCATAATGCAATAAATATTGATATAAAAGCATGATGTAAAATGGGCGTATCAACTCCCCCAAGCTTAGACCTCGCTTATCCTCAAGCAGAAGCTGAAATCAAAAAATATGTCCACATGTTTAGAGATAGAGGTGTCGATAAAATAAAATACGAACATGAGGGCATCCTGATTATCTTTAGAACAACAACATATATTGTCATGTTTTTTCTTATGCTAAAGTAACAATTCGTCCACAAGGTAGAGTATCAATCAGAAACTTTATGGAAAAGTACCAAACTATGATCTCAGTCATCGAAGCAATTGCAATTTATCATAACATCGGAAAGAGTCAATTCAAGAGCTTTTCAGCAAGTCCACATACTCGACTATATATCATTTAGTCTTTCACAATTTCTAACACTCACTCGATACTTATGGGTTCAAAGCTTTAATCGGACATAGAGAAAGATAGGGGCTTATAGTTTCGCCTCCCAACCTTTTACCTCAAGGGTAATGTCAATGATAACCCACAAGTATAGGGGATCACAAAAATTTTCAAGGGTAGAGTATTCAACCCAAATTTATTGATTCGACACAAGGTGAGCCAAAGAATATTCTCAACTGTTAGCAACTGAGTTGTCAATTCAACCACACCCGACAGACTTAATATATGCAGCAAATTATTTAGTAGCAAAGTAGTATGGAAGTAACGGTAACAGTGGCAAAAGTAACAATAGCAGTTTTGTAGCAATCGTAATAGTGGCAGCAAAGAAGTAACTGAGCAAAGATCAATATGTGAAAAGCTCGTAGGCAATGGATCCATGATAGATAATTATGTCGGACGGCATTCATCATGCAACGGTTATAACATAGGGCGACACAGAACTAGCTCCAATTCATCAATATAATGTAGGCATGTATTCCGAATATAGCCATACTTGCTTATGCAAAAGAACTTGCATGGCATCTTTCGTCCTACCCTCCCGTGGCAGCGGGGTCCTATTGGAAACTAAGAGATATTAAGGCCTCCTTTTAATAGAGTACCAGACCAAAGAATTAGCAGTTAGTGAATACATGGACTCCTCAAACTAGGGTCATCACCGGGAGTGGTCCTGACTATTGTCACTCCCGGGTTGCTGGATCATAACACGTAGTAGGTGACTATAACTTGCAATATCGGATCAAGAACACAAATATATTCATGAAAACTTAATAGGTTCAGATCTAAAATCATGGCATTCGGGCCCTAGTGACAAGCATTAGGCATAGCAAAGTCATAGCAACATCAATCTTAGAACATAGTAGATACTAGGGATCAAACCCTAACAAAACTAACTCGATTACATGGTAAATCTCATCCAACCCATCACGGTCCAGCAAGCCTACGATGGAATTACTCACCCGCGGCGGTGAGCATCATGAAATTGGTGATGGAGGATGGTTGATGATGACGATGGCGACGGATTCCCCTCTCCGGAGCCCCGAACGGACTTCGGATCTGCCCTCCCGAGGAAGAACAGGGCTTGGCGACTGCTTCGTATCGTAAAACGTGATGAATCCTTCTCTTTGATTTTTTTCTCTCCGAAAGTGAATATATGGAGTTGGAGTTGAGGTCGGTGGAGGTCCAGGGGGCCACAAGGTCGGAGGGCGCGCCCCAGGGGTGTGGGCCCCCTGGTGCTGATCTTTCGCCAATATTTTTTATTAATTCCAAAAGTTATCTCCATGAAGTTTGAGGTCATTCCGAGAACTTTTTATTCTGCACAAAAATAACACCATGGAATTTCTGCTGAAAACAGCGTCAGTCCGGCTTAGTTTCATTCAAATCATGCAAGTTAGGGTCGAAAACAAGGGAAAAAGAGTTTGGAAAAGTAGATATGACGGAGACGTATCAACTCCCCCAAGCTTAACCCATTGTTTGTCTCAAGCAATTCAGTTGACAAACTGAAAGTGATAAAGAAAAACTTTTACAAACTCTGATTGATCTTGTTGTTGCAAATATGTAAAGCCAACATTCAAGTTTTTAGCAAAGATCATGAACTAACCATCACTACTACAGGATGCTGCTAACGCGACACTATGATCACAGACCCTTCGATGAAACTTTGTGCGATGCAATAATCACAAACGGTGGTGTAAAAGAACCATGAAAAAGGTGCAAAATGTTTGTGATGGCGGAGCCATCAAACACGGTTTAGATTTTAGTTGCGTGTGCGATGCAGGGCTTATGATTCAGTCCAATGAACTGTTTGCGATGAGGCAGAACAAAAGAAACGGGCAGCCTGATGAAGGCATGTGCGATATACCACATACGGTTCACTCAGATGAACAGTTTGTGATTAGGCAACACATAAGAAATGGTCAGCCAGATCAAGGTGTTTGTGATTGAGGGCATAGGCTTCAGAGGGATTAACTATTTGCAATTAGGCAACAGAACAGAAATGGGTCATCCAGATCAAAGTGTCTGTGATTGATGGCATATACTTCACATGGATGAACTCTTTGCGGTTAGCCACAACAAACTGAAACCGTTAGATAGATCAGCGTGTGTGCGCTAGACGGGCACACACATTCTAATTAAAAGAAGTGTGCGCGATGGTAATAACGAGCGCGCACGGTTGTTGGAACAAGACCTATGCTGACATTGCCTATTGCGGTGCACCCTATGGTGCAAACGCCATGTACGCGGCCGAGAAGGCGTACGTGCCCACGTTACGCCTTCCGGGAATAGTTCCTGACTTATAACCGTCAGTAAATTTTGAGCATGCGTCCCGTCACATTCCAAATTGCAAACCTGTTCACACCGATCAAAACCTAAACGGTTTCCCACTTAGGAGTGTATTACTACTCGGTTATAAATACTACTACTCCAAGATGACTACACATTCCTCGTCAACTCCTCATCCACAAAAACAAAGTCATTCATCATCGTTCCCTTTGCGTCTGCCATGGCCAGCGTGAGTTTTGGGTCAAGAGATTGCCACCAGGGAGATGCGAGTATGGAAGCGGAACCACGAGAGATGTCCCGCCTCACCGTGAATGCAGCCGGTATGTCCCACCGCGCGGCCGTAGCAGCACAGAGGTCCCGCCGCACCGCCAAAGGAGCACGCAGGTCCTGCCACGCCTTCGATGCGACAGACTGGTCCAGCCGCGCCACGGAAGCAGAAGAGATGTCCCGCCGCACCACGAATGCAGCAGAGATGTCCTCTCGGTGACGGCAGCCTGGGAAAATGTCTCGTGGGCAGGCGAGGACTCTTACAGGCGCATGCATGCGATCGTCCATTGCCAGATGGATCAGATCTCCGGCTGGGCGAGGTTGCAGGATGACATGAAAGCCTCTTTTGAAGAGGCTACCGGCGTCATCCAACAACTAAATGAGAGCAATGCGAAGCTCCGGGCCGAGCGCGACCTGCTGAGGCGAAGATCATCGAAAGTGCGGAGCAGCAGGAGAAGACCACTGCCTTGTTGAAGAGGACCGGCGTCATCGTCGAGAAACTTATGCATGAGAATGCCATGCTATGCATTGAGCGCAGAAGGCTGGTGGAGGAATCCGTGGATGCTCTCAAGCAGCATCTTGAGGACAAGAAAGAGCTCATCGCCGCTCGCCGTGGAGACTAGTTCCCGCGGCCTGCAGCAACGTAGAGACTAGCGAGGCAAATCGTTGTCTTCTTTCTGCTTTTGCCCTTGTGTATTTCGGGTGTTGCCGCATGTGGCTTTTTTTAAGTATGTTCCTAAATATGTAAGACAATTATTATCCACTGTCATCGTCCTTATATTGATCATGCTTGCTATAAGTCGCGGTCGATGCTATATAGGTCCATCAGATCTTACATCAAGATCCGTGCAAAACTTTATTTTCATATTTTCATTTTTCTCTCTTAAATCTCAGTCCAGTGAGACACATAGCCACACAGTAGAATAGGGTCTCGGGCGCCATTAGTTGAGACGTTTGGAGCGAGGTGCGCGGCGGGTAGCGGTCAAAGGGCTCTCCTCCCTATGAGCACACGCAGGGGTCTGATCGCATGCCTCCCGTACTCAAATAGCTACCCCACACGGCACCTCCTAGCCAATAAAAAAGGGGACGCGTGGCGGCATGTAAATGGTAAGTAGAACGCCCACGGTTTCAATAATACTTGTGTTTCCGATTTGTAACGTGACAGCACTTGTTCCAAAATGACTTTGTTGATTGTTAATGTGTGCGCCTTTGCAAATCAGACAGAAAAATTACCACAGCGTGTTGGTGCCATGTCATGACACCATGACAAGTTTCATGATTTTCAGGTGTGTTTTGGATTTACAGGAATTAAAAAACCAGGTTTCTCAATTTTTTCGGCCGAGCCTTGACGCCCAGACGTTTGAATTTCATTCCCATTTCTTGCATGGGACCTAGAAATTCATCCGAGGACAGACATGTGATTTTTCAAACAACCTTGGTGCACTGGAGCCTGTGCTTGTAGTTCAAATTTGAATTATGCACATTAAATGCGCAAAAACTCAATTAATGTGTAAAAGAGGCCAAACGAACCCGGAATAATTCCAAAACTTAGCATGATACTTCTATTTGGTCTAATATGCATGTGTAAAAAAATTAAGGCGGGAGATGACAGTGTACGTATCTCGTTTCGCACACGGAGGTGACATGTTCCCCCTCGGAACCACAAGCCTTATTGAGGGAAGCTCCGGTTTGCAAGAAGCTTACACCAAAGCTTGTCCCAATTCGGCCAAAAAAATTACGTTAGCATGTTGGTGCCATGTCATGGCACCATGCCAAGTTTCATGATTTTCAGGTGTGCTTTGGATTTACAGGAATTAAAAAACTAAGTTTCTCAATCTTTCCGGCCGAGCCACGATGCCCAAATGTTTGAATTTCATTCCCATCTCTTGCATGTGACCTATAAATTCACCCAAGGACACACATGTGATTTTTCAACCAACTTTGGTGCACTGGAGCATGTGCTTGTAGTTCAAATTTTAATTATGCACATTAAATGCGCAAAAACTCAATTAATGTATAAAAAGGCCAAACGAACCCGGAATAATTCCAAAAATTAGCACGATACTTCTATTTGCTCTAATCTGCCTGTGTAAAAAAATTAAGGCGAGAGAAGGTAGTATATGTGTGTCGTTTCGCACACAGAGGTGGCATGTTCCCTCTCGGAACCACGAGCCTTCTTGAGGGAAGCTCCGGTTTGCAAGAAGCGTACACCCAAGCTTCTCTCAATTCGGCCTAAAAAATTACCGCAGCATGTTGGTGCCATGTCATGACACCATGCCAAGTTCCATGATTTTCAGGCGTGTTTTGGATTTACAAGAATTAAAAAACCAAGTTTCTCAATCTTTCCGGCCGAGCCACGACGCCCAGATGTTTGAATTTCATTCCCAATTCTTGCATGGGGCCTATAAATACACCCAAGGACACATATGTGATTTTTCAACCAACTCTGGTGCACTAGAGCATGTGCTTGTAGTTTAAATTTGAATTATGCACATTTAATGCACATAAATTCAATTAATGTATAAAAAAGGCCAAACGAACCTGGAATAATTCCAAAATTTAGCACGATACTTCTATTTGGTCTAATCTGCCAGTGTAAGAAAATTAAGGTGGGAGAAGGCAGTGTACGTATCTCGTTCCACACATCGAGGTGACATGTTCCCTCTCAGAACCATGAGCCTTCTTGAGGGAAGCTCCAGTTTGCAAAAATCTTGCACCATAGCTTGTCCCAATTCGGCCAAAAAAAATTACCTCAGCATGTTGGTGCCATGTCATGACACCATGCCAAGTTTGATGATTTTCAGGCGTGTTTTGGATCTACAGGAATTAAAAAACCAAGTTTCTCAATCTTTCAGGGCGAGCCACGACTCCCAGATGTTTGAATTTCATTTCCATTTCTTGCATGGGACCTATAAATACACCCAAGGACACATGTGATTTTTCAACCAACTTTGGTGCACAGGAGCATGTGATTGTACTTCAAATTTGAATTATGCACATTAAATGCGTAGAAACTCAATTAATGTGTAAAAAAGGCCAAACGAACCCGGAATAATTCCAAAATTTAGCACCATACTTCTATTTGGTCTAATCTGCCTGTGTAAAAAAATTAAGGCGGGACAAGGCAGTGTACGTATCTCGCTTCACACACGGAGGCGACACGTTCCCTGTCGGAACCACGAGCCTTCTTCAGGGAAGCTCCGGTTTGCAAGAAGCTTACACCAAAGCTTGTCCCAGTTCGGCCAAATAATTTACCGCAGCATGTTGGTGTCATGTCATGACACCATGCCAAGTTTCATTATTTTCAGGCGTGTTTTGGATTTACAGGAATTTAAAAACCAAGTTTCTCAACCTTTCTGGCCGAGCCACGACGCCCAGATGTTTGAATTTCATTCCAATTTCTTGCACGGGACCTATAAATTCACCCAAAGACACACATGTGATTTTCAACCAACTTTGGTGCATTGGAGCATGTGCTTGTAGTTCAAATTTGAATTATGCACATTAAATGCCCCGAAACTCAATTAATGCATAAAAATGCCAAACGAACCCGGAATAATTCCAAATTTAAACACGACACTCATGTACTAGTTGCATGTTCACTATACGTAAATGTTCTAGCAATTCAAACACCATCCTTTCCCTCCATAACACCATTTTGTCTTTCAAAATATAATGAGAAAAATAAGGTATACCACAAACAGTTTACTAGAAAGAATCGCGTCGGATGCGATATAAAATATCTTGGCGCACCGTCTTGTCTGGCTTACGTAGGAAGCTTCACCGTCTACAGTCCACCGCCCCCTCTTGAACCACACTTGTGCGGCAGTTTCTCGCGGCATCGAGCGAAATTTTTTTGCCACCGCAGAAATATCTATCTCCCCGCCCCCTCCCTCCTACCAAAAGCCACATTTTCACTGTTCCCCCTTGCTTTCCAAGTTCAAACCTTCACTGCTGCTTAGTGGCAGCTCAGCTTCCTTGCTGGTGACCCTTCTTCTTGCAGCGCCGCCTCCTCTCCGGCTACCTTTCTTCTTGCAGCGCCGCCTCCTCACCGGCGACCCTTCTTCTTATAGTGTCGCCTCCTCGTCGGTGACCCTTCTTCTTGCTGTGCGGCCTCCTCACCACCGACCCTTCTTCTTGCTGCGCGGCCTTGTCGATATGGTCAGGTAATCCACACCCCACCGACACCATCCTCCTCCTTTCTTGTCCCACATGCCCTGACCGACGACGCGGCACCTTCCACCGAAATCTCTGCCCCCCTCCTCCAATTAAGCGCCGCCCACAGCCATTTTCCACGTAGTATAACATGGAGCTCAGTAGCATGCGATCGCACGCGCGCACGAGGTCTCTCTGGCTGCCATGTGTGTCGACCGCCAGATCTTGGAGGAGCACCTCGTCTTCGAGGCCACCGTCGACACCGCCACGCGCTTGTCTACTTTAAAATATAGTTTGTGTTGTTTTCTCGAGGCCACAGTCAGTGCCTTCTAGTGATTTGTCCTCTGTAATGTTAATATGCAATCTGATGTTCAGTTAATAGTTTGGTACTCTGAAATGTAATGTTTCGTTAACACTTTGGTCCAACAATTGCTACATTTCGTAGTAGTGTTCTCAAGCATTCTTTGTTTTTTTAACTATCTTATCTTCTAGTACATGTTTCTATTCTGCAATGTCGTGCTTAGTTAACTATTTTGGTTCATTTGGTCTGATGTCCATTTAACTGTTTGGTTCAGTTCTGCAATTTGATTTTCATTTGTTGTGGGTACAATTTTGTATTGTTATGCATGTCACACCAATCGAATTTGGCTGTACTCAATACATATTCTACTAATAGTATGGCAACTCTCAGTTAACCTGATCAAGATCTTCCTTATGTGTGTTGCAGGGAAACAATGGGAGACATTGCGGTTTACCATCAAGGTTTGTTCAAGCAGGGTCCTTTGGCTAATAGCACATTATTGTGCAGTTGCAGGAATCATTCTAATATTCAGGTTTCTTATAATTTGGTCTTGCACATGTAGGTCCTGCTGTCACAGGCTTAGACCCACTGTTCGACCCATTTTGCATATGGGGAAATAAGATATCCATGAATATCAATCAAGTTAAGAAACTCGGAAAGATTGCTAGGATGAAGAAACTTGCAACGAATAACAGCAAGATCTTTGTTTGCACAATGAAGAAGACATCAGTCAACTATAGGATGGTACCAACTCTTTTACCTTGTTTTTACCCCTTGCGCCATTTCAAAATTTACAACAGCGATTTATGCATAGCTTTGTTTTTAGTACTTTCCAAAGCAGTTCACCGATGATTACCTCTCAAACCACCTGCATGGTCAAGAGGCGAGGAAGGTATTCATTCAACACCCATGGTACAATATTGAAGTCTTGCTGAAGAGGACGAAGGTTGAGCGGGCAATTATCCATAGCCACTAGCCTAAAGTTGCAAGGACATTCAACATCACTGAAGGCTCAATATTTGCCTTCCGCTTCTGCAGTTTCCCAGATGAGATTCATCTGTCTATTTACCGTGTATGATGCTACTTTCCAAAGGTTTTTGATGCAGCATGTGAAACTTGGTGCTATTGTGTAATGGCGTAACTGAGTGCCCAAGCTATCTGATGTAATTCTATTATGAAATCCTGGTTGCTTTTATACATATATGAAATATCTGGCATGTTTTATAAGAAATATCAGTTTGATTAGTACATGGATTATCAATAGTAGGCTAATTACCCTGCTTATTGGGGTTTTCTATTGCAGACGGTTACTCAGACAGCACCATGGGCGATGAACTCAAAAAACCCGCATGGTTTCTAGAAAGTAGGCGTGTTCGACCAACTAACAATCACACACGACTTCCGGCAGCGAACTGTTTGCATTAGGCCACCTTGCACAAACGTTTCCACACAAAGAACTATGTGTGATATACATACCTACGGAAATGTTTTTCTAGGATTCACCGTGTGGGATATACATACCTACGGAAATGATTTTTTGGGATTGACCATGTGGGATGTACATACCTATGGAAATTATTTTCTAGGATTCACTGTGCGGGATGTACTTACCTACGGAAATGTCTTTCTCGGATTATCGTGTGGGATGTACATACCAACGGAAATGATTGGGTTTCGATGCCTCGCCCGATCGCACACGGCCCCTGCCTGTGTCCCTGGAGGGCCTATCCCCGACGATTTCTGGGTCGTGTGGGAAGGACCCCCCCTATCGCCCACAATCACTTGGCGATGGTTTCAAATGCCGTCGCGGAAAGGGGTTAAAACCGTTTGTATAACAGCGACGTGTACCAGTGCATATTCACAATAACTCTTAGGTCTCACATTTACTCGTATCAATGGCATAATCAACTAGCAAGGAATAATAATAAATCTTGGATGACAACACTTTTCTCAAAACAATCATGATATAATATAACAAGTTGGTATCTCACTAGCCCTTTCTGAGACCGCAAAACATAAATGCAGAGCACCCCTGAAGATCAAGGACTGACTAGACATTGTAATTCATGGTAAAAGAGATCCAGTCATACTCAACATAAATTAATAACAATGCATACAAATGAAAGTGGTGCTCTCTAACTGGTGCTTTTTATGAGAGGATGATGACTCAGCAATAAAAGTAAATAGATAGGCCCTTCGTAGAGGGAAGCAGGGATTTGCAGAGGTGCTAGAGCTCGAGTTTTGAAATAGAGAGGAATAATATTTTGAGAGGCATGCTTTCATTGTCAACGTAACAACCAAGAGATCTCAGTATCTTCCATGTTACTTACATTGTAGGCAGTTCCCAAACAGAATGGTAAAGTTTATACTCCCCCACCACCAACAAGCACATTCAACGGCTGGTCCAAAACAACGGGTATCATCCAACTAACAACAATCCTGGGGAGTTTTGTTTGCAATTATTTTGATTTGATTTTCTTTGAGCAAGGGACTGGGCATCCCGGTTACCGGCCATTTTCTCTAGAATGATGAGCGGAGTCCACTCATCATGAGAATAACCCACCTAGCATGGAAGATATTGACAGCCCTAGTTGACACATGAGCTATTCGAGCATACAAAACAGATTATTATTTTAAGGTTTAGAGTTTGGCACATGCAAATTTACTTGGAACGGCAGGTAGATACAGTATATAGGTAGGTATGGTGGACTCATATGGAACAACTTTGGGGTTTATGGAAGTGGATGCACTAGCATAATTCCTGCTTAGTACAAGTGAAGGGTAGAAAGAGACTAGGAAGCGACCAACTAGAGAGCGACAACAGTCATAAACATGCATTGAGATTAACCAATATTGAATGCAAGCATGAGTAGGATATAAATCACCATGAACATAAATACCATAGAGTATATGTTGATTTTGTTTCAACTACATGCGTGAACATGTGCCAAGTCAAGCGCCTCAAATCATTCAAAGGAGGATACCATCCTATCATACTACATCACAACCATTTTAATTTCCGTGTTGGCATGCAAGGTAAACCATTATAAACTCCTAGCTAATTAAGCATGGCATGAGTAGCTATAATCTCTAATTCTCATTGCAAACATGCTTCATTCATAATAGGCTGAATCAGGAATGATGAACTAATCATATTTACAAAAACAAGATAGGTCGAGTTCATACCAGCTTTTCCTCCTCTCAATCATTTCATCATATATCGTCATTATTGCCTTTCACTTGCACGACCGAATGGTGCGGATAAATAATAATAGTGCACGTGCAGTGGACTAAGATGGAATCTGCAAACATTTAATCAAAGGAGAAGACAAGGTAATATGGGTTCTCTGTTACATCAACAATAATGCATATGAGAGTCACTCAACATTTTCAACGTGGTCTTCTCCTCTCGACCCCCAAAGAAAAGAAAAGAAATTCAAAGAAACACACAGAAATATTTTTGGAGTTTTTGTTTTTCTAAAGGAAATTAAACAAGAACGAGAAAAACTATTTACACAGGAAAGCTCCCAACAAGCAAAAGAAGAACGAGAAATCTTTTTGGGTTTTCTTTTAATTTTACTACTACTAAGCATGCATAGAAAGTAAACTACTACAACTATTTTTTTTGGTTTTTCTTAAGATTAATCACAAGAAGAAAGCGGAAAAAGAAATAAACTAGCATGTATAATACAATGAAAAAGTATGAGCACCGACAACTGAACTAAGTGTGTGAACATGAATATAACATCGGTGAGAAATACGTACTCCCCCAAGCTTAGGCTTTTGGCCTAAGTTGGTCTAAGGCCACTGGCCTGGTGGATATCCAAAGTTGTAGTTGGGGTTGTACTGAGAAGCATCTGTTACTACCAGAAGGGCTGCAGCATGGAGGCGAGCAGCCTCCGTTGTTCTCTCATACTCGTCTACCTCCTCTCTAGTTATAAAATATCGTCCCTTTGCATGAAAGTTAAAGAAAGCAGGAGCAGGAAGAGTTACAAGGACGGCACGCCATCTATCAAAGATTAGTCGGTACTGGAGGATCTGTTCATTCCTCTTAAGAAACTGGTGGCGTACCACAGCCTCATAATCCAGAAAAAGCAGGTGACAACTCAATATCATAACTTCTAATAGGTACATTCAAATAGTTAGCTAAACGAGTTGCATAAATCCCACCAAATAAATCTCCATCTTTAGAATTAAGGTGTAACCTTCTAGCAATAATGGCTCCCAAATTATATCATTTATCACCTAACACCGCACACTTGAGGATACTAAGATCTGGGATGCAAACATGGTAAAGCTCATGTTTACCATTAATACACCTACCGATAAAGAGAGCAAAATAATATATGGCAGGAAAGTGAATACTCCCTACGGTTGCTTGTGTGATATTTCTAGTTTCTCCAACGGTGATACTAGCAAGGAAATCATTATATTCAGATTTGTGAGGCTCACTAAGACTACCCCATTGCGGAATTTTACATGCATTACAAAAGTCTTCTAGGTCCATGATATAAGATTCATCGTAAAGATCAAACATGACAGTATGAGTATTGCGCTCGGATGAAAACTCAAACCTCCGCATGAAGGAATCGCTGAGTTAATAATACTGTAAGTATCAGTCCGATAAGAAATCCTCGAGGCTGGCATTTTGTATGTATGCATACAATTCATCCTTGAAACCTGCACGATCCACAAATTCATCCGACGGCCATTCACAAGGCTTCACTTAGGCTTCCACTGGTGTGCGTCGGTGCTAAACAGACGGTTTTTAACCCCTTTCCGCGACGACATTTGGAACCGTCGCCAAGTGAGTGTAGGCGATAGGGGGGTCCTTCCAACACGACCCAGAAACCGTCGGGGATATGCCCTCCTGGCACACACGCTCGGCAAAATGAGGTCGTGTGTGACCGGTGAGCGCTCAAATACGGAAATACGTAAAATAGAGCTAAAAAACAATTATACGGCGAAATTGTTTCCGGTCGCAAGTACATCGCACATCGCACACAGTCAGTCCCCGCTAAACGTTTACATTCGTATGTACGTCCCACACAGTCGCTCCAAGGAAAACATTTCCGTTCACAGGTACATCACACACAATTTTTCCAGTTAAATCGTTTGTGATAGCGTTGCCATTGCACACAATATTAATAATTTTATCGTCTGCGTTATTGAATGCATCACACACGGTGCGTAGAAGAAACTGTGTGGCAAAGGCTGTCCATCACACACACTTTCTATGTGGTAAACATTTGCGCAAGGTGGCCTAACGCAAACAGTTTTCAAGAGAAAGTCGTGTGTGCAGCGGCGATTGATCACACACGTAGTCGATCCTAGAAACATTTCTATCTCCACGTATATCGCAGACGTTTCGTTTTCGCAAACCGTGTGCAGTGTAATCCCTAATTTAAAAATCACATATTTTGAATTTGAAAGTAGGAAATCACTTATTTCATATCCAACCATGTTTATTACAAATATAGGTTCAACCACGAATCCATAATTCGATGCACATGTACATATACTGAAGAACTACATAAGCACCAAGTGAAGAATGATGAACCACAATTGTACTAAAGACTGTAAAGAGAGAGGCAAAAGACATTCTGGTTGCTGGAGAAGGTGAAGTGGAATGCCCATAATGTGCCCTCCTCCCTGCGTAATGCACGCATGACTCTAGGCCAACCCCTTGTGATGGTTGCCCATCCATCCTTCACTTTCTTCATTAGGACTTCTCGATGCTCATTGTAGTCTGGATGAAATAGTTTAACCTTCATTGCGTGTCCACCAATCATGTACTTTTTGAGGTAATCTTGAGTGAACTGCTTCGGGAACCATTGGGAATGAAAAATATTCAGACATTGTTGTCTAACAACTCATTATGGGCAGTAAAAAGAGAAGGCTGCAGAGTTTGTAGTTACCATCCTACAGCTCACTGTTGTGTTGGATAGAGCATAAACAAATAATTTGCTTGCCACCATTCATATCTTTTTGCTAATAATCCTTATCAGTTTCCTCACTTGATGCTTGTTCATCAATATCTCATTGCCCCATACGCAAAAACGGTCGATGTGTGGATCCTTGCCAAGGGCATATGTACCTACAAGCAACAAGTCAATATTAGAAGCTAACTAGTGTCCCATCCTGGATCTATATGCACTACATTATGGAACCACGGGGGGAATACAAGCCGAGGGATGAAGCTAACCTCGGCGGAAAATGGTGGCCACTCCCGTTGTTGTCCTGCATAAGTAGTGGAAAGGCATGATAAGTACAGCAATATTAACATCAAACAAATATAGCAAAGGTAAACAACATCATCTCCAAATGATAGCTTGAATGTGTTGGTTTCAGCATGCTGTTAAAGCAGATATAAAATGGAAGGCAATGTTGTCGACGGCAGGCTTAACAACCATCAAATATTGCAATTCAAACTGGTATTGTTGAAAATGAATAGAGCGTAGGTAATGCTTAAACATCACACTGGATAAATGTGTAAAACTAAAATAAAGGGCATGTGTTAACTACACTAGGAATAACTGGAACCAAATATAGCCATTCAAACTGGTATTGATGTAGTCGAGCAGCACAGTTCCGACTTGCACATAATGAACAACACATTGTGAATGACTGAAATAAACAAGGCATAAATGACCAGTATAACAACCAAATATAGCCATTGAAAACTGGACAGAGTCTCACTGCAACCAACCTAACAAGCAAATACAGATAAACATGGCATATGCTTGAAAACTGGACAAATGCTCACTGCAACCAATCTAACAAGCAGATAAAGATAAACAAGGCATCTGCTTGATAACTGGACAAATGCTAAAAAAGCAACCTAAGAACCAAATATAGATAAACAAGGCATTTGCTTGATAACTGGACAAATGCTAAAAAAGCAACCTAACAACCAAATACAGATAAACAAGGCATCTTCTTGATAACTGGACAAATGCTCACTTCAACCAAACTAAGAACCAAATACAGATCAATAAGGCATCTGCTCGATAACTGGAAAAATGCTCACTCCAACCAACCTAACAACCAAATACAGATAAACAAGGCATCTACTCACTATAAACAACCAAATATAGCCATTCGTGAAACTGAAGTGGACAATTCATACTTAAGCATCACATAGACCTATTGAACAATACATTTTTGCATAATTGAAATAATTAAACACGGCACAGTTAAAGCACCGCACGGCAAATGCTACTACAACAAAGGCTACGGGTTCGCAAGCTAGAAAAGGTAAGATTTGCTGATAGAATGTTGCCTCACATTTCATGGACGGGATCCTTCTAGTTGGAAGAGCACAGAGCCATGGTGTGCTCTCTGATGTCACAGATGGGTTGTTTCACCTTGGAAGAACCTTTGTGGGTGCCTTCCTCATGGTCGTGGTGGGTGAGATCTGACTTGGCAATTGAGGATCCCAAGCCACCGTCGTAGAACGTGTCCTTCAGAAATGACAAAATGGGCTCGATGGCGTATAAAGCTTGCAAATCATTGACCGCTTGGTGGAGGAGATCAACGGCAGGGCCGTCGAAGAGATCGATGGCGGTTGAACCAGAGGGGTTGGGTATGGATCACTTAACCTGTGACATGGCCCACGTGAAGTCGTCGGTGTGGACAAGCTTGATGTCGTAGCCAGCTTTCCCGAGATACAGTAATATGCTAGCCCGCTGACATAAAGCCTTCGACATGGCAACATAGTCAACATCTTCTCCAGCTTCCACGGTGACGTGTTGCTACAGGATCGACAGATCGGGGCGAACGGCGGCCACCTCGCCAACGTCCGTCGGTGAGGCCATGATAAACCTCTTCTTGGCCGAAGGCTCGTTAGGCTCCCCGGGATACATGGTCGAAGTTAGGCTGCAATGTTCTGGAGCAGGGGATGTGGATCTAGCGGGGAGGGACACCGCAGGCATCATCTAAAAACTCAGGGGGGAGTGGGGCGACGGTATGGGAATAACTGGGTAACCTGAACTTTATTATCTAATCTAGGAGGAACGGGCAGACCAACAGGGGTTGGAGGCGGCGCCGGCGGCTGCCGTGAGCTAGGGTTCGAGGGGGGAGGGGCGGGTGGAGGGCTGTGTAGGGGGGTGGTGTTTGAGGATACGCCGTGGCTACTAAAAAATTTAGTAATGGTGGGTGGAGATGGTGGTGGATGAGCGAGGGCGACGGTTCAAATGCCTCGGCTACTTCAATTTTACTATAATTAAGGTCGGTGCTGGAGGAGTGTGGGAGACGGTTGAAGTACGGTGGCTACTAAAAATTGGGTAAAGGAATTGATGCGGGGCGGGAGTGCCCAAGATCGCGCACGGTCCAATAACAATAAGCATGTATGATAATAAGGAAAAGTGGCGTGGATTCGCCAATTTTTGCAACGCTCAAGGCGGGTAGTTTGTTTTTTATATTTCTAGCTAGCTGGTCTATTGCACACGGTTCGTCCTAATTCCAAATAAACTTACCCGCCTTTAGCTTGCACAGGTGGTGGTTTTACAGGGCACTTGCATCACACACGGTTAAGCCAGTACCTCCACCCTTTGCTCGCGCTTGCGTGGTCGTGGTGATTTTAGCGCACTTGCATGGCACACGGTTGAGCCATTACCTCCACCTTAATTTGCTCGCGCTTGCGCAGGCGTGGTGATTGGCATCGCACTTGTATAGCACACTATTAAGATATTATACCCCGTGTCTGTTGAGGGTCATCAGAGTCTTTGTCGCAAAAAATAACGATAGAGAGGGTCAAAAGACAGCCACACCAGCATGTGGCCCAAATATATATGAGTGAAAAGGGTGGTATGTGATGTTCAAAATTCCAATGCACAACTTTGACCCCGCGGGCCCACGGTTGGGCGCGTTGTTGAAGATCGATGAGAGGGGCCAAAAGTCAAGAACCACCTGGAAGTGGCCAAATATATGTACGAATATTGGGCATGTTTAAAACTTTAAATACACAATGCATAACTTTGGTGGCACCTGCCTCGCAAACCCGAAAGCACCCTAACAACCACCTATCTAGTATATATATAATGATATAATGTCGTGCCTAGCTAGGATGCTGGGCCCACCACCTCCTACTTCGTGTCAGCGGGGCGGATGCATGTAACGATCGATACTTTGGTCATACATGCATGTCGCCGTGACCTACCATAGGACGGACCAATGAATCTATCGTTTGGTCAAATGAAAGTTGTTGTTGTCGATAAACCACTTGGGTCAATAGACTGAACCATCATAAAAATCGCACGAGAGGGACCACAAAACCTGCACCTCTTGGATGCGGCCCAAAATGATGTACGTTGGGAAGGGGTAAATGTGTGTTTTCAATATAGAATAATGTACAATTTAGATGTGGTGCCTACCTCTCGATACAGACAACAACCATGAAGGCAAGGTAGTTAAGGACGAGATACGCAGGGTTTGATGTAGGTCGAACCCAGCAATCCGAGCATCTAGGAGGGAATCCTGACAATGCATGAGCTCGAGCTTTGGTTGACCTACATTTGACGGTGACCGGCCCTAACACGAACTAGGAGGGATCCATTCACGGCCAACACATACCCCTCATTATCGGTAAAATGGATGATATATATACACTCGGGGAGCCCACAGATATCCGTGCCGTCACAAAAAACTACACAAGGGAGACGTGGTTGATCAGAAGACCCCGTATACACTGTATGCGGCCCGAAGATATGTAAGGGTACGATGGTGTATGATGTGTTTAAATCCCAAATGCACAACTTCGATGGGCCACCAACTACATTACAAAGCAAACACCGTACCCGACTCCAAGCCTGGTTCAATACGTACAATGTCAGTTTCCCAACTTCAAGGCGGCGGCAGCAGGGGGGTCGTCCCACACATGCGCTCAAACTTTATTTTGTCCAGCATGGGACACATCTATATGTATATATACATCTTATAACGCCCGGATAATCATGCTACAGTAATCCCACGTTAACGATGCCACGTCACCTCTGTCACTGTAGTTAATCTCGGGTTAGTTCAAAACCAATTCAAATTCAAATTTAAAATAAAGTTAAATAATAAAAGTTTTCAAAATTTAAAACAAAAATATTCGGTGTGTGCAAATAAATGCCTAGGAATTTATGGTGTGGGATCCATGCTTTTATAAAAGACCTAAATATTTAACATGAATTAAAACAGAAAAGAAAAGAAAAGAAAAGAAAAGAAAAAGGGGAAAGACAAAACTAACAAAAAAAGGAAAACAGAACACCCCCGGGCTTCGGCCCAGCAGGCCACAGGCCGGCCCAGCTGCGGCCCACCCCGCACCCCTTAACCTCCCCCACTCCCCCCGGTACACACCGACACACCCCCACTCCCCCGCAAAATATCTCCCTCCCCCCTCTCTCCTGATTGGATCGGGAGGAGACCGCCGCCCCGGACCAGCGCGCACCGCCCCGCGCTAGAACGCCGCCCCGGACCAGCGCGCACCGCCCCGCGCCAAAACGCCGCCCGGAGCCCGCGCCGCTACCTCGCCGGCCTGCCTCCACTTCCTCGCTGGCCTGCTTCCTCCCCCGCCGCCCGGTCGTCTCTGTCTACCCCCCCCCCCCCCCCCCCCCCCCCCCCCCCCCCCCCCCCCCCCCCCCCCCCTCCCGAGCCCCACTGCCCTGGACCCTGCCCCCCGCCCCCGGTGAGACCCCGGCCTGGCCCTCTTCCCCGCGCGCCGCGCCGCCCTCGCTCGCCTGCCGCCGCATTCGCCCCACTCCTGTTGGCGGCTCCTCCACTACTTCACCCCCGCGCGCGCCCACGTCGTCGTTCGCCCTGCCCGCGTGCGCACCCGCGCCGCGCCGCCCCGCTCCCCTGCCCCTTCTGCTTCTCCCGTCGCCGTCACGTGCAGGCCATGGCCTCGTTCGCGGCGCCCCACTCCGCCCGGCCGCCGCTCACTGGAGCTCCCCGCCGATGCCGCGTCCACTCCGGCCTCCCGTGCCCCCCCCTTGCTGCGGGCCTCGCCTCTTGCACCGGCTCGCCTAAGCCGCTGCCGTCACCCACCCGGCCTCATCCGCCGTGGCGCCCCTGGGTCACCGCGCCGGCGCTCGCGCGCTCACGGGGCTCTGCCCTGGCACCCCCATGCCCATTTGCCCGCTGCCGAGGCCACCCCTCCGCCGCCCCCCCTGGGCCTGGCCGCCGGCGCCGTCGTGCGCCGAGCATGCCTGGCGCCCCTCGGGCCCGCGCCCGTTAGGGCGCCTGCCTCGCCCGACCCGCTAGACCTCTGGGCCACAGACAAAACGGGGCCCACCCCCCTGTGAACGAAAATGAAAAAAAGAGAATTAAAAACTATATAAATAAATAAATATTATTAAATTAATTAATTAATTAATTAAGTTAATTAATCATGTTTAATTAATATAATTAACTAGTTAGTTAATTAAACCCTAATTAGACTAAACAGTCAATGACGAACGGGACCCACCTGTCAGGTTGACCAGGTCAACTGCTGACGTCATGATGATGTCAACAAACACTATTCTGGATAATGTTGAATTTAATTTATTAAATAAATTCTAAAAATAATTCAAATCTTTTAAAATTAATATAAAATAAATAGTAGCTCGGATGGAAAAACTTTGTACATGAAAGTTGCTCAGAACGACGAGACGAATCCGGATACGCAGCCCGTTCGTCCGCCACGCATCCCTAGCATAACGAACACGCAACTTTCCCCTCCGGTTCATCTGTCCGAAAACACGAAACCCTGGGGATATTTTCCCGAATGTTTCCCCCTTTCACCGGTACCACCTGTTACCGCGTTAGGGCACCCCTAGCACCGATACTTGTCATGTCATGCATCGTTATGCATCTGTTTTCTTAATATTTATTGTTTCTTCCCCCTCTTCTCTCGGTAGACACCGAGACCGACGTCGCTGCTACCCAGTACGACTATGGTGTTGACGACCCCTCTCTCTTGCCAGAGCAACCAGGCAAGCCCCCCTTTGATCACCAGATATCGCCTACTCTTCTCTCTACTGCTTGCATTAGAGCAGTGTAGCATGTTACTGCTTTTCGTCAATCCTATTCCGATGCATAGCCTGTCATTGTTGCTACAGCTGTTGATACCTTACCTACAATCCTAAATGCTTAGTATATGATGCTAGTTTATCATCAGTGGCCCTACATTCTTGTCTGTCTGCCATGCTATACTATCAGGCCGTGATCACGTCGGGTGTTGAACACGGGTATATACTATACCTGTTACACATGATATATGTTGTGACTAAAGTTGGGTCGGCTCGTTGAGTACCCGCGGTTGATTCACGAATTGGGGGCTGGAAGGACATACTTTCCTGACGGCCCTCTGTGTGGATCTTTGTGGCGGAGCGACAGGGCAGGTTAAGACCACCCAGGTGAGAGGTGGGCCTGGCCCTGGTCGGCGTTCGCGGTTACTTCAAGATAACACGCTTAATGAGATCTTGGTATTTGATCTGAGTCTGGCCACTGGCCTATACGCACTAACCAACTACGCGGAAACAGTTATGGGCACTCGACGTCGTGGTATCAATCGAAGCCTTCGTGACGTCAGTGACTGAGCGGCGCGCGCCGGGTTGGACCGCGTAACGTAACTTCCTTTGTAATGGAGGTTGCTAGGTCTGCTCTCTGGCCGCCCTAGCAACGTGTAGGTGTGCAATGGGCGATGGGCCCAGACCCCTGCGCGCATAGGATTTAGACCGGCGTGCTGACCTCTCTGTTGTGCCTAGGTAGGGCTGCGACGTGTTGATCTTCCGAGCCCGGGCATGACCCAGGGAAGTGTGTCTGGACAAAGGGGATCGAGCGTGTTCGGAAATGTGGTGCACCCCTGCAAGGAAGTTAATCTATTCGAATAGCCGTGATCTTCGGTAATAGGACGACTTGGAGTTGTACCTTGACCTTATGACAACTAGAACCGGATACTTAATAAAACACACCCTTCCAAGTGCGAGATACAACCAGTGATCGCTCTCTCACAGGGCGACGAGGGGAGGATCATCGGTTAGGATTATGCTATGCGATGTTACTTGGTGAACTTACCTTCTACTCTCTTCTTCTGCTGCAAGATGGAGGTTACCAGAAGCGTAGTCTTTGATAGGACTAGCTATCCCCCTCTTATTCCGGCATTCTGCAGTTCAGTCCACATATGATACCCTTATTCCAATTGATACCAATGCATACATATGTAGTGTAGCTCCTTTCTTGCGAGTACTTTGGATGAGTACTCACGGTTGCTTTGTTCCCCCTTTTCCCCCTTCCTATACCCATTTGCTGCGACCAGACAATGGAGCCCAGGAGCCAGACGCCACTGTCGATGACGACTACTACTACTCGGGAGGTGCTTACTACTACGTGCAGCCCACTGACGACGACCAGGAGTAGTTTAAGAGGATCCCAGACAGGAGGTCTGTGCCTCTTTTGATATGTATCCCAGTTTGTGCTAGCCTTCTTAAGGCAAACTTGCTTAACTTATGTCTGTACTCAGATATTGTTTGCTTCCGCTGACTCGTCTATGATCGAGCTCTTGTATTCGATCCCTCGAGGCCCCTAGCTTGTAATATGATGCTTGTATGACTTATTTTATTTGTGGAGTTGTGTTGTGATATCTTCCCATGAGTCCCTGATCTTGATCGTACACGTTTGCGTGGATGATTAGTGTACGATCGAATCAGGGGCATCACAAGTTGGTATAAGAGCTGACTGCCTGTAGGAATCCCCCTCCCACACTCGTTGGCCGAAGTCGAGTCTAGACATTACAAAACTTTTACTAACATGGATGTGTGACTTACGGGCCCACGTCGCCATCTGGGTGGTATTAGGATCTTTTACTCCTCGACCCTTACTCTGGGACTCTGAACTCTCTTCTACTCGGGTTAAATGGTTTTACGAAACTCTAACATTAGGATCCCGTGACCATGTTCACCCCAAAGTTGGATAAGCCATAGTTATTCATTAGAGTAGTATTTGAACATTATCCACCCTGTCATTTGACTCCTTTGAAACATCTTTGTTTTCAGATGGAACCCATGAGATAGGTTGTGCGCCACACGACGGCCATTGATGCCTCAGGATCACCTGCTGTGTTGGTTGAGATGATGACCTATCTGGGTTATCGCTGGCACCCTGAGTACACTGTCTACGAGGAGTACCAGGACTTTAACCAGGAGCAGTAACGTGCCACCGTCCATCTCTACTCTCGGGAGTATGACTCCACTGCCGTGCTGCACACTGCTCATGGTGTTGGAGTGACTATCGACATGGCGGTCCACAATGCTGCTTATGCTGCTCTGACACGTCTTCGTGGAGAGTATCGGGAGTTGGACACCTCCCCTTTCAGGCACATTGCTATCGCATCCGATGTTGGTGCGGAGGGATACTACACTGCTGCCTACTCCACTCTCACCCGAGAGCCCTTCTACAATCAAAACCTGGTTCTGCATGCTGATGGGCTGGATAGACCTAACCGAGCTCTTCGCCACGAGTTGTACACCACCCGTCAGCACTTGTACCGTGATCTAACGCTGTTGCACCCCTCTGTCTGATCTGGTGATCTATCGCGTTCTGTGATCTACCCTGCCAGGACCGTGATGCCCCAGGGCGACAGCTGGTCAGATGTGGGAGGCTACTCTCCCGCACTTGGTCCTCTTCTGCCACCTGCGTGTCGGGTTCCGCACCAGAGCATCCGCAGACCCTAGGCTACTCACGTGGAGGACTTCCCTTCGCATCACTACCAGTTGTCCGACTACACCTACCTCCACAGTTCCTCCTGGGACTGATGAAGGCTTGCTTGTTAGTGTTAGATGCATTCACCGCGAGCCTGCGTGCCTCCTATGATGTTCTTAGTCTATGTACTGAACTCTGTGTATCGAGCTCTATGCATGATCTCTTTTGTAAGATATGCCAACTACTATGTAGTATCTATCGTGTTGCTTTCATTATGCATGTTTCATCATGAATGATTCTTGTCCTTGCAATTTATCAATGTTGAACTACCCCTGTTATATATTAGCAGGATGGTTAGACCAGGTGGTCGTGGTCATGGTGGCCATGCCCCACCACCGCCTGAGTACATGGCTGGTATGATCCAACAGTTCGACCTGAACCCCCAGTTCATGGAAAATATGACGGCTCAGTTTCCTCGCCCCAATATGAACCAGCAGCCAGCCCAAGTGACTCTGCAGGATTACATGCGCCTCAACCCAACTGTGTATCACAGCTCAACTCAGCCTCTGGATGCTGATGACTGGCTCCGTGACATCACCTATGAAATGGAGTCTGCGGATGTAGCCCCTGCCAGCTATGTCACCTTTGCTTCCTTCTTCCTGAAAGGACCCGCTGCTCAATGGTGGGACAGCCACAGGCGTACTCTGCCAGTTGGAACAATCATCACCTAGCCAGACTTCCAAGCTGCTTTCCGTGCCCGCTTCATTCCTCGGGGAGTCATGGACCATAAGAAGCGCGAGTTCCGCAATCTCGCCCAAGGCAACAACACTGTGGAAGCTTATCAGCGGGAGTTTCTGGATCTGTCCCGCTATGCTGAAGAAGACATTGCAACTGATGCACGCAGACAGGAGAAGTTCCGTGATGGCCTTCAAGCTCACATCAAGCTCGCACTTCTAGTGCATGACTTTGCTGATTTCGCCACCTTGGTGAACAAGGCCATCAATGTCGAAACTGGTCTGTAGGAACACCAAAGCTCTCACAGGTGCAACCATGACACGGGCTCATCTTCGGGCCCGTCCCCGCAGAAGCGTAGGATATGGATACCCAACAGCATGTACCAGCCAACTGCACCTGCTCCAAGGCAGTCTTATGATACACCGCGTCTGCCTCCCCCACCAACTAGGCAGCCGAGAATTCTAGCTCCACCACCCCGAGCTACTGTTCCCACTCCCAATAATGGTCTGTGCTACAAGTGTGGCCAACCAGGTCACCTCGCCAGGAACTGCTTTCAGAACCAGAATCAACTGGCCCTTCCTGCAGCTGGTCGTGGAAGCAACCAGCCTCGCAACAACAATGCCAGGTCTTATGGTCATGTTCATGCCAACCACGTTGATATCAATGAAGTTCTAGACCAGCCTGCTACCGTGATGGGTACACTCCTCGTAAATTCAGTACCAGCATCTATTTTATTTGATACGGGTGCATCACATTCATTCATGTCAGAGGATTTTGCATTCATGCATGGCATTAACAGCGAGGACATGAACACTTCACTATTAGTACACACTCCCGCGGGCCAATGTCGGACCTCCATGATTTGCAACGACGTTCCCGTTGAAATCGAAGGACTAGAATTCCTTTTCTCTCCCATCGTACTAAAGTCCTATAGCATCGACCTCATTCTGGGAATGGATTGGTTGAAAGCGCATACTGCTTCTATAGTTTGCGCCACTAAGATCGTCCATCTGCTACACCCTTCTGATGAAATAATTGCTTACCAAGATCATCTAGTTCAGAACGCCGAGGCATGGCTTTATGCCTTGAATGCGTTGAACGCTGCACCACTCGAGGGCATTGAAAACATTCCCATCGTTCATGAATTCCAAGACGTCTTCCCGGAAGAACTTCCAGGGATTCCCCCTGCTAGAGTTGTCGAATTCATCATCGACTTGAAACCAGGCACCACCCCTATAGCCAAACGACCCTACAAGATGCCGCCGCATGAACTCATTGAGCTTAAGGAGGAAATCGACAAATCTCTTAGCAAAGCTTTCATTCGCCCTAGTTGCTCTCCTTGGGGAGCACCTTCTCTCTTTGTTAAGAAGAAGTTGGGACGAACCGATTAGTCCAAGACTACCGTCCTATAAACCAAGCTACCATTCAGAATAAATATCCTCTTCCTCGGATCAATGATATTTATGATTAACTGGCTGGTTCATCAGTGTTCTCCAAACTCGACTTGAGGTTGGGTTACCACCAAATCCGTGTTCGTGAAGAGGATATCCCAAAGACCGCCTTCGTGACTCGGTATGGATCATACGAGTACATCGTCATGTCATCCGGCTTAACAAATGCTCCAGCCACCTTCTCTCGCCTGATGAACTACATATTCATGGATTACCTCGACAAGTTTGTCATGGTTTATCTGGATGATATCCTGGTATTTTCCAAGAACAAAGAAGAACATGTTGAACATCTTCGTCTTGTGCTGGAAAAGCTTCGAGAGCATCAACTCTATGATAAGTATTCCAAGTGTGAATTCTGGCTCCCCTAAGTAACCTATCTTGGGCATGTCATCTCCAAGGATGGTATTGCCGTCAACCCTGAACGAGTTCAGGCTATTCTCAATTGGACTCCTCCGAAGAATGTCAAGCAAGTCCGAAGTTTTCTCGGTCTCGCCAGCTATTGCCGTCGATTCATCGAGAACTTCTACAAGATTGCCAGGCCTCTGACTAATCTATTGCATAAGGGCGTCAAGTTCCAATGGAGAGACAAGTGTCAAGAAAGTTTCCAGGCGCTCAAAGACAAGTTGACTTCTGCCCCAGTGCTTGCTCCACCTGATACTAAGAAGGACTTCGTCATTTACTGCGACGCTTCCCGTCAAGGATTAGGCTGTGTCCTAATGCAAGAGTGCAGAGTGATTGCTTATGCCTCTCGTCAACTGCGCCCTCATGAAGAAAACTACCTGGTTCACGACCTCGAGCTTGCTGCTGTCATTCATGCTCTAAAGCAGTGGCGACATTACCTTCTCGGTAATCGTTGCGAGATCTTCACCGACCACCAAAGTCTGAAGTATCTATTTACTCAGCCAGACCTGAACCTCCGTCAGTAGAGATGGATGAAGACTATTGCAGACTTTGACATGGGTATATCCTATACCCCAGGCAAGGCTAATGTAATGGCTGATGCCTTGAGCCGCAAGTCTTACTGCAACCACCTCCAGGTTCACAAGGTTCAGCCCTCGCTTGTTGAAGAATTCAAAAAGCTGAACCTTCATATTGTTCCCCCTGGTGCACTCGCTCCCCCTCCCCCAGAGTTCCAAAAGATGAATCTTCATGTTGTTACTAAGGGTTCTCTAAATACCCTGGCTGTCATGCCAGATCTCGTAGATGGTATAAAGACTATTCAAGGTTATGACTCTGAGGTCCAGAAGATTAAACTCCATCTAGCAGAAGGAAAGCCCTCGTTCTTCACTATCGCCGATGATGGCGCCTTGTACTTCAAAGGCCGCCTAGTGGTACCATGTTCGAGGAAAAACCTGGATCAGACTAAAAAGGTTATGAAAGAAGCTCATGATACGCCTCTGTCCATCCATCCTGGTAGTACAAAGATGTATCAGGATATTCGTCGGAGATTCTGGTGGTCTAATACGAAGCAGGACATTGCTCGTTATGTTGCTGAGTGTGACGTTTGCCATCGTATCAAAGCAGAACATCAAAGGCCTGCTGGAACTCTGCAACCTATCTCTATTCCTGAATGGAAATGGGACCATGTTGAAATGGACTTCATCACTGGATTTCCCAAATCGCAGAAAGGTAATGATGCTATTCTTGTCGTCATTGACTGGCTTTCCAAAGTTGCACATTTTATGGCGGTCAAGGAAACAATCACTCCTAGTCAGCTTGCAACTCTCTACATGTCCAGAATTGTTTCACTTCATGGAATTCCACTGGTTATCAGTTCAGACCGTGGCAACTTGTTTACTTCAAGATTCTGGGCAAGTTTCCAAGAAGCTATGGGAACTCATCTGTCGTTCAGTACTGCGTTTCATCCTCAGTCGCAAGGGCAGGTTGAACGTGTCAACTAGGTTCTCGAAGACATGATTCGAGCTTGTGTAATTTCCTTCGGCAAGAAATGGGACGAATCTCTTCCGAATGCCGAGTTCTCTTATAATAATAGCTATCAAGCTAGTCTGAAGATGTACCCCTTCGAAGTATTATATGGACGAAAGTGTTGAACCCCTCTGAACTGGTCAGAAACTAGGGAACGTCCACTCTTCGGTCCGGATATTATCCAACAGGCCGAAGAACAAGTCCGCATTATTCGTGAGAATCTCAAGACTGCTCAGTCACATCAGAAAAGTTAGTATGACCGTCATCACAAAGACATGGTCTATCAACCTGGCGAAAAGGCTTATCTTCGAGTTACACCAATGAAGGGTGCTCGCCGCTTGGGGATCAAGGGCAAGCTAGCTCCTCGCTATATCGGTTCCTTCACTATTCTTGAAAGGCGTGGAAAAGTGGCATATCAATTGGAGCTTCCGCCGAACCTTTCTCAGGTTCACGATGTGTTCCACGTGTCACAGCTCCGCCGTTGCTTCAAGGACCCAATCCGAGCAGTGGATCATGAAGTGCTCGAATTGCAACAGGACCTCTCCTATAAAGAGCATCCGGTCCGCATTCTCGACCAAGCTGAATGTCGCACACGTCAGAAAGCGATCAAATTCCTCAAGGTCCAGTGGTCGCATCACTCAGAAGACGAAGCCACTTGGGAACGCGAGGACCGCCTGCGTGATGAATACCCCGCACTGTTTCCTTCTACCTCCTAAATCTCGGGACGAGATTTCTTGTAGTGGAGGAGTTTTGTAACGCCGGATAATCATGCTACAGTAATCCCACGTTAATGATGCCATGTCACCTCTATCACTTTAGTTAATCTCGGGTTAGTTCAAAACAGATTCAAATTCAAATTTAAAATAAAGTTAAACAATAAAAGTTTTCAAAATTTAAACCAAAAATGTTCGGTGTGTGCAAATAAATGCCTAGGAATTTATGGTGTGGGATCCATGCTTTTATAAAAGACCTAAATATTTAAAATGAATTAAAACAGAAAATAAAATAAAAGAAAAGAAAAAGGGAAAAGACAAAACTAACAAAAAAGGAAAACAGAACCCCCCGGGCTTCGGCCCAGCAGGCCACAGGCCGGCCCAGCTGCGGCCCACCCCGCACCCCTTAACCTCCCCCCGCTCCCACCAGTACACACCGACACACCCCCACTCCCCCGCAAAATATCTCCCTCCCCCCTTGAGGGAGTCCTGGATTAGGGTGTGTCCGGATGGCTGGACTATACCTTCAGCCGGACTCCTGGACTATGAAGATACAAGATTGAAGACTTCGTCCCGTGTCCGGAAGGGACTTTCCTTGGCGTGGAAGGCAAGCTTGGCGATACGGATATGCATATCTCCTACCATTGTAACCGACTTTGTGTAACCCTAACCCTCTCCGGTGTCTATATAAACCGGAGGGTTTTAGTCCGTAGGACAACATACAGAACAACAATCATACCATAGGCTAGCTTCTAGGGTTTAGCCTCTCCGATCTCGTGGTAGATCTACTCTTGTACTACCCATATCATCAATATTAATCAAGCAGGACGTAGGGTTTTACCTCCATCAAGAGGGCCTGAACCTGGGTAAAACTTCGTGTCCCTTGCCTCCTGTTACCATCCGGCCTAGACGCACAGTTCGGGACCCCCTACCCGAGATCCTCCGGTTTTGACACCGACATTGGTGATTTGATTGAGAGTTCCTCTGTGTCGTCGCCGTTAGGCTTGATCGCTCCTACGATCATCAATAGCGATGCAGTCCAGGGTGAGACCTTCCTCCCCGGACAGATCTTCGTCTTCGGCGGCTTCGCACTGCGGGCCAATTCACTTGGCCATCTGGAGCAGATCGAAAGCTATGCCCCTGGCCGTCAGGTCAGATTTGGAAGTTTAAACTACACGGCTGACATCCGCGAGGACTTGATCCTCGACGGATTCGAGCCACTGCCGAGCGCGCCGCACTGTCACGACGAGCATGATATAGCTCTGCCGCCGAACAGTGCCCTGGAGGCTGCACCCGCATCGGCTTCGACCCTTAATTCGGAGCCAACTGCGCCGATCGAGGTTGGGTGGTTGGACGCCGCCTCGGAGGCTGCGATCCCAACGGCGATCGAGCCGAACACTAGCCCCGCACTCCACGAGACTCGTGACTCCAAGGAGCCGGACTCCTCTCCGGACTCCGAACCCTCCGCGCCCCTACAAATCGAATCTGATTGGGCGCCGATCATGGAGTTTACTGCCGCGGACATCTTTCAACACCCGCCTTTTGGCGATATTCTGAAGACACTAAAGTCTCTCTCTTTATCAGGAGAGCCCTGGTCGGACTACGGTCATCAAGGTTGGGATACGAACGATGAAGAAATTCCCACCCACCACCCACTTTGTAGCCACTATCGACAATTTAACCGACATGCTCGACTTCAACTCTGAAGACATTGACGGTATGGACACCGATGAAGGAGACCATGAAGAACCAGCGCCTACTGGGCCCTGGAAAGCCACCTCGTCATATGACGTATACATGGTGGACGCACCAAAAGATGACGACGAGGAGCGGAAGGACGCACCGAAGGCTTATTCCCTCGAGAAGCAGTCAAAGCAGCGACGCAAGCGCTGCCCCAAATCCCGCCTCGACAAAAATAACGATCACACAGACCCAGCGCTGGAGCAGGGCGAACCGCTGCCAGACAGCGGCAATCCGGATAATCAAACCGAACAAACAAATTCTATCAAGGATAATGGTCCGGACGATATAACACCGGACAGGCACCCGGAGCAGCAGAATGCCCGTAAAAGGCTTGTTGCCACCGCGAGGAGTCTTAAAAAACAAAAGCAAAGGCTCAAGGTTGTGCAAGACACACTCCAAATCAGATGGAGTAAAATACTCAACACTACAGCGAGGTACGGCGACAATCGCCCCTCCAAGAGCTACCCAAAGCGGAAGCTGCTACCTGAATTCGATGAGGAGGCCTCAGACCCCCCACAACCAAATATCAAAGCAGCCACCTGGCCGGATAAACGACCCCTCTACCAACACAGAGCGGCATACAACGCCACTCACAATACAACACGCGACCCAGGCGAGGGCTCACACCCAAAGGATGGCGCAGCAAGATCCATCTATGGACCACGCAAGCGCGCCCCAGCATACAATGCAACACAACAAACATCTGAACAACGCGGTACACCCAGCTACAGGGGTGCCGCACACCCCTTATGTTTCACCGATGAGGTGCTAGACCATGAATTTCCAGAGGGATTCAAACCCGTAAACATAGAGACATACGACGGAACAACAGACCCTGGGGTCTGGATTGAGGACTACATCCTTCAGATCCATATGGCTCGAGGAGATGATCTCCACGCCATCAAGTACTTACCCCTCAAGCTCAAAGGGCCAGCTCGTCACTGGCTTAAAGGCCTCCCCGAAAGCTCCATTGGAAGTTGGGAAGAGCTCGAAGACGCCTTTCGGGCAAATTTTCAAGGGACTTATGTCCGACCTCCAGATGCGGACGATTTGAGTCATATAAGTCAACAGCCCGGAGAGTCAGCCCGAAAGCTTTGGAACAGGTTTCTTACTAAAAAGAACCAGATTGTCGACTGTCCGGACACCGAAGCCTTGGCATCTTTTAAGCATAGCGTCCATGACGAATGGCTCGCCAGACACCTCGGCCAAAATAAGCCGAGAACGATGGCCGCATTAACAAGCCTCATGACCTGCTTTTGCGTGGGTGAGGACAGCTGGCAAGCCAGATGCAGCACCAGTGACCCCAGTACATCTGAAGTTAGAGATGGAAACGGGAAATCACGGCGCAACACTAAGAAATGCCCAAATAAAGAAGACAGCACAAAGGGCACGGCAGTAAACGCCGGATTCAAAAACTCTCCGCCAGGTCAGCAAAAGCCGCCCTCTAAAGGCACCTGGGATGAACTGTCCAGCCTCAACAAAATTCTTGACCAAGTATGTCAGATCCATAGTACCCCTGGTAAACCGGCTAATCATACCCACAGAGAATGTTGGGTCTTCAAGCGGTCCGGCAAGCTCAACGCCGTACACAAGGGGGAGGATACACCAAGTGAAGACAAGGACGAGCCTCCCAAGCAAGACACTAGGGAACAAAAGAAATTTCCACCAGAAGTCAAAACAGTAAACGTGTTACACATGATCAAGGGAAAAAACAACGCGGCACTCCCAGGAAAATATACCCAAGTGCCTATCACCGCGAAGTCCTGCCACTGGTCGTCTCAACCGATCACTTTCGACCATCGTGATTACTCAGCAAGTATCCGACACGCAGGATGGGCCGCCCTGGTATTAAACCCAATAATTGGTGGACATCACTTCACACGAGTCTTGATGGACGGTGGCAGCAGTCTAAACCTAATATATCAGGATACAATCCGCGGGATGGGGTTAGACCCAACAAAAATTCGCCAGAGCAATACTACCTTTAAAGGAGTAACGCCAGGCCTAGGGGCTCGTCGTATGGGCTCCCTCCTACTACAAGTTATATTCGGCTCACCCGATAACTTCCGTCGCGAGCATTTAACCTTCGATATCGCTCTGTTCCAAAGTGGCTATCAAGCACTGCTCGGACGCGAAGCTTTCGCTCGCTTTAATGCAATACCGGACTACGCCTCCCTCACACTCAAGATGCCCGGTCCACGTGGCATCATTTCAGTGAAAGGAAATATCAAGCGATCTCTGCGCGCCGAAGAGAGTGCGGCTGCCTTGGCAGCCACACACTAAAAGCGCCCGGACCAGTGAAAGCATCCAATAGGTCGTCAAGACCTCAGACACAATTAATCAAGTCTGGCGCCGCTATTTATACCGAATAAGTGGTCACACCCCTATTTGTCAATACAAGGGGCTCAACGCGCGCAGACAAGTGGCAATTTTTTCTCATCTTGAATTATACATGGTTTCTTTAAAAACTATCTTTTTGCACGACAACTTTTTCACCTAAATTCTTCTCTTTTACAGACGATCATCGTGCTACACCTGTCCAGGATACAGCACAATGGAGACACAGGCGCAGACATGTAGCAGGGACCCACTCCAAGGATTCTTTTTAGATTAAGACCCTGCGTAAACCTTTTTTACTGTCTCTTGTTGATACATATCCACCGTTGAGAAGGATGCTGACGTCTTGGCATGTGGCCACGCCAGAACAATGCACGTACCTGGACACAAGGGGCTTCTTACAAAGGCCATTATTTAGGCCCGGTTTATACCACAAAGACCGAATACCTTAGGGAGTGTTCGGCGTCGCGAGTTTGGCCTTATATGCATCAGCTCCGAATCATTGTCTTTGGTCAAATGTTGGGTTTGCCCGGCTCCGGTGTTTTGGTGCCTTACGTTCCGCTTTACTGGCTAAGGTAGCACCAGGAGAACTACTGCGATTGTGCCCTGGTTCATCCGGACAAGCACCTCAGTAGAGAAAGCCGAAAACTGACTGTCATGATATAGCGTGACACTGGTCAACCACTCGATGACCTGTTGGAATGTTAGAATTCCTCCGCCTTAACGAAGGGCAGTTTTCCGGCCAGGCATGTATGCACCCCGGGATTGGGAGAGTGCGGAGCCACCAGGGGCTATCTAGTAGCCCCACTATCAAACTCCTATGGCTAAGTGAAAGTGCTAAAGCATTATAGTCCGGTTGCCTCGCTCGCTCCGCTATCACCTCCTTAATAGGACCAAGATGTTGGGTTAAGTGTGAACGTGTGTTTTTTGCGAGCACCTCCGCATTATATGCGTGGGGGTTAAAGCCGACGGCTGCAATCTTTCAGGTTATATACAAGTATACATAAACGGCCGCCCAGGAGGCATCATATTACTTTCAGGCAAAAGTATAAGAATAGCCTCATAAAAATTTATAAAAGCATTTCGCTTACAATGAGATTACATATCACTCAAACATAATATTTTTTGAGCTCTGGGTCTCTATCAAACGAGCACCCTCAAGAACTTCTTCAAAGTAGTGCTCAGCAGCCATTCGACCTATGGCCGAATCCCATGCTGCAACAGTGGTAGCATCCATCTCCGCCCAGTATGCTTTAACACGGGAAAAGGCCATCCGTGAGCCCTCTATGCACGTCGACCTCTTCATCACATTAATGCGCAGCACCACGTCAAGGAGCTACCGCACCAAGCTGACATAGTTGTTCGGTTTTGGCCTTTCCGGCCATAGCTGATCCACAACAGACCTCATGGCGAGTCCGGACAACCTATTCAGTTCGGCCCATTCGGCTAATTGGTCAGTCAATGAAAGCGGATGCTCGGGAGAATGGAATTGTGTCCAAAACAGCTGGTCCACTTCACGGTCCGTCTGACCCTGGAAGTACTTGGCCGCATCGGCAGCGCTCGCCGCCAAATCCATATACACATCCTCCGAACTCCACAGCCGATCCAAAGAGGCATACCGTGGATCTCCAAACTTCCTCCGCAACATAAAGGATTTCCCAGCTACAATATCCCCGGCTTCCCGCAGCTCCTCCTTCTTCGCCCTCATAGCAGAGCGGATGTCTTTTCTCATCGCAGCAGCCTTCTCAAGGTCCGATGCCTTCGCTAGGTTTTCCTTTTCAAGAACCCGGCAACGGTCGGCGGCGGCTTTTAATTCTATGGCCATCTTGGCCATCTTATCTCGGCTCTCGCCATGTGCGGCCTTCTCGGTTTTCAACTCTTCGGCCGCCTTCAAAGCAGCCGCATTACTAACCCTCGCTTGTTCCTTGGCTCGGGCAAGTTCTGCCCGCAAGGCTTCAACAGTGGCAGCTCCATCTGCAGTCACAACATATTAAAGATACTGGCATCATGCTGCTCTTCCTATGTGGCGTTTACCAGATAATGACACTTACCCTGTGCCTCGTCAAGCCTTTTGTTAACAAGCTCAATGTCGGCGTCTGCCGCATCCAACTGCCGTTTTAAATAGGCACACTCGCTAGTCCGGCTAGCCACAGGAGCTTCCATCACCTGCACATAGAGGCAGTATGGTTATTACCTGGGAATATGATCCTCTGTTCGTCGTCGTTTCCGACGACAACCAGAGTCTCAGGGGCTACTATCTACACGGGGCACACCTAGCATGTGTAGGACTATCATATGTTATTTTACGTACCTCAAAGCCTGTCAGTAGACTCATAAAAGCTTCATGCAATCCGCTTTCGGCAGACAAGATTCTCTCCATCACCGTATTCATCAGCACACGGTGTTCATCTGAGATGGCCGCTCGCCCCACCAACTCCCTCAGAACATCCGATCGCACACCAGACGGTGCCGGACTCTTTTTTCCGCTCTCTTCGGGAGCCGGACACTGGGAGCTTCGGGGGTCAATGGGATTATCTTCTGGCCTCACCGGACCCGGAGAGGCCCTCCGTGACGACACTTCGGGGTCACCCGCTTCCGGAGCGGAGGAGTCCGGAGGGGGCATTTCTCTCTCCATCATCTCTGGAAGAAGATCCCCCGAAGACGAGCTCATTTGGGAGGGGCTAAGGCCCGAACTGCAAAGATATATGCGGTGGTTATTTTCTCAGAAGAAAAAGATGGCATACCTGTACTATTAAAGTATTTCAGGTCACTTACGACTCGCTGGAGAATTGATCCCCCCGCGCACTTTGTGCGGCAAAAGCACCCCCAAGGTAGGACCCTCTGTGGGAGACTTCTTCTCCCGTTTGGAAGCTTCGGTGTTCGAATCCCCGGGCGCAGTCCTTTTCCTCCTCCGGTCGTCTTCCTTCATGGAGACGCTCGCTCCCTTGGTTAGAATGGGCAGCGTTGGGGGCCCGCGTCCGCCCGTATTATCCTTCCCAGTATCTTCCTTCAAGGGCTCCGGGCAAGGTGCGACCTGGAGCATCTTTTCCAATACCGGATTGTCCAAACCCTTAGGGAGGGGGGCCGAACACCGAATCAACTTCGCCTTTGTTAGCCAGTCCTGGTCAAAAAGCAAACTCTCAGAAATAACTTCGTAACAAATGAGAGATAGTATGTTCGGCCAGAAGATTCCTTACCTGTTCGGCGGCGCGGTTACTGCTCAAGCCCACGTCCTCGGTGATTTCCGGACACTCTACCTGGGGTCCGAAGAATGACTTGTACATCTCCTCATGCGTCAGGCCGAGGAAATTTTGGATGACACGCGGTCCCTCGGGGTTGAACTCCCATAAGAGAAGGGGCCGGCGTTTGCAAGGCTGGACTTGACGAACCAGCATAATTTGTATTACCGCAACCAAACTAAAATCTCCATTGAAGAGATCTCGAATGAGGCTTTGCAGTATAGGCACATCCTTGGCTGGACCCCAGCTCAGACCTCTGCTGATCCATGACATCAGTTGTGGTGGAGGGCCCGAGCGGAAAACAGGGTCGGCCGCCCACTTGGCACTTCTAGGAGCCGTGATGTAGAACCACTCCTGTTGCCACAATTCACACACCTCTGGAATGGAACCTTTGGGCCACGGAGCTCCCGTCATCTTGCATATTGAGGCACCTCCACACGCTGCATGTTGCCCCTTGATCATCTTCGGCTTTACTTCAAAGGTCTTGAGCCACAAGCCAAAGTGAGGGGTAACCCGGAGGAAGGCCTCACACACGACAATAAATGTTGTGATATGAAGAAAGGAGTCCGGAGCTAGATCATGGAAGTTTAGCCCGTAATAAAACATCAAACCCCTGACGAAAGGATCCAGAGCAAGGCCTAGACCTCGGAGGAAGTGGGAGACGAACACGACGCTCTTGTTGGGTTTGGGGGAGGGGACGGCCTGCCCTCAGGTAGGCAGCCGATGCACAACCTCGGCGGTCAGATATCTAGCCTCCCTCAACTTTTTGATGTCTTCTTCCATGACGGAGGAAGGCACCCATCGGCCTTGAAGGCTAGATCTGGACATGATAGAAGGTTTGGAGCACCTGACCTGAACTTTGGGTGTTTGAGCTTGAGGTGGGGGAAGGATTCGATTGAGCACGGGAGGGAAAAAATAAAAGCCTTGTCCCTTTAGAAAGAGGGTGAATATCAAGCGTCCTCTCCGTGGCCGTTTGGACTTGCCTATAGTCTAGGAGTCCTAGAAGCGGTTGGGTTACCCACGCTCGTATTGATGAGAATCCCGGAATAAGGGGACACGATCTCTGCTTTAACAAGACGTGCCAAGGAAACCGCCTCGCATGGCGCGCTGAGGTGGGATAATAAAACGATTCGAATAAAGGCTTGGCCTGGTGCGATGTCGCACCATGGAATACGTCAGCAGATTAGATTTGTGTAAATATTATTCTCTCTATGGCAATATGTGGAAACTTATTTTGCAGAGCCGGACACTATCTTTGTGTTCAAAATCTTCTATGAAGTACTTGGAGGAGGAACCCGCCTTGCAATGCCGAAGACAAACTGCGCGCCGGACTCGTTGTCATTGAAGCCTGGTTCAGGGGCTACTGAGGGAGTCCTGGATTAGGGGGTGTCCGGATGGCCGGACTATACCTTCAGCCTGACTCCTGGACTATGAAGATACAAGATTGAAGACTTCATCCCGTGTCCGGAAGGGACTTTCCTTGGCGTGGAAGGCAAGCTTGCGATACGGATATGCAGATCTCCTACCATTGTAACCGACTTTGTGTAACCCTAACCCTCTCCGGTGTCTATATAAACCGGAGGGTTTTAGTCCGTAGGACAACATACAGAACAACAATCATACCATAGGCTAGCTTCTAGGGTTTAGCCTCTCCGATCTCGTGGTAGATCTACTCTTGTACTACCCATATCATCAATATTAATCAAGCAGGACGTAGGGTTTTACCTCCATCAAGAGGGCCCGAACCTGGGTAAAACTTCGTGTCCCTTGCCTCCTGTTACCATCTGGCCTAGACGCACAGTTCGGGACCCCCTACCCGAGATCCGCCGGTTTTGACACCGACACCCCTCTCTCCCGAGTCCCGATTGGATCGGGAGGAGACCGCCGCCCAGGACCAGCGCGCGACGCCCCGTGCCAGAACGCCGCCCGGAGCCCGCGGCGTTACCTCGCCGGCCTGCCTCCACTTCCTTGTCGGCCTGCTTCCTCCCCCGCCGCCCGGTCGTCTCCGTCTACCCTCCACCCCACCCGAGCCCCACTGCCCTGGACCCTGCCCCCCCGGTGAGACCCCGGCCTGGCCCTCTTCCCCGCGCGCCGCGTCGTCCGCCTGCGCACGCGCCGCCCTCGCTCGCCTGCCGCCGCGTTTGCCCCGCTCCCGCTGGCTGCTCCTGCACTACTTCGCCCGCGCGCGCACGCCCACGTCGCTGTTCGCCCTGCCCGCGTGCGCGCCCGCGCCGCCCCGCTCCACTACCCCTGCTGCTTCTCCCGTCACCGTCGCGTGTAGGCCATGGCCTCGTTCGCGACACCCCGCTCCGCCCGGCCGCTGCTCACTGGAGCTCCCCGCCGGTGCCGCATCCACTCCGGCCTCCCGTGGCCCCCCTGCTGTGGGCCTCGCCTCTTGCACCGGCTCGCCTGAGCCGCTGCCGTCGCCCGCCCGGCCTCATCCGCCGCGGCGCCACTGGGTCACCACGCCGGCGCTCACGCGCTCACGGGGCTCTGCCCTGGCACCCCCATGCATGTTTGCCCGCTGCCGAGGCCACCCCTCTGCCACCCCCCTGGGCCTGGCCGCCCTCGTGCGCCGAGCATGTCCAGCGCCCCTCGGGCACGTGCCCGTTCGGGCGCCTGCCTTGCCTAACCCGCTAGGCCTCTGGGCCACAGACAAACGGGGCCCACCCCCGTGTGAACGAAAAAAGAGAATTAAAAAATAATTGAAAAATTAAATAAAAAATAAAAAATAAAAATGAATTAATTAATGAATTAATTAAGTTAATTAATCATGTTTAATTAATCTAATTAACTAGTTAGTTAATTAAACCCTAATTAGAATGAACAGTCAATGACGAACGGGGCCCACCTGTCAGGTTGACCAGGTCAACTACCGACGTCATGATGACATCAGCAAACACTATTCTGGATAATGTTGAATTTAATTAATTAAATAAATCCTAAAAATGATTTAAATCTTTTAAAATTAATATAAAATAAACCGTAGCTCGGATGGAAAAACTTTGTACATGAAAGTTGCTCAGAACGACGAGACGAATCCGGATATGCAGCCCGTTCGTCTGCCACGCATACCTAGCATAACGAACACGCAACTTTCTCCTCCGGTTCATCTGACCGAAAACACGAAACCCCGGGGATATTTTCGCGAATGTTTCCCCCTTTCACCGGTACCACCTCTTACCGCGTTAGGGCACCCCTAGCACCGATACTTGTCATGTCATGCATCGCTATGCATCTGTTTGCTTAATATTTATTGTTTCTTCCCCCTCTTCTCTCGCTAGACACCGAGACCGACGCCGCTGCTACCCAGTACGACTACGGTGTTGACGACCCCTCTCTCTTGCCAGAGCAACCAGGCAAGCCCCCCCTTTGATCACCAGATATCACCTACTCTTCTCTCTACTGCTTGCATTAGAGTAGTGTAGCATGTTACTGCTTTTCGTTAATCCTATTCGGATGCATAGCCTGTCATTGTTGCTACACCTGTTGATGCCTTACTTGCAATCCTAAATGCTTAGTATAGGATGCTAGTTTATCATCAGTGGCCCTACATTCTTGTCTGTCTGCCATGCTATACTATCGGGCCGTGATCATGTCGGGTGTTGATCATGGGTATATGCTATACATGTTACACATGATATATGTTGTGACTAAAGTCGGGTCGGCTCGTTGAGTACCCGCGGTTGATTCGTGAATTGGGGGCTGGAAGGACATACTTTCCCGACGGCCCTCTGTGCAGATCTTTGTGGCGGAGCGACAGGGCAGTTTGAGACCACCCAGGTGAGAGGTGGGTCAGGCCCTGGTCGGCGTTCGCGGTTACTTCAAGATAACACGCTTAATGAGATCTTGGTATTTGATCTGAGTCTGGCCACTGGCCTATATGCACTAACCAACTTCGCGGGAATAGTTATGGGCACTCGACATCATGGTATCAGCTGAAGCCATCGTGACGTCAGCGACTGAGACGCGCGCCGGGTTGGACCGTGTAACGTAACTTCCTTTGTTATGGAGGTTTCTAGGTTTGCTCTCCGGCCGCCCTCGCAACGTGCATTTGTGCAATGGGCGATGGGCCCAGACCCCTGCGCACATAGGATTTAGACCGGCGTGCTGACCTCTTTGTTGTGCCTAGGTAGGGCTGCGACATGTTGATCTTCCAAGCCCAGGCATGACCCAGGGAAGTGTGTCAGGACAAAGGGGATCGAGCGTGTTGGGAAATGTGGTGCACCCCTGCAGGGAAGTTAATCTATTCGAATAGTCGTGATCTTCGGTAATAGAACCACTTGGAGTTGTACCTTGACCTTATGATAACTAGAACCGGATACTTAATAAAACACACCCTTCCAAGTGCCAGATACAACGGGTGATCGCTCTCTCATAGGGCGTCGAGGGGAGGATCATTGGTTAGGATTATGCTATGCGATGTTACTTGGTGAACTTACCGTCTACTCTCTTCTTCTGCTACAAGATGGAGGTTATGAGAAGCGTAGTCTTCGATAGGACTCGCTACCCCCCTCTTATTCCGGCATTCTGCAGTTCAGTCCACATATGATACCCTTATTCCATTTGATACCAATGCATACATATGTAGTGTAGCTCCTTTCTTATGAGTACTTTGGATGAGTACTCACTGTTTCTTTGTTCCCCCTTTTCCCCTTCCTATACCCGTTTGCTGCGACCAGACGATGGAGCCCAGGAGCCAGACGCCACTGTCGATGATGACTACTACAACTCGGGAGGTGCCTACTACTATGTGCAGCCCGCTGACGATGACCGGGAGTAGTTTAGGAGGATCCCAGGCAGGAGGCCTGCGCCTCTTTTGATATGTATCCCAGTTTGTGCTAGCCTTCTTAAGGCAAACTTGTTTAACTTATGTCTGTACTCAGATATTGTTTGCTTCCGCTAACTTGTTTATGATCGAGCTCTTGTATTCGAGCCCTCGAGGCCCCTGGCTTGTAATATGATGCTTGTATGACTTATTTTATTTGTAGAGTTGTGTTGTGATATCTTCCCGTGAGTCCCTGATCTTGATCGTACACGTTTGCGTGTATGATTAGTGTACGACCGAATCGAGGGCGTCGTGCCTCTATACACCTATATAGTGTGCAAATAACTTTGAAAGTTGCTCGTTGGATGAAGCCAATCCGGTGGTATAGAGATGGCAAATCTGAGCACTACTGGCTGTTGGATATCATCTACATTCCTCCAGATTCTGCCACATGTACAATCTAGAAGACTCCATGGTTGAACTTAAGCATAATGCACAAACCTGAAAACACAAGCACTTCTCCTTTGTTCTCTAGAATCTTCCATATCTTAATTGCCCAAACTATTTTTTTAAATGAATTGTCACTTTTTGTTTTTACCTTAAGAATGCACAATTCCATGATTCTTAAAATAGATTTTTTTATAAAACTAATTGATTTTTGATGAGATGAACTATAAGAATTGAACGAACATCTACATCATGCTCACATCTCGTATTGTTTTTCAACTTGAAATTTTGTGTCGCAATAAAACATCACCTTCTTAACATCCCACATTTTCTTCCAGATTTTTATGAAACTTTAAAATATGGTTTCCATGAAGTTTTCATTGAATATCGGCTTTCGTGAGTGAACCATGTGCTATTTGAAAATATTTCGTGAGAAGAATCTTGGTTTTTAAATCCCCGTAAATCCAAAACTAAGTCGAAAATCATGAAACCTGCCATGGTTTCATGACATGGCACTTGTATGTCGAGGAATTTTTTCATCCGTTGTGGCGCAAGTTTTATTACAAGCCTCTTACAAACCGGAGCTTCTTTCAAAGAAACCTCGTGGTTTCGATAGGGAAACGTGTCCCCCTTGTGGGCGAAACGTAATCATTGCCTCTTTTCGCCTTGTATTTTCTTCTACGGGCAACATGGAATGACAGGATATTCGTGCTGAAATTTAAACTTATTCAGGGTTCGTTTGGCCTTTTTATACACTAATTGAGTTTCCTAGACATTTAATGTCCATAATTCAAATCTGAACTACAAATACATGCTCCAATTCACCAAAATGGCTAGAAAAATTATACATGTGTCCTTGGGTGCATGTTTTGGTCCCATGCCAGGAATGGGGACGAATTACAACCGTACCGGTGTCATGGCTCATCCTCAAACATTTCGAATCTCGGTTTTTAAGTCCCCATAAATCCCAAACTCATCAGAAAGTCATCAAGGTGGCATGGTGTCACGTCATGGCACATATATGTCGTGGTAAAAACATTGTCCAATTTGGGCCAAGATTTATTACAAACCTCTTATAAAAACTGGAGCTTCTCTCAAAGAAGCCTTGTGGTTCCGATACGGAAACGTGTTACCCTTGTGGGCGAAACGTAATCACTGCCTCTTTTCGCCTTGTATTTTCTTCCACGGGCAACATGGAACGACATGATATTCGTGCTGAAATTTAAACTTATTCAGGGTTCGTTTGGCCTTTTTATACACTAATTGAGTTTCCGAGGCATTTAATGTCCACAATTCAAATATGAACTACAAATACATGCTCCAGTTCACCAAAATGGCTAGAAAAATTATACATGTGTCCTTGGGTGCATGTTTAGGTCTCATGCCAGGAATGGGAATGAATTACAACCCTACCTATGTCCTGGATCGTCCTCAAACATTTCGAATCTCGGATTTTAAGTCCCAATAAATCCTAAACTCACCAGAAAGTCATCAAAGGTGGCATGGTGTCACGTCATGGCACATATATGTCGTGGTAAAAACATTGCCAATTTGGGCCAAGCTTTATTACAAACCTCTTACAAACCGGAGCCTGCCGCAAGAACCCTCATGGTTTTGATGGGGAAACGTGTCCCCTTGTGGGCCAAACGATAATCACTCCCTCTTCTAGCCTCGTATTTTCTTCTACACGCGACACGGAACAACTGGAGATTCACGCTGAACTTTGAAATTATTCAGGGTTCGTTTGACCTTTTTTATTCATTAGTTGAGTTTTCTAGGCATTTAATGTCCATAATTCAAATCCGAACTACAAATACATGCTCCAGTGCACCAAAATGGCTAGAAAAAACGTACATGTTTCCTTGGGGTGCATGTTTAGGTCCCATGGAATGAATGGGAACGAATTCAACCGTCTCACCGTCTTGGCTTGGCCACAAACATTGCGAATCTCGGTTTTTAAATCTCTTTAAATCCAAAACTCGCTAGGAAATCATGAAACTTGGCATGGTGTCACTACATGGTACATATAATTGTCCAATTTGGGCGAAGATATATTACAAGCCTTTTACAAACCGGAGCCTGTCGCCTCGTGGTTCCGGTAGGTAAACATGCTCCTTTTGTGGGTGAAACGATAATCGTTGCCTCTTCTTGCCTTGAATTTGTTTTCTACAGGCAACATAGAATAACAGGAGTGTCGGGCTGAAATTTGAAATTGTTCAGGGTTCGTCTGGCCATTGTATATATATATTACTAATTACTAAGTTTTCTATGCATTTAATGTAGTCCATAATTCAAATTTGAACTACAACCACATGCTCCAATGAAGCAAAATGGGTGGGAAATCATACATGTGTCATTGGGTTCATGTTTAGGTCTCGTTTAAGGACTGGGAATGAATTACAAACTTGTCGTCGTCCTGAAACATTGAGAATCTCGGTTTTTAAATCTCAGTAAATCAAAAAGGCACCCAAAAACATGAAACTTGGCATGGTTTCGTGACATGGCACATATATGTCGTGGTAAAAAAATCGTCCAGTTTGAGAAGAGGCGCACACATTAGTAGCCAACGAAGTCCTTTGAAACAAAAAACTGACACGTTAATATCGCAAACGGTTGGATTACATTAGCCATATCGAAATTTAACCATACTCGTTGGCGTGCGTGCAACTGTTTGATTAGATGGGACGAGCACGAGAAGTCCGCCGTGCAGGCTCGACGGGACGCGTGCGAGCAGTCCGCCGCGCAGGCTCGACGGGACGCGTGCATCCGGTCTGCCTTGCAGGCTCGACAAGACACGTGCGAGCAGCAAGGCCTCCCATGCTCACCGGGAAGCGAGCTCTTTGACCTCCATGCACCTGCCGCCGCCCGCCTCGCTCACAACTTCTCCATTAATGGGTTAATTAAAGCACCTGGACGGAGGGTGTTTGCTTGTGATCCCATGGCAATATTTGCTTTGTTCGTGTTTTCAACTTGTATTCCGCCCTAATTTAAATTGCCACATAGGGCAACGGATAATACGACCACAAATTTACAATGGCGCAGATAATAATTGTGTTACATATTTCAGATAATTTAAAATGTCACATGCGGGAAAACCCGGAAGACACGGGGGCAAGAGAAGAAGGAAATTGCAGACAACGATCTGGGTCGCTACTGTCTCTACTCGTCGATGGATCGTCGGGCGGCGAAATCCTCCAGCTCCTTCTTCAATTCCTAACGACTTTTCTTGAAAGCAGCCACGGATTCCTCCACCTCCTACTCGCGCTCGATCCGGAGCTTCCTCAAGCCACCCATCAGTTCGTCGATGACCGCTTTCAGCGTCATCTCCGAGGCACTGCTCTGCTCATCAACATCTTCCAGCCGGCGGCCTCCTCCTCCTTCTCGGTGACCAACTTGAGGAGCTTCGCATTGTCACCCATGAGTTGCTCGACGAGGTCCGTCGCCTTGTCAACCGAGGCATCCCTGATCTTGAGCAGCTTCATCAAGCCGTCGACCACTTCCTGCTGCATAGTGACGCCAGCGAGAATGTCGTCGTTGCCGGTGAAGGACTTCAGGAACGCCGGCTCATCGTGATGGCCGATGCCGCGAATGCACTTGTGAGAGCCCTCGCATGCCCATGAGAGCTTGTTCGAGGGCTCCGCGGCACACCGGGACATCTCTGCTATGGCTGCGGCTTCGCGGCGGGACCTCTTGCTACGTCTTGAGCTTGCGTTGGTTTTCCCAAAGAGGAAGGGATGATGCAACAGAGTAGCGTAAGTATTTCCCTCAGTTTTGAGAACCAAGGTATCAATCCAGTAGGAGCCCACGCTCAAGTCCCTCGTACCTGCACAAAGCGATAGCTACTCGCAACCAACGTGATTAGGGGTTGTCAATCCCTTCACGGTCACTTACGAGAGTGAGATCTGATAGATATAATATTTTTGGTATTTTTGGTATAAAAATGCAAAGTAAAAAGTAAAAGCAAAGTAAAAGGCAAAGAAATATTAAAGTAATGGAGATTGATATGATGAGAATAGACCCGGGGGCCATAGGTTTCACTAGTGGCTTCTCTCAAGAGCATAAGTATTCTACGGAGGGTGAACAAATTACTATTGAGCAATTGACAGAATTGAGCATAGTTATGAGAATATCTAGGCATGATCATGTATATAGGCATCACATCCGTGACAAGTAGATCGAAACGATTCTACATTACTACTATTACTCCACTCATCGACCGCTATCCAGCATGCATCTAGAGTATTAAGTTAAAAACAGAGTAACGCCTTAAGCAAGATGACATGATGTAGAGAGATAAATTCATGCAATATGAAATAAACCCCATCTTGTTATCCTCGATGGCAACGATACAATACGTTCCTTGCTACCCCTTCTGTCACTGGGTAAGGACACCGTGAGATCGAACCCAAAGCTAAGCACTTCTCCCATGGCAAGAACTACCAATCTAGTTGGCCAAACCAAACGGATAATTCGAAGAGACTTGCAAAGATAAGCAATCATACATAAAAGAATTCAGAGAAGATTCAAATATTATTCATAGATAAACTTGATCATAAACCCACAATTCATCGGTCTCAACAAACACACCGCAAAAAGAAGATTACATCGAATAGATCTCCACAAGAGAGGGGGAGAACTTTGTATTGGGATTCAAAGAGAGAGAAGAAGCCATCTAGCAACTAAATATGGACCCGAAGGTCTTAGGTAAACTACTCACACTTCATCAGAGGGGCTAGGATGATGTAGAAGCCCTCCGTGATGACGGCCCTCTTCCGGCGGAGCTCCGGAACAGGCCCCAAGATGGGATCTCGTGGATACAGAAAGTTGCGGCGGTGGAATTAGGTTTTTTTGCTCCTTGGAGCAGGGTCCAAGTCTCCTGGACCACGTTCGGTGAGAAAATCACGTTCCCGAAGATTTTATTCCGTTTGGACTCCATTTGATATTCCGTTTATCTGAACCACTGAAATAGGCAAAAACAGCAATTCTGGGTTGGGCCTCCGGTTAATAGGTTAGTCCCAAAAATAATATAAAAGTGGAAAATAAAGCCCAATATAGTCCAAAACAGTAGATAATATAGCATGGAGCAATCAAAAATTATAGATACGTTGGAGACGTATCAGGCATCCCCAAGCTTAATTCCTGCTCGTCCTCGAGTAGGTAAATGATAAAAAGAGAATTTTTGATGCGGAGTGCTACTTGGCATAATTTCAATGTAAATCTTCTTAATTGTGGTATGAATATTCAGATTAGAAAGATTCAAGACAAAAGTTTATATTGACATAAAAATAATAATACTTCAAGCATACTAACAAAGCAATTATGTCTTCTCAAAATAACATGGCCAAAGAAAGTTATCCCTAGAAAATCATATAGTCTGGCTATGCTCCATCTTCACCACACAAAGTATTCATATCATGCACAACGCCGATGACAAGCCAAGCAATTGTTTCATACTCTAACTTTTTCAATCTTCATGCAATACATGAGCGTGAGCCATGGATATAGCACTATAGGTGGAATAGAATGGTGGTTGTGGAGAAGACAAAAAGGAGGGGAAGATAGTCTCACATCAACTAGGCATATCAATGGGCTATGGAGATGCCCATTAATAGATATCAATGTGAGTGAGTAGGGATTGCCAGGCAACGGATGCACTAGAGCTATAAATGTATGAAAGCTCAACAAAAGAAACTAGTGGGTGTGCATCCAACTTGCTTGCTCACGAAGACCTAGGGCAATTTTGAGGAAGCCCATAATTGGAATATACAAGCCAAGTTCTATAATGTAAAATTCCCACTAGTATATGAAAGTGACAACATATGAGACTCTTTATATGAAGAACATGGCGCTACTTTGAAGCACAATATATGAGACTCGCTATATCATGGTGCTACTTTGAAGCACAAGTGTGGTAAAAGGATAGTAGCATTGCCCCTTTTTATTTATTTTCTCTTTTTTGGGCCTTCTTTTTTTCTTTGGCCTTTCTCTTTTTTTTTGGACAATGCTCTATTGAATGATGATCATCACACTTTTATTTATTTACAACTCAATGATTACAACTCGATTCTAAACAAAGTATGACTCTATATGGATGCCTCCGGCGGTGTACCGGGATATGCAATGAATCAAGAGTGACAAGTATGAAGAAATTATGAATGGTGGCTTTGCCACAAATACATGTCAACTACATGATCATGCTAAGCAATATGACAATGATGAATGTGTCATGATGAACTAGATGGTGGAAAGTTGCATGGCAATATATCTCGGAATGGCTATGGAAATGCCATAATAGGTAGGTATGGTGGCTGTTTTGAGGAAGGTATATGGTAGGTGTATGATACCGGCGAAAGGTGCGCGGTATTAGAGAGGCTAGCAAAGGTGGAAGGGTGAGAGTGCGTATAATCCATGGACTCAACATTAGTCATAAAGAACTCATATACTTATTGCAAAAATCTAGAAGTTATCAAAGCAAAGTATTACGCACATGCTCCTAGGGGGATAGATTGGTAGGAAAAGACCATCGCTCGTCCCCGACTGCCACTCATAAGGAAGACAATCAATAAATAAATCATGCTCCAACTTCGTTACATAACGGTTCACCATACGTGCATGCTATGGGAATCACAAACTTTAACACAAGTATTCTTTAAATTCACAACTACTCAACTAGCATGACTTTAATATTATCACCTCCATATCTCAAAACAATTACCATGCTTCAATCTTTTCTTAGTATTCAACGCACTCAAAAGAAAGTTTCACAAATCTTGAATACCAAGCATATTATTATTAAGCAAATTACCATGCTATTAAGAGACTCTCAAAATAATTTAAGTGAAGCATGAGAGATCAATAGTTTCTTTAAAACAAATCCACCACCGTGCTCTAAAAGATCTAAGTGAAGCACATAGAGCAAAATTATAACGCTCAAAAGATATAATTGAAGCACATAGAGCAAAATTATCTAGCTCAAAAGATATAACTGAAGCATATAGAGCAAAACTACTTAGCTCAAAAGATATAAGTGAAGCACATAGAGCAAAACTACTTAGCTCAAAAGATATAAGTGAAGCACATAGAGTATTCTATCAAATTTTAATTCATGTATGGCTATCTCAAAAGGTGTGTACAGAAAGGATGATTGTGGCATACTAAGACACAAAGACACAAATAATACAAGACGTGCCAAGCAAAACACATATCATGTTGGTGAATAAAAATATAGCTCCAAGTAAATTACCGATGGAAGTGGACGAAAGAGGGGATGCCTTCCGGGGCATCCCCAAGCTTTGACTTCTTGGTGTCCTTGGATTATCTTGGGGGTGCCATGGGCATCCCCAATCTTAGGCTCTTGCCACTCCTTGTTCCATGATCCATCAAAAGAATTCACCCAAAACTTGAAAACTTCACAACACAAAACTCAAAATAGAAAACTCGTGAGCTCCGTTAGCAAAAGAAAACAAAAGACCACTTCAAGGTACTGTAATTAACTCATTATTTATTTATATTTGTGTTAAACCTACTTTATTCCAACTTCTCTATGGATTATAAACTATTTTACTAGCCATAGATTCATCAAAATAAGCAAACAACACACGAAAAACAGAATCTGTCAAAAACAGAACAGTCTGTAGTAATCTGTAGCTAGCGCAAGATCTGGAACCCCAAAAATTCTAAAATAAATTTCTGGACGTGAGGAATTTATCTATTAATCATCTGAAAAAATAATTAACTAAATAGCACTCTTCAAATAAAAAATACAGCAGTTCTCGTGAGCGCTAAAGTTTCTGTTTTTTACAGCAAGTTCAACAAGACTTTCCCCAAGTCTTCCCGACGGTTCTATTTGGCACAAACACTAATTAAACACAAAAAACACAACCAAAACAGAGGCTAAATAATTTATTTATTACTAAACAGGAGCAAAAATCAAGGAATAAAAATAAAATTGGGTTGCCTCCCAACAAGCGCTATCGTTTAACGCCCATAGCTAGGCATAAAAGCGAGGATAGATCTAGGTATTGCCATAATAGTAAGATAGATTGTTAAAAATTATTTCATATTCTCTATTTTCAGCAGCAAGCTTTCTTTGAGGCAAGCAAAAGTAATCAAAAGGACTAAATTTAATGGGACAAAAGTCCCCAAGATCAACCTTGGGAGGTATAGGTTCCTCATTTGGTCCTTCGTAATGCACAACCAATTCATCATTATAAGCATTCTTTTGACAGAACTTTGTAAGCCTATATTCAAGAGAATATCCTAGCTCATTATTTAGAATAGCCAAATCATCATTAAGTTCAGAAATTCTATCAACTAAAATATTGGTAGGAACCCTTCTTCTATGATTTTCCTTGAAAGCAACATAATCTAGAGATTGAAAACGCATTATTTCTTCTTGATCAAAGAGGATAGTTTCTATGGGAGGACGGCAAGAGTCCACCCTATAATGTGCAAACATTTTTTTGGCTTCTCTTATTATGAATCTAAACTCATGAGCCAAAAAGATAGTAGCGGCACGCTTAATAGAAGAATGCTCAATATTAGAAAATTCCAGAAAAATCCTTTGTATGGAAGGATGCATGTGCATGAATTGTCTTTCAAGTTCAACTACAAGCATGGAAATAGCGTCCGCAAGACTACTAGTTCTGTGAAGGATTGAACTACCCATAGAAGGTAAAGCACCGGCACAAGTAAAGAAATCTTGAATAACTCCTTTTCCAATAATATTACCACTACCAACACAGAATTTTTTTGTAGAAAGATGGTAGGTTCTTTAGCAGGAGCATCAGAATTTTCCATGATATTGTTATCGCTCATATTGGCGATAACTTCCTCAGTTTTAGACATAATGACAAGCAAGAAAACTAGCACACGAGCAAACAAGAGGCAAGCGGAAAGGAGAGGGGGAGAGAGAGAGAGAGGGCGAATAAAACGGCAAGGGTGAATTGGGGGGAGAGGTAAACGAGAGGCAAATGGCAAATAATATAATGCGAGAGATAGGGATTGTGATGGGTACTTGGTATGTTGACTTTTTGCGTAGACTCCCCGGCAACGGCGCCAGAAATCCTTCTTGCTACGTCTTGAGCTTGCGTTGGTTTTCCCCGAAGAGGAAGGGATGATGCAGCAGAGTAGCGTAAGTATTTCCCTCAGTTTTTGAGAACCAAGGTATCAATCCAGTAGGAGCCCATGCTCAAGTCCCTCGTACCTGCACAAAGCGATAGCTACTCGCAACAACGCGATTAGGGGTTGTCAATCCCTTCACGGTCACTTACGAGAGTGAGATCTGATAGATATAATGTTTTTGGTATATTTGGTATAAAGATGCAAAGTAAAAAGTAAAAGCAAAGTAAAAAAGCAAAGAAGATTAAAGTAATGGAGATTGATATGATGAGAATAGACCCGGGGGCCATAGGTTTCACTAGTGGCTTCTCTCAAGAGCATAAGTATTCTACGGTGGGTGAACAAATTACTGTTGAGCAATTGACAGAATTGAGCATAGTTATGAGAATATCTAAGCATGATCATGTATATAGGCATCACGTCCGTGACAAGTAGATCAAAACGATTCTGCATCTACTACTATTACTCCACTCATCGACCGCTATCCACCATGCATCTAGAGTATTAAGTTAAAAACAGAGTAACGCCTTAAGCAAGATGACATGATGTAGAGAGGTAAATTCATGCAATATAAAATAAACCCCATCTTGTTATCCTCGATGGCAACGATACAATACGTGCCTTGCTGCCCCTTCTGTCACTGGGTAAGGACACCGCAAGATCGAACCCAAAGCTAAGCACTTCTCCCATGGCAAGAACTACCAATCTAGTTGGCCAAACCAAACGGATAATTCGAAGAGACTTGCAAAGATAACCAATCATACATAAAATAATTCAGAGAAGATTCAAATATTATTCATAGATAGACTTGATCATAAACCCACAATTCATCGTTCTCAACAAACACATCGCAAAAAGAAGATTACATCGAATAGATCTCCACAAGAGAGGGGGAGAACTTTGTATTGAGATTCAAAGAGAGAGAATAAGCCATCTAGCTACTAACTATGGACCTGAAGGTCTGAGGTAAACTACTCACACTTCATCGGAGGGGCTAGGATGATGTAGAAGCCCTCCGTGATGACGGCCCTCTTTCGGCGGAGCTCTGGAACAGGCCCCAAGACGGGATCTCGTGGATACAGAAAGTTGCGGCGGTGGAATTAGGTTTTTTTGCTCCTTGGAGCAGGGTCCAAGTCTCCTGGATCACGTTCGGTGAGAAAATCACGTTCCCGAAGATTTTATTCCGTTTGGACTCCGTTTGATATTCCGTTTATCTAAAACACTGAAATAGGCAAAAAACAGCAATTCTTGGATGGGCCTCCGGTTAATAGGTTAGTCCCAAAAATAATATAAAAGTGGAAAATAAAGCCCAATATAGTCCAAAACAGTAGATAATATAGTATGGAGCAATCAAAAATTATAGATACGTTGGAGACGTATCACCTCTCTAGTGCTTCCGCGGCCTTGGTCTTTGCTGCCTGGTTATATGTCCACCCTAAACTCCTCCTGCCAGTCATGGCGGAACGAATTGACAGAAAAAACCAGTATTGTGGGTTATGAGGAGAGGAACTGTGAAGTAATTTTCAAGTGGGTAGTTTTTATAGCCCGGTGCTAAGTGTGAACACATATTAGTTTGATAGGTGTGAACAGATTTGCAATTACTTATTGCATTGTAATCAGCAATGTGACGAGAAACAAGGTCAAAATTTATTGATGGCAGAAGGTTGACCACGTAGTTGCTCGTCGTTCAGGCAGCCGTGGCGCGCTCCGCTCTGGCATCCATGCGCGCGCTCTGCTCGCCGTTGAGGAAAAGTTACAATGGCAATGGTTAATAATTCTTAATAATTGTCTTACATATTCAGGATAATTTAAAATGCCAAATGCGGCAAGGCCGAGAACACTCACGACCTACATATGCATACAATTATAATAAAATATAAGCTAAAAGGCTGAGCTGGTGGCCTTCCGACGATGATCTTCTCGGACTCCATGATCATCATAGCACCCTTGCGGCCGTTCACTCCGGGTGTCCCGACCCGCCTCCGCCTACGAAGCTACTGACATTGGGAGGCCGTTGGGACTATAGGGCCTCTTCCAGAAGATCTTAACAGCGGGCAATCGCGCGCATGACAACTCCATGGAACCACTCCCTTTCCATGTCTCTGGCCTGGTAGCAAATTCCGTCGATCACCTGCATCCTCAAGATATCACGTTGGCGATGTTCTACTTCGTCGGGAACGTCAACTCCGCCAAGGATGCGCTCGAGCCTGGCTACCACATCATCGGGATCGAGGTTGACACGGCCGCCGCGGGCAATGATGAAGCCGCAGGCTGCCTTTGTCTTGACTGAATCGCAGAGCTCCTCTGCCCATTCCTTGCGGGGCATCAGGCTCTCGATGAGCACTATTGACGGCGGTTCTTCGGGTGGGTCGTCGATCATGCCCCTGATACGTCTCCGTCGTATCTATAATTTTTTATTGTTCCATGCCCATATTATACAACTTTCATATACTTTTGGCAACTTTTTATACTATTTTTCAGACTAACATATTGATCTAGTGCCCAGTGCCAGTTCCTGTTTGTTGCATGTTCTTTTGTTTCGCAGAAAATCCATATCAAACAGAGTCCAAATGGGATAAAAACTGACGGAGATTTTTTTGGAATATATGTGATTTTTGGAAAGAAGAATCAACGCGAGATGATGCCCGAGGGGGCCACGAGGCAGGGGGCGCGCCCCAGGGGGGTGGGCGCGCCCCTGACCCTCGTGGCCACCCCATAAGGCGGTTGGTGCCCTTCTTTCGCTGCAAGAAAGCCAATATCTGGATACAAATCTTGTTAAAATTTCAGCCCAGTCGGAGTTACGGATCCCCGGGGATATAAGAAACGGTGACAGGCCAGAAACTGGAACGCAGAAACAGAGAGAGACAGATCCAATCTCGGAGGGGCCCTCGCCCCTCTGCCGCCATGGAAGCCATGGACCAGAGGGGAAACCCTTCTCCCATCTAGAGAGAAGGTCAAGGAAGAAGAAGAAGAAGGGGGCTCTCTCCCCCTCTCTCCCGGTGGCGCCGGAACGCCGTCGGGGCCATCATCGTGTGACGGCGATCTACACCAAACGCTCCATCATCTTCACCAACATCTTCATCACCTTCCCCCTATCTATCTACAGTAGTCTACTCTCCCGCAACCCGTTGTACCCTCTACTTGAACATGGTGCTTTATGCTTCATATTATTATCCAATGATGTGTTGCCATCCTATGATGTCTGCGTAGATTTTCATTGTCCTATCGGTAATTGATGAATTGCTATGATTGGTTTAATTTGCTTGTGGTTATGTTGCTATCATTTGGTGCCCATCATATGAGCGCGCGCGTGGATCACACCATAGGGTTAGTTGTATGTTGATAGGACTATGTATTGGAGGGAAAGAGTGACAGAAGCGTCAACCTAGCATAGAAATTGATGCATACGGGATTGAAGGGGGACCAATATATCTTAATGCTATGGTTTGGTTTTACCTTAATGAACATTAGTAGTTGCAGGTGCTTGATAATAGTTCCAATCATAAGTGCATAGAATTCCAAGTCAGGGATGACATGCTAGCAGTGGACTCTCCCACATAAAACTTGCTATTCGTCTAGTAAAGTAGTCAATTGCTTAGGGACAATTTCGCAACTCCTACCACCACTTTTCCAGACTCGCTATACTAACTTTATTGCTTCTTTACCTAAAACAGCCCCTAGTTTTTATTTACGTGCTCTTTATATTCTTGCAAACCTATCCCCTTACACCTACAAAGTACTTCTAATTTCATACTTGTTCTACGTAAAGCGAATGTTAAGCGAGCATAGAGTTGTATCGGTGGTCAATAAAACTTGAGGGAATATTTGTTCTACCTTTAGCTCCTCGTTGGGTTCGACACTCTTACTTATCGAAAGAGGCTACAATTGATCCCCTATACTTGTGGGTTATCAAGACCTTTTTCTGGCACCATTGCCGGGGAGTTATAGCGTGGGTTGAATATTCTCGTGTGTGCTTGCTTGCTTTATCACTAAGTAGTTTTTATTTCGTGCTCTTGTTTTCTATCTTTAGTTATGGGTAGGAAACGCAAAATACCAAAAATTAGTGGTACCTACTGAACCAATGGTTGAAGAACCACTCAAAATCTAGCACACTACTGAAGCTTTTTACTTGGATCATCTTCGATCCCTATGTGCTCGGGCTGAAACCCCAACTAGCTTAGTTGAGGGTAAATCTTTAGATGAGCATGCTTGTTATGTGCGACATCGCATATCTGAAAAAGGGAAACTTTTACTGGATCAAATTCATCGTTTGTAGTGCTATGCTTGGAATTTATGTGAAATATATGATTGTACTTGTTGTTCTGAAGACCCTAAGAAACACCTTCCCTACCAATGTGAGTTTAGTGATAATGGAATTGTATCTTCGGATGCCAAGGGTGTTTATAATTAGGGACTATTTCATTTTTACCCCTAGTTGGTTCCTACCCACGGGTTTTGCCCTTACTTTTCGAGCTTGCTCAGTTTGCCCTTACTTTTTCCATCGTGGTCCCTCGAATGCCCTTTGACCGTTTGACCAAAACATTGAAAATTCATAGCTAATTCATATGAACTCAGAAAAATGCAAATAAGATATCAAAATGTTCAGATAAACACTACCTTTATGTGCATATCATTTGCATTCAGGATAAAAGCACCCTTTAAACTACCTGAGGTAATTAGTGTTATTAACATTATTAAAAATAAAAAGGTATGAACCATATTTTTTCATGAATAAAAATTACATGCAAATGTAGGTGATGTTTTCTGAACATCTAGATATCTTATTTGCATTTTTTCCAAGTTCGTATCATCTTTTTATGAATGTTCTAAACACTTTGACCATTATTTGGAAACTTCATAACAAACTGATACGGACTCTGAAAAATGCAAATAAGATATCAGGATGTTCAGAAAACATCACCTACTTTTGCATGTTATTTTTATTCATGAAAAAAATTATTTGTACCTTTTTATTTTCAATAATGTTAATAACATTAATTACCTCAGGTAGTTTAAAGGGTGCTTTTGTCCTGAATGCAAATGATATGCACATAAAGGTAATGCTTATCTGAACATTTTGATATCTTATTTGCATTTATCTAAGTTCATATGAATTAGTTATGAATTGGTTTAATTTGCATTCAGGACAAAGCATTAAGTAATCGGAGAAGCCTCCCCCAAGCTTGTGGGAGACTCTCTTCTTCAATTTGCACAAAATTAAATATTTCCTTCAAAGCAGCTTGTTTCTTATGAGCGGGGAAATATTTTGCAGAGAAGTGATAAATCATATCCTGGGGACTATGCACACAACGAGGAGCAAGAGAATTAAACCATCACTTAGCATCACCCATTAACGAGAAAGGAAATAGTTTGAGAATATAGTAATTGCAAATTTTTTCCTCATGAGCAAATAGGCTGGCTATATCATTCAATTTAGTAAGATGTGCCACAACAGTTTCAGATTCATAACCATGAAAAGGATCAGATTCAACCAAAGTAATTAACTCAGGATCGACATCCTTATCAGTAACAAGGATATGTGAAGTAGCAAAAGTGGGATCATATTTCATTGTAGCATTCAGGGATTTTTCTTTCAGCTTAGCTAACAGTTTCTTAAGAACTTCTCTATCATTGCAAGAAAAGAAGTCTCTAGCAGTTCCTTCATCCATAACATAACCCTCAGGAACAACAGGCAATTCATATCTAGGGGGAGAATCCTAATCATCATTTTCAATAATATCATCAGTTTCAGTAATTTCATTATCTCTAACCCTAGCAAGTTGTTCATCAAGAAATTCACCTAGTGGCATAATATTATCAAGCACAGAAGTAGTATCATCATAAGCATCATGCATAGTAGAAGTGGCATCATCAATAACATGCGACATATCGGAATCAACAGCAGGTGTAGATGTTCCAGGTTTACTCAAAATGGAAGGAGAATCAAGTGCAGATCTAGATGGAAGTTCCTTACCTCCCCTCGTAGTTGAGGGAAAAATCTTGGTTCTTTGATCTTTCAAGTTCCTCATAGTGATCAACAGATATAAATCCCAAGTGACTCAGAGAATATAGCTATGCTCCCCGGCAACGGTGCCAGAAAAATGTCTTGATAACCCACAAGTATAGGGGATCGCAACACTTATCGAGGGTAGAGTATTCAACCCAAATTTATTGATTCGACACATGGGGAGCCAAAGAATATTCTCAAGTATTAGTAGCTGAGTTTTAAATTCAACCACACCTGAAAGACTTAATACCTGCAGCAAAGTATTTAGTAGAAAAGTAGTATGGAAGTAACGGTAACAGTGGCAAAAGTAACAGCAGCAGTTTTGTAGCAGTCGTAACAGTGGCAATGGAGAAGTAACTGAGCAAAGATCAATATGTGAAAAGCTTGTAGGAAATGGATCCATGATAGATAATTATGTTGGATGGCATTCATCATGCAACGGTTATAACATAGGGTGACACAGAACTAGCTCCAATTCATCAATATAATGTAGGCATGTATTCCGAATATAGTCATACGTGCTTATGGAAAAGAACTTGCATGACATCTTTTGTTCTACCCTCCAGTGGCAGCGGGGTCCTATTCAAAACTAAGGGATATTAAGGCCTCCTTTTAATAGAGTACCAGACCAAAGCATTAGCACTTAGTGAATACATGAACTCCTCAAACTATGGTCATCACCGGGAGAGGTCCCGACTATTGTCACTCCGGGGTTGCCGGATCATAACACGTAGTAGGTGACTATAAATTGCAATACCGGATCAAGAACAAAAATATATTCATGAAAACATAATAGTTTCAGATCTGAATCATGGCACTCGGGCCCTAGTGACAAGCATTAGGCATAGCAAAGTCATAGCAACATCAATCTTAGAACATAGTAGATACTAGGGATCAAACCCTGGCAAAACTAACTCGATTACATGGTAAATCTCATCCAACCCATCACGATCCAGCAAGCCTACGCTGGAATTACTCACGCACGGTGGTGAGCATCATGAAATTAGTGGTGGAGGATGGTTGATGATGACGATGGCGATGGATTCCCCCCTCTGGAGCCCTGAACGGACTCCAAACAGCCCTGCTGAGGAATAACAGGGCTTGGCGACAGCTTCGTATTGTAAAACGCGATGAATCCTTCTCTCTGATTTTGTTTCTCCCCGAAAGTGAATATATGGAGTTGGAGTTGAGGTCGGTGGAGGTCCAGGGGCCCACAAGTTCGGAGGGCGCGCCCAGGGGGGTGGGCGGGCCCCCACCCTTGTGGCTAGGGTGTGGCTGAGGGAGTCCTGGACTAAGGGGTCCTCGGGCATCCGGCCTGTTGGACATGGGCCAGACTGATGGGCTATGAAGATACAAGACCGAAGACTTTCACACATGTCCGGGTGGGACTCTCCTTGGCGTGTATGGCAAGCTTGGTGCTCGGATATGAAGATTCCTTTCTCTGTAACCGACTTTGTATAACCCTAGAACCCTCCGGTGTCTATATAAACCAGAGGGTTTAGTCCATAGGGACAATCATAATTACATAGGCTAGACTTCTAGGGTTTTAGCCATTACGATCTCAAGGTAGATCAACTCTTGTAATACTCATATTCATCAAGATCAATCAAGCAGGAAGTAGGGTATTACCTCCATAGAGAGGGCCCGAACCTGGGTAAACAGCGTGTCTCCTGTCTCCTGTTACCATCAACCTTAGACGCACAGTTCGGGACCCCCTACCCGAGATCCTCCGGTTTTGACACCGACATTGGTGCTTGCATTGAGAGTTCCACTGTGACATCGAAGTCAGGGTCGATGGCTCGCCTTGTGATCAAGGACAATATCACCGCCGAAGGAGCTCTGGCCCCGGGCCAAACCCTCCGGCTGGGTGGATTTATCATGACCGCCCATTCGGCCGGTGAGCCGATGATGACTTCTCAGGTCATCAAAAATAGCCTCCAAATTGACTCCGAATACTCCAAACAGATGGATCCGACGGAATTGTCGTCCTTGAATGAACTCCTGGATCGCATCGCCGCCTTGGGGGTCGCTACAGACTACGATCAGATTGGGCTTAAACCTGATCAGAGAGAAATCAAATCTCCACCGAACACCCATCAGATAGCGGTAGTAGAGGAGCAAAACAACAACTCTCCCTCTATAATGAGGACGAACTATGTTCGGATCTCTGAGCTTGAAGAGCCGGATACCTGTCCGCGGAACGGCATGCCTTGTCCTCCGAACCTGGAATCAGACGGTAGACCTGAAAAATCGGTCGATCTCCCAGAGACCGAACTATCAAGCTCAGAAGTTTCTCAAACTCCGGATCCCAAATTGGGTCAGGGTTCGGATTTAAATCCACCCACCCACCCAGATATACGCGATCTCACATACCTACAGCAGCAGTCTCAGGAAACAGTCCATCACTTTTGGGCCAAATTCCTCCTTGTCAAGGACAAGATTAAAGATTGCCTCGACGAAGACGTGATCTCAGTATTCCGTAGTAATTGTACGGACGAAGGAATCCTCAACGCCATCAATCGCCGTCACGTGTTACACTTTGCGGACTTGGCGACCATAGTACAGAAGTACTGCGCAATGGAAAGCGCCTGGAAAACTCAGGCAGCTCGCTGGGAACCACCAGTTTCCACTCAACCCTTCATCCGGGCAAAAAGGATGCACCCTCACGGGGCGCCCGACACAACAGTAAAGAAATCTAAACCAATTACGGGGCGCGGAACCGTCCTAGAGGAATGGCTCGATAGGCCATGCAAAATACACACAACACCGGATACCATACCTACCCACAGCCTTAGAGCATGTTGGATACTCCGGCCAGTGGCCAAGAGTGGCGAGGATATCCTCACCAAAAATACCTCAGAGCAACACCCCCCAAAAAACGACGACCTCAGGGTATTGATGGTCTTTGAGGCTTTTGCTTCAAACAATCGACGCAAAAGGGCCCTCCGTGATCACGCCGAAGTCTACCAAGTGACAGCAATAAACCCTTGGAACGACACGACCATAACTTTCAATGCCAGTGACGAACCAAAATTCCGGACAGCCCGGGCACCAGCCGCCCTGGTTCTTAATCCAATTGTGGACGGCTTTCGGCTACCAAAGTGCTCATGGACGGCGGCAGCGGATTAAACCTCATCTACGAGGATACCCTTAATAAAATGGAAATAGATAGGAGTCGTATAGAGCAAAGTAGCACGACCTTTCAAGGAATTATTCCCAGTCGGGTGGCACGATGCGCGGGAAAAATTACACTTGACGTGGTATTCGGCACGCCGGAGAACTATCGGTCCGAAGAGATAACCTTCCAAGTGTCCCCTTTCAACAGTGTATACCACGCCCTGTTGGGGCGAGATGCATTCACACGCTTCAAGCCATACCTCATTACGAGTATATGAAGCTCAAGATGCCCGAGCCCAATGGTATTCACTAGTGATCCGGATATAGCCCTCCACACCGAAAACAAAACAGCATCCCTGGCCCTCGAGGCACTATCTGAGGCCCTCACGGCCGAAGAGTTAACCGCGCTGCGCTTGACGGTGGATAGGGACGACGTAATCCTTGATAAGCGCTCCAAATCCACCTCCTTCAAACCAGCAGACGAAATAGTCAAATTTCAAGTCCACCCAACAGACCCAAAGAAGACAGCCTCCATCGGGGCACAGCTGGACCCAATGGTGGACGCCGCACAACGAGCGTTCCTACACGAGAACTTCGTCTGACAACCCTCTGACATGCCAGGAATCCCACGCAGGTTGGCCGAGCACATCCTCAATATATTGAAGGGATATAAGCCGGTCAAGCAAACACCACGATGCTTTTCCGAACCCAAACGACAAGCTATGGGGGAGGAGCTAGCCAAGTTAATTGAGGCCGGATTCATCAGAGAAATAAAACACCCGGACTGTCTAGCAAACCTGGTGATGGTGCCAAAGAAGGATAAATCCTAGCGCATGTGCGTCGATTTCAAAGACCTCAACAAAGCTTGCCCTAAGGATCCCTTCCCCCTCCCCCGCATTGATCAGATTATCGATGCCACTGCAGGACACGACTCATTGTGTTTCCTCGACGCATATTCCGGAGACCATCAAATTAAAATGAAGGAATCCGACCAAGCCGCAACGACATTTATTACCCCACATGGGCCTTTATGCTTCAACACTATGCCCTTTGGGCTTAAAAACGCCGGCGCCACCTACCAACGCATGATAAAAACATGCCTGGAGAAACAAATCGGCAAGACAGTTGAAGGGTATGTGGACGACGTCGTCATCAAGACTAAGCACGTCGAGTCATTAATAGACGACTTACGCCTCAAATTCGATCTCCAGACATATGAGATTAAGCTCAATCCAGAAAAATGTGTTTTTGGCGTTCCCTCCAGAATATTGTTGGGCTTCATTGTCTCCAGTAGATGAATCGAGGAAAATCCAGCCAAAATCCGAGCTTTATCTCAATTGGCTACACCATCAGACCTTAAACAGGTCCAAAAACAAGCCGGATGTGTGGCAGCTTTAAGCCGCTTTATCTCCAGACTAGGAGAAATAGCATTGCCGCTTTATCGACTTCTCTGACGCACCGACCACTTCGAGCGGATGGATGCGGCAACTATCGGATTGAAAGAAATAAAGGCTCTTTTAGCAAGCAGCCCAATCCTGGCCGTGCCAAGCATCGGCGAACCAATGTTATTATACATCTCTGCAACACACCAGGTGGTGAGCGCAGTACTCGTCGTCGAGCGAGAGGAGGACGGACACAAATTCCCGCTCCAGAAGCCGGTATACTACATATCCACTGTCCATAATTCGTGCAAAACCCGGTACCCTCATTATCAAAAGATAGCATACACGGTCTTCATGGGATCCCGGAAGCTACGACACTATTTCCAAGAGTGTTCGATCACGGTGGCTGCCGAAGTACCACTGAATGACATAATAAACAACCGCGACGCCATGGGCCGGATTGCCAAGTGGGCCATTGAGCTCCTTCCATTCGACATAACATATAAGCCACATCAGGCCATCAAATCACAAGTACTGGCGGACTTCCTCGCCGAATGGACAGAGGCTGGACTCCCTAAAGAGTATGGCACATATTCCAACTGGGTCATGCACTTCGATGGTTCTAAAATGCTGGCGGGCTTAGGGGCGGGCGTTGTCTTAATGTCCCCCATTGGAGACACGGTTCAGTATGTACTCCAAATATTATACACAGACTCCAAAAATGCAGCGGAATACGAGGCCTTATTGCATGGTCTTCCGATGGCTGTCTCCATGGGCATACAACGCCTAGAAGTGCGCGGGGACTCGAACCTCGCAATATTTCAAATAAATGGAGATTTCGATGCAAAAGATCTGAAGATGGCAGCTTACCGCAACGCCATTCTCAAAATGTCGGCTCAGTTCGAGGGGCTCGAGTTTCACCATGTGGCTCAAGAAAGTAATCTAGCGGCGGATGTCCTTGCTCGCATCGGCGCCAAGCGCGACCCCATCCCACCTAACATCTTTCTGGAAAGGCTTTTTAAGCCATCCGTGGTGTGGCAAGGGGAGAACGGCAACACCAGTCTGGATCCAACTATAACCCCAGATTCCGAACACATTGATATCATCGGAGGCTCAGCCATCGAAATAACACCGTCGACCCATCTTATCATGGCAGTCATTGCCCCATGGACCAAACCCTTCTTGGCCTACCTTAATAGGCGAGAGCTCCCTGAGGATCAGAATGAAGCTCGCTGCATTGTTCGGTGTTTGAAAGCCTACAAGGTCCACGAAGGAGGGCTCTACAAGAAAAGTGCTACCGGAGTACTTCAAAGATGTATCTCCGAGGAAAGGGGTGGCAGCTCTTGGCTGAAATTCATGCCGGTCTCGGTGGGCACCACGCTGCAGCTCGGGCCCCTGTAAGCAAGGCCTTCCGTATAGGTTTCTATTGGCCAACGACCCGAGCAGATGCCAGGACCTTGTCCAACATTGTGTCAAATGCCAGCTTTTCACCAACCAAAGCCATATGCCACCCACTACCCTACAAACAATCCCCATTACTTGGCCTTTTGTGGTCTGGGGGCTGAATATGGTCGGACCCCTTAAAGGAGGCAGCCATAAGAAAAAATATCTGCTGGTTATGGTAGATAAGTTCACTAAGTGGATAGAGGCCAAACCAGTTAAAACGGCCGAAGCCGAACCAGTGATAGACTTTATATCCGGTGTCGTGCACCGTTATGGTGTCCCACACAGCATCATCACCGACAACGGCTCCAATTTTACAGCCGATGAGGTGAAAGCCTAATGTGCTAATCTAGGCATTAAGCTCGATTACGCCTCCATCTATCATCCGCAAACAAACGGTCAAGTCAAACGAGCCAATGGTCTAATTATGAGCAGCATCAAACCTAGACTAGTGCGGTCCTTGAAAGAATCAGACAAGCACTGGGTTGAGGAGCTCAACTCTATACTCTGGGGGCTACGGACCATGCCTAATCGCACTACCGGATACACACCTTTCTTCATGGTGTACGGCGCAGAGGCTGTGTTACCCTGCGACATTATTCATGACTCACCTCGAGTGCGCATATATGAAGAGAGAGAGAGGCCGAGCTTGATCAGCAAGACAGCTTAGATGCCCTGGAGGAGGAGCGTGATGTTGCAAAAGCCCGTTCCGTATTTTATCAACAGCAGGCCCGCAGATATCAAAGCAGAGAAGTGCGGGCCAAGACTTATAATCTTGGTGAACTCGTTCTGCGCTTGCAAGAGAAGAAAAAGGACAAACTCAAGCCCAAGTGGGAGGGTCGCTTCATCATTGATGAAGTCCTCACTGGAGGAGCATACCGCCTGCATGATGCATCAGACAATCGCCTAGAGCCGAACCCTTGGAACGCGGCCAGACTCCAAAGATTCTATGCCTAGCGCCGAACTCTTCGTTCATCTCCTTCTCCCTATTGTCTCCATTATTTTTTTCTCCTCTCTTTTCGCTTTTCCTTTATTTTAGCCTTAAAGCTTTCGTACGGCCAAAACATGCACATATGACGTACACATCTTCAAACGTAAACGTCCATTATACCAGGGGGCTTCTTGCACAAAAGCTTATTATTGTTATTATTCGAGCATCAAGCTCATCACATATGCGTTTTCTCCTCATATGTACCTTTCTTTCGCCATTATATGCATCAATATGACTTAAGTTTTGGCCAAGCTGGGTTGCCTGGCTCCTGTGCTTATGCCCTACGTTCCCGTTAGTTCGGCTAGGGCATAAAGGGATCACCTCTGCGATTGCAACTGCTGGGTCATCCGGATGTGTACCTTAGACTGGGTGAAGCCGAAAGCTAGCATTCTTAAGGGAATATTCGGTCGGCGGACTAAAGATGTTTTTATATTCCTCCCACTATGAACCCCCAAATGTTATGCATACTGCGATATTTTCAATCACAGTCCGGACATGCACATTAACGCATGTACACCCAGGGAAAGGAACCCTTAACAGAACTATTCTCTCTGGAAGATGTTTCTTACAATCATAATGTAATATAACATAGCTAGCTGGATACAACTTGTCTGTTCAAGCAACGATGACCCCTACGCCTGGTTTCCACGCATACCCTGCCTATTTTGTCGCTCAGGTATTCGGAAACACTCTGCACCTTCGGGTCCAGAGGTCGAAGCGAAAAGGTCAGCCATGACAATTGTTTTACAATCCGGCTAGGGTGAAATATGTCAAGGAAAGTACATAGTCACTTGGACTCAAAAATTTCCTCCTCTATACCGTCTAACAGGTTGTCTAGCTTACAGTCCTGTTGGGAATATTTGGCGGCTACTTCTACTTGGTCATATACCAAATTAAAGGGAATTTCTTTCCCATCCGGCCCTAGAGGTCGGACCCGGGCCATATGATTTGGATCAGGCTTGGTATACCGTGTCTTTACCATGGCCCAGGCCTCTCGCGCACCTTCCCGGCAGGATGATATCTTCCATAATCGAATACGCCGTCGTGCCCCTTTGAATAGCTCCACGAGCTCCGCCACACCTCCCGGAGGAGAGGCGGATGGCCATAAAGCCTTGGCAACACTCCGCATTGCTTGCCGAACTTGCTCGTGCATCCGGGACAGCTCTTGTAGCAGGTCGCCTTGAGATCCGGACATCTCCTCTTTGGGACAGCCAGTCAGCATACCTGCAGACAAATCTGTCAGTTCCTACCATCACCGAATGATAGGGAGGCAAGTTTGAAAAGCATACTAAATATGCCGCCTTTTAGCCTCCTATTCTCCTTGACGGCGTCAGCTAGCTGGGCTCGAACAACTTTTAGTTCTTCGCGCAGTTGGGTATGGGAATCCTGCAGCTTCTTCTTCTCCTCCCTGACCCGCGTCAACACACGCTCGCCTGCTGCATGTTGCCTTTTGGCCTCTTGTTCACCAGCCTGGGCGACTATTAATTTTTCTCTCAGTTCCTCTAGCAATTCTGTCAGCGGAAACACAACAGTATTAATATAACTGATATATGATTATACTTTCTTCTAACAGGGAGAAGCATTACCAGGTGGTGCCTCCTTGGATTTGTTTTCAATTCGGTAGTAGCCGCAGTTAGCTGAGTCTGACACTTTTCCAGCTCTTGAGACAGCAGGCTATTATTCTCCATAAGTGCCTGATCACCCAATGATCCTTAAATCAGTTGTATCAACTGCTTTAAGTCTCGGGGGCTACTGGTATATGATTATTAAATCTACACTTACCCGCATATCTTTTAGAAGCTGGTCCATGGCCCTGGCAAGTCCATCCCGAGCAGCTGGGATGTACGCATCGGCCAAGCTGAAGGCATTGAAAGCCTCCCTCAAAAAGCCAGAGTCACGGAGAACGGCCCTCCGACGACGATGATTCATGGCGCTCTCCACTTCAGAGTTCTTGACGGACATATCGTCGGAATCCTCTACGGAAGGATAGTCCAGCGCCACTCCCGTGTCAGCCCCCGTCCTTAGGGCAGGGTTCGGAACTTGACTAGTGGAGGCACGGCCGACAGGATCCCCGGACATAGTCCGGCGGACGCTTTTCCTGATAAAATGCGGCGGATGGCTGTAGGATCTAGAAGTAGATGTCTCTAGAGGGGGGTGATTAGACACATAATGCTCAAGTTGCAATTTTTAAGCTTTTTCGGATTAAGTGGAGTTTAGGCACAATTTCAACACACACAATACATATCAAGCAAGCATGCAAAGAGTATATGAGCAACGGAATGTAAAGCATGCAACTTGCGACAATGTAAAGAGAAGGGTTTGGAGAATTCAAACGCAATTGGAGACACATATGTTTTTCCCGTGGTTCGGTTAGGTGGTGCTATCCTACATCCACGTTGATGGAGACTTCAACCCACGAAGGGTAACGGTTGCGCGAGTCCACACAGGGCTGCACCCAAGGGTAACGGTTGTGCGAGTCCACACAGGGCTCCACCCACGAAGGGTCCACGAAGAAGCAACCACCCACAAAGGGTCCACGAAGAAGCAACCTTGTCTATCCCACCATGGCTTTCGCCCACACAGGACTTGCCTTACTAGCGGTAGATCTTCACGAAGTAGGCGATCTCCTTGCCCTTACAAACTCCTTGGTTCAACTCCACAATCTTGTCAGAGGCTCCCAAGTGACACCTAGCCAATCTAGGAGACACCACTCTCCAAGAAGTAACAAATGGTGTGTAGGTAATGAACTCCTTGCTCTTGTGCTTCAAATGATAGTCTCCCCAACACTCAACTCTCTCTCATAGGATTTGGATTTGGTGGAAAGAAGATTTGAGTGGAAAGCAACTTGGGAAAGGCTAGAGATCAAGATTCATATGGTAGGAATGGAATATCTTGGTCTCAACACATGAGTAGGTGGTTCTCTCTCAGAACATATGAGTTGGAATGGTGTATGCGTTCTGATGGCTCTCTCTTCGAATGAGAAGAAGGTGGAGGGGTATATATAGCCTCCACACAAAATCCAACCGTTACACAGTTTTCCAATCTCGGTGGGACCGAATCAATAAACTCGGTCGGACCGAAAATGTAAACCTAGTGACCGTTAGAGATTTCGGTGGGACTGACTGGATCAACTCGGTGGGACTGATGTGCTGGGGTTAGGGTAAATCCAAAACTCGGTTTGACCGATTACTCAAACTCGGTGGGACCGATTTGGGTAATAAGTGAAACTGAGATTTGGCCAAGCAAACTCAGTGGAACCGATTGCATATCTCGGTGGGACCGAGAATATTGCAATGGGTAACAGAGAGTTTGCAAGCCCATCTCGGTGAGACCAAGATCCCATCGGTGAGACCGAAATGATTAGGGTTTGGCAGTGGCTTATGACAATTGGAACTCGGTGGCGCCGGATAGGAAAAATCGGTAGGACCGAGTTTGGCTTAGGGTTTAGGTCATATGTGGAAGTGGGAAAGTAGCTGAGGGTTTTGGAGCATATCACTAAGCACATGAAGCAAGAGGCTCATTAAGCAACACATCATCCCTCCTTAATAGTATTGGCTTTTCCTAAAGACTCAATGTGATCTTGGATCACTAAAATATAAAATGAAGAGTCTTGACCTTTTGAGCTTGAGCCAATCCTTTGTCCTTAGCATTTTGAGGGTTCCACTTTCACATCCATGCCATGCCACTCCATTGTTGAACTTATCTGAAACATGCTAGATTGAAATGTTAGTCCAACAAGAGATATGTTGTCATCAATTATCAAAACCACCTAGGGAGCACTTGTGCTTTCAATGGCGTCACAATTTCATGTGGCGACCAGGATGCATATTTTTAAAAGAAAACCTTACCTCTTTGATGGAGGTTCTTCTGTATTATTGTTTGCCTTTCTCTTCGAAGATGTGCTCGGCACGGGCACCGCACTCCTCGAGGATGCTTCTGGTGCACGTTGCGGCATCGAGCGCCTCCCCTTTTGAGCATGAAATAGTGCGGTGGTGAGGCATAAAAAGGAAGCTCTTTCGAAGAAGGTGTCTCTTAAAATTACTTACATACAAAGCAGGAAGGAGGCCGGGATAATCGGCGATGACGGGCACTTCCGTACCATCATAGCTCGTCTGGTAGAATGCGCCATTCTCAAGCTCCACAGATATGTCCGGATCTTCTTCGAATCCGGGGTCAAGGTTCCGGTTGTGACCCTCCGGCTGGGGGCGGGGCTCTAGATCCCCTCGGTAGCCTTCTGCCATTCCTGTTGTGAGTGGATTGGTTACTATCCATTAGAAATGATTCAGGGAGAGGATTGAGTACAATGGTGGGATTGGAACTTACCCAGCTAGGAGGATTATACATGGAAAATACATCTCGACATTGGAACGAGTGAACTCCTCCTTCTCCCCTTTGTATAGTTCGGCCAATACTTTGGCCAAAGCGGCGGGGGGTTTCAGACCCTTCCGACCGCAGCGTGAGGCATCATCTTCCCCATTATAGTGCCACATGGGAATCCCTCTGTATTGGAGTGTTTGGGACCCCCACACTATGGAGATCTCCATTACCTCGATTATTGATAATCCGGACTGGGCGAGCGTCTTAATCTTGCCCAGCAACTGACTGACTTCCACGCTATCTGCCTCCTCGAGGCTCCGAGGGCGCCAGCTGTGGCGTTTCTTCAACGAAGCACTTGAAAATTTAGGAGACCCATTCAAACTGGGTCAAGAAGAGCAAAGTCGTCAATATAGAACCATTCGGAAGGCCACTCTACGGAAGCCTTCTTCGGCGTACCGGACAGGTATCCGGTCCCGGCGATGCGCCATAATTCGGCTCCTCCCACTTCGAATATTGATCCCCCTTTGGTTACGAGGGACGAGGTAGAACAACTTCCTCCATAATTCAAAATGGGCCTCACGGCCCAGGAATAGCTCACAAAGAGCAATGTAACCTGCAATGTGCAGGATGGAGGCAGGAGTAAAATTGTGCAGTTGGAGGCCATAATACTCCAGAAGTCCTCGGAGGAATGGGTGGATTGGAAATCCAACGCCTCTTAGTAAGTAGGGAACGAAGCACACTCGTTCCTCCTGGATGGATTGGGGAAATTCTCTGCCTGAACCCCACCATTAAAGGAGGTTGATCCTGCTCGGACGGGGACTAGATCCGCGGGGGGGAAGAAAGCCCTGTTTTTGTAGCTTCGTCAGCTGACCGTGAGATACGGAACATCTCTCCTAATCACCTTTTTCGGAGCCGTGGGGACGAGAGGAAGAGCTGGGAGCGCTAGCCATGATGGAGTGGTTCCTCCTAGCGAGCTCTGAAGATTTTTTCGCAGGGTGTGGAATGGATCTGAGATCTAATCTCTTTAAATAAGCGTCTTTCTTGTATGGTCAGGGTGATATGTACAAAAATACCCCGACCTCTCGTATTCGCTCGACACGTGGAAGCTGAAGTCAGGAAGGTGTGGAAGCCGATGGGCGCAGCATTAAATGGAAAGCCAAATATTGATCTTTAAGTCAGGGACTTTGAAGTATTCGGAGGAGGAACCCGCCTTGCAATGCCGAAGATAATCTGCGCGCCAGACACATCGTCATTGGAAGACTTGTTCGGGGGCTACTGAGGGAGTCCTAGACTAAGGGGTCCTCGGACGTCCGACCTGTTGGACATGGGCCGGACTGATGGGCTATGAAGATACAAGACCGAAGGCTTTCACCCGTGTCCGAATGGAACTCTCCTTGGCATGGATGGCAAGCTTGGTGCTCAGATATGAAGATTCCTTTCTCTGTAACCGACTTTGTATAACCCTAGTCCCCTCCGGTGTCTATATAAACCGGAGGGTTTAGTCCATAGGGACAATCATAATCACATAGGCTAGACTTCTAGGGTTTTAGCCATTACGATCTCGAGGTAGATCAACTCTTGTAATACTCATATTCATCAAGATCAATCAAGCAGGAAGTAGGGTATTACCTCCATAGAGAGGGCCCGAACCTGGGTAAACATCGTGTCTCATGTCTCCTGTTACCATCAACCTTAGACGCACAGTTCGGGACCCCCTACCCGAGATCCGCCGGTTTTGACACCGATAATGGCCCCCTGGTGCTGATTCTTTCGCTAATATTTTTTATTAATTCCAAAAGTTATCTCCGTGAAGTTTCAAGTCATTCTGAGAAATTTTTATTCTACACAAAAATAACACCATGGCAATTCTGCTGAAAACAACGTCAGTCCAGGTTAGTTCCATTCAAATCATGCAAGTTAGAGTCCAAAACAAGGGCAAAAGAGTTTGGAAAAGTAGATACGGCGGAGACGTATCAGTCAACAATAATACTTTATGATAACCTACATCCGAGTGGATATATATCCGGATTTCTCCAACACATAGTGCTTGCCAAAAGAAAAGGTGTAAAAAGGAAAGGTGAAGATCACCATTTCTCTTGTATAAGGGTAGAAGGTAAAAAATAAAACATAGGCCCTTCGCAGAGGGAAGCAGAGGTTGTCATGCGCTTTTATGGTTGGATGCACAAAATCTTAATGCAAAAGAATGTCACTTTATATTGCCTCTTGTGATAAAGAAATTTATTATGCAGTCTGTCGCTTTTATTTCTTCCATATCACAAGTTCATATAAAGCTTATTTTCTTCACACTAATAGATCATACATATTTAGAGAGCAATTTTTATTGCTTGCACCGATGATAACTTACTTGAAGGATCTTACTCAATCCATAGGTAGGTATGGTGGACTCTCATGGCAAATCTGGTTTAAGGGATGTTTGGAAGCCCAAGTAGTATCTCTACTTGGTGCAAATAATTTGGCTAGCATGAGAGGGAAAGCAATCTCAACATGTTGGAGGATCCATGACAATATAACTTCTATTCGGATATAAGAAAACATAACTCATTATGTTGTCTTCCTTGTCCAACCTCAACTCTTTAGCATGTCATATTTTAATGAGTGGTCACAATTACAAAAGATGTCAAATATAGTATATTTATATGTGAAGCCTCTCTTTCTTTATTAATTCCTATTAATTGCAACAATGACCAAAACTATGTTTGTCAACTCTCAACAACTTTTATTCATCATACTCTTTATATGTGAAGTCATTACTCTCCATTAGATCAATATATGATATTTTTATTTCTTTTTTATTTTATTCCCTCAAGATCATAGCAAGATAACAAAGCTCTCAACTCAAAACTACACTTCATTATATATATAACTTACAGACTCGATTACATAGATAGATAAACAAAACTCAAAGCTAGATCATACTAAAAACTTTATTCTACTAGATCAAGATATAACCAAAAGGATCGAACTAAGAAAAGCGATAAGGGTAAAGGTGTGATGGTGATACGATACCGGGGCACCTCCCCCAAGCTTGGCAGTTGCCAAGGGGAGTGCCCATACCCATGTATTTATGTATTTTCTTCGGAGGTGGTGATGATGGAGTTGTTGATGAAGTAGGCTTGTCATCCATCTTCCAAGGCATAGGCTCACCATCATAGAAAGATGAACGAGTCTCCGGGATCCTCAAATCTGCAGCCAAACTCATCCTCTTAAATTTGTATTCATACTCACAGTTTTGGTTTTGCAGGTCATAGATCTGGGCTTGGACATGCTCGATTTTCTCATGAAGCTTGAAGATGGCTTCCCCGATGTTCTTGGCATCCAGCTTGTGATTGTTGGTGAACTCCGTGATCATCATGTGATTGGCGTTGAGTCCTTGTTCCACCATCTGTTGGCACTTGAAAACTTGCTGCTCCATTGCTTCGAGTCTTGTCTCCACGCTTCCGGTTTTCTTCGGCCCCTCAACATCGCGGATGTGCAACACCCCCTCACGCATCTCAATAGCTTAAGGGTGTCGCAGCACCTCCACAAGGTAGGAGTTGATGACATTCTCAAAAACATTGTCCCTGGGGCGCTTGGAGACGTCATGGTGATCTAGATCTGTGAGAAAAACAGCTCGAAACAATAATAGAGATATTGTCGTGGTACGGTGGTCAAAACGTTCGGGAGATTATATAATGAATTTTTACCGACCAAAAGAAGTATTGTGCAAGAAAACGGAGTCCGGAGGGCACACGAGGTGACCACAAGGCAGGGGGCGCGCCCATGGGGTAGGGTGCGCCCTCCACCCTTGTGGTCTCCTCGTGTCTCTTTCGAACTACTTTTAATTTTCCTAATTTTGTTAATATTGCAAAACTGAGAAAATTGCCATTGGAAACATTTTGGAGTCGGTTTACTTACCGTACCACATACCTATTCCTTTTCGGAGTCTAAAACATTCTGGAAAGTGTCCCTTATGTACTCCTCCAGTGTTACGGTCTCAATTATATTGGTCTCAACATTTATGGGATTACCTGAGATATAATGTTTGATTCTTTGATCGTTTACCACCTTTGGATTTGTGCCTTCGGCGTTATTGATTTAAACGAGAGTTGTATAGCAAAACATGATCACCTACATTAAACTCACGCTTTTGTGTCCTCTTGTCATGCCATATTTTAACTTTTTCTTTAAACAACTTGGCATTCTCGTAGGCTTGGGTTCTCCATTCATCAAGTGAGCTAATGTCAAATAACCTCTTCTCACCGGCAAGTTTGAAATCATAGTTGAGTTCTTTTATAGCCCAATAAGCTTTATGCTCTAGTTCGAGAGGTAAGTGACATGCTTTTCCACAAACCATTTTGTACGGAGACATACCCATAGGGTTCTTATAAGCAGTTCTATAAGCCCACAATGCATCATCAAGTTTCTTAGACCAATTCTTTCTAGATCCATTAACAATCTTTTGCAAAATTGATTTAGTCTCTCTATTGCTCAATTCTACTTGACCACTTGAAAATGCAACTATCCCTGGGTGGTTTTGGTAATTCCTAACAACATATAGCCCATTGAGCTAATGCTATTTCAAGATAAATATTTCATGAAAGCTCAATGTTTGGCATGGCATGGATTAGAAAGTGGACCCCTCAAAATACTAAGAACACATGTTGTCTCAAGCTCAAGACTCTACATTTTACTTTTAGTGACCCAAGATCACATTGAGTCCATAGGAAAAGCCAATACTATTAAAAGGGGATGAGGTGTTGCTTAATGAGTTACTTGCTCAAAATGCTTAGTGTTATGCTCCAAAATCCTCAACTAATTTCTCATATCCACATATGTCCCAAACCAAAATTCACTCGGCCCCACCGAAATTTCCCACCTGGCGCCACCGAGTTCACTTGACATAGCCACTGCCACAAACCCTAGTCATTTCGGTCTCACCGATAGGGATCTCGGTCTCACCGATAGGGATCTCGGTCTCACCGAGATGGGATCGCAACCTCTCTGTTTCCCTTCGTAACGTTTCGGTCCAACCGAGATGAGCGATCGGTCCCACCGAGATTGCAATGCAAACTCTCTATTTCCCCTTCGTAACGTTTTGGTCTAACAGAGATGAGCGAATAGATCCCATCGAGTTTGCCTGACCAACTCTCTGTTTGCCTATTACCAAAATCGGTCCCACCGAGTTTGTGTAATCGGTCTCACCGAGATTACGTTATGCCCTAACCCTAATGGAATCGGTTCCACCGAGTTGACATGTCGGTCCCACTGAAAATCCTAACGTTCACATTTTGAACTAAATCAGTCTGACTTAGTTTCATGATTCTGTCCCACCGAGTTCAGTGATTTGTGTGTAACGGTTAGATTTTGTGTGGAGGCTATATATACCCCTCCACCCACTCTTCATTCGTGAGGAGAGCCATCAGAACATGCCTACACTTTCAACATACATTTTCTAGGAGAGAACCACCTACACTTGTGTTGAGGTCAAGATATTCCATTCCAACCACATAAATCTTGATCTCTAGCCTTCCCCAAGTTGCTTTTCACTCAAAAACCTCTTTCCACCAAATCCAATCCTATGAGAGAGAGCTGAGTGTTGGGGAGACTATCCTTTGAAGCACAAGAGCAAGGAGTTCATCATCAACACACCATCTATTACCTTTTGGAGAGTGGTGTCTCCTAGATTGGTTAGGTGTCACTTGGGAGCCTCCATCAAGATTGTGTAGTTGAACCAAGGAGTTTGTACGGGCAAGCAAATTGCCTACTTTGTGAAGATCTACCCTAGTGAGGCAAGTCCTTCGTGGGAGATGGCCATGGTGGGATAGAAAAGGTTGCTTCTTCGTGGACCCTTCGTGGGTGGAGCCCTCCGTGGACTCGCGCAACTATTAGCCTTCGTGGGTAGAAGTCTCCATCAACGTGGATGTACGATAGCACCACCTATCGGAACCACGCCAAAAATCTTCGTGTCTACATTGTGTTTGCTCCCTCAAACTCCTCCCTTTACATTCATATGCAATTGTTTTACATTTCGCTGCTATACTCTTAGAATTGCATGTGTAGGTTAATTACTTGACTTGTGCTAAGTTGTTAAAATCTGCCAAGACTTAAAATTGGGAAAAGGCTAGATTTTTATTTGGTCAAGTAGTCTAATCAACCCCCCCCCTCTAGACACTTCCGATCCTACAAGTGGTATCAGAGCTTTGGTCTCCATTTGCTTTGATTTCCATGGCTTTTGGTGATCATAGCCTTGGTTTCACAACCTAGGAGAGTATGGCGTCTAGCGAGGGAAATTACCACGATAGAGGTCCTTACTTTGATGGTACTAATTTTGCTAGTTGGAAGCATAATATGAAAATGCATATTCTTGGACGTAACCCTGCCGTTTGGGCTACTATGTGTATTGTCTTGCAAGGTGAATTCTTTGATGGGAGAGAACCGAACCGTGAAGCTACCGCAGAAGAGTTGAAGATGCTGCAATACAATGCTCAAGCTTGTGATATTCTCTTCAACGGACTGTGCCCCGAAGAATTCGACAAAATCAGCCATCTTGAGAATGCAAAGGAAATTTGGGATACTTTGATTGATAAGCAAGAAGGTACCGACTCCGTCAAGGAATCCAAATTGGATGTGCTTCAAAGTCAACTTGACAAGTTCAAAATGAAGGATGGTGAAGGTGTCGCTGAAATGTACTCTAGGCTTGCTCTCATCACAAATGAGATTGCCGGCTTAGGAAGTGAAGAGATGACCGATAGATTCATCATTAAGAAGATCCTAAGAGCCTTGGATGGAAAATATGATACCATGTGCACATTGATCCAAATGATGCCCAATTACAAAGATCTCAAGCCAACGGAAGTCATTGGAAGAATTTTTGCTCATGAGATGTCACTTAAGGATAAGGAAGAGCTCCACAACAAGTCAAGTGGTGCTTACAAAGCTTCATGTGATGCTCCCACATCATCAAGTGAGAAACAAACCTTCAATGAAGAATTGAGCCTAATGGTGAAGAACTTCAACAAGTTCTACAAGAGTAGAAGCAAGGAAAGAAGTTCCAAGTCAAGGTCCTACAATGACAAAAGATCTTCAAGTCGTGAACATAATTGCTACAATTGTGGAAGACTCGGACACTACTCCAATGAGTGTACGGCTCCCTACAAAGGAAGAGAAGATTCTCCCAAAATAAGAAGTAGGAGAGAAGAATCACCACCTAGAGAGAGAAGGAGTAGAGATGATCCTTATGAGCGAAGACCCTCTTGGAGAAGCAAGGATTCGGAAAGGAAGAACCAGTCATCAAAGAGCTACACAAAACGAAGACATCAAGCTCATGTTGGTGAATGGGTATCCGGTTCCGACTCTGACAATCACTCCGAAAGAAGTTACCACTCTAACTCTGACTCCGACTCCGACAATCACTCTGAAAGAAGTTACCACTCCGACTCCGAATACACTCAAGATGAAGGTGTTGCCGGTCTAGCACTTGTGTCAACCAACTCCTACGACATATTTGACTCACCAAATGAAGGAATTGGAAGATCCTTCATGGCTAAAGGCCCAAAGGTATCACACCCCGAGTATGTTGATTTCAATAGTGATGAAGATGATTTTCTAGGTGACGTTGATTTACTTGTTGACAACTCTAGTTATGAAAACTATGATGAACTAGCTATTAATCATGCTAATAAAGATAAAACGAATGACAATGACAAGAAGGAGATTGAGTTTCTAACTAAGGAACTAAACACTCTTAAGTTAGCTCATGAAACTACCTTGGAAGATCATCAAGAACTTTTAAAGACTCATGAGAACCTACGCTTTGAAAAGCTCAACCTTGAGCAAGAGCATGAGTTCTTAAAGGTAATCAATGATGAAATTTGCAAGAAAAGTTCTTCTTACATTGCCAAGCATTTACTCTTGTCTACTTACATGCCACAAGTTAAATCTAGCAACAAGAACAAGAAAGATTCTTCTTCTAGTAGTAACAATAATCATGCTAAAACTAATGTTGTTGCTTCTAGTAGTTCTCTTGATTCCACTAATGATTCTCTTAGCCAAGTTACACTTGAGCAAGAAAAAGCTTATTGAAGGAAATTATAGAGAAAGGTGTTTAAAAGAGTCTTGCCGGAAGTAAGCAATTTGAGGAAATTGTACGCAAGCAAGGAAGACACCGGAAGAATCAAGGTGTTGGTTTTGAATGAAGGTTCAATGCCAATGGAGTTGAGTGGGAAGAAGATCAATACCCCAAGACGAAGTTTGTTTCCCAACAAGATAAGTATGATCCTACTTCTTCCCAAGGAACACAAGCTCAATATGAACTTCCACCACAAGACCACAAGCTAAAGGGCAAGGACAAGCTTCAAGAGGAGCTTGATGCATTTGTAGAAGCTCCTAAGGCATTGGTCAAGTGGGTTCCCAAGACTACATCAAGTTCTACTTCATCAAGTACGACTAAAACTCCAAGGATTCCCATCAAGATGGTGTGGATCTCTAAGAAGAAGAAATAGAGAGTTCTTGAGGGTGACTCTGCCAACATACTTCACTCATATCATTTTGGCAAGGACAAGCGCAAACAACTTCCATATCTTGCACTAGTTCAAGGAGTCACAAACCCTCTTGTTGGTAAGACAAGGGATGAGGTAACCTAATGCATTCATGGAAATCATCTCATGTGAATATCACTCTATGTCTATGGATATCCTTGTTTGTTCCTTGTGGGACTAACCCGTGTAGGTATTGAAAGTGCAACTCACTCCAAAAGGATTGCTCCGAATGATCTACATCAACTTTGAGCACCGACATCTTCAACACCTACATGAAGTCATCATCGACAAAACCCAAGGTTAGTTCATCCCTCCTAGGGGGATATCACATCTAGGGGGAGCTTTACTCTAATCAATTGAGCTAAAGCAACTCTAACGATGTGAACACAACAATGCATTATGTAAAAGTGGTAACCCCACTTGTGCTTAAACGATGAGTATGACCTACGATCAAATGTTCTCATTTGACTCCTCAATCAATATACTCATATATAGATGACCTAGTCATCGCCAGATTGCTTGATAGATGCTAGAGTGATTGTGCATGCTTTGCCACATATTTCATTTGCCATCTTATTGTGTGAGCATGTTGGTCGCATATTTTACTCATTCAAGGACATCCATTTGTTGCCTTGATTGTTTGGTTTTTTCTCTTTTGCCAAATGGATGGACAAGAATGTCTAAGGACTTCCTCTAGCTATCTATGCTTTTCTCGTCTCAAACTCTATTCATGCTACATCACAGAGTTTTATCAAGTCAGATTTGAACCACTCTGTGTGAGGAGCACTCAGAGTCCCCGATTCGTCATAGACTTAAACTTCCAAAACCTCTTTGTGCATTTCGGTATGACTGCGTCATCCATTTCGGTCACATCGAGATCACTAAGTCGATCTAGGTTTTCAATATCGGTGCAACTGATTTGAACATTTCAGTCACACCGAGTTGCAGTAATCGCTTGCGATTCTGCATCTCGGTGCCACTGGGTTGTTCCTGTTGGGGAACGTAGCAATAATTGAAAATTTTCCTACGTGTCACCAAGATCAATCTAGGAGATACTAGCAACGAGAGAGAGGGAGTGCATCTTCATACCCTTGAAGATCGCTAAGCGTAAGCGTTGCAACAACACGGTTGGAGGAGTCGTACATGTAGCGATTCAGATCGCGGCCGAATCCAATCTAAGCACCGAACAACGGTGCCTCCGTGTTCAACACACGTGCAGCCCGATGACGTCTCCCGCGCCTTGATCTAGCAAGGAGGAGGGAGAGGTTGAGTAAGAAGCTCCAACAATAGGACGACGGCGTGGTGGTGATGGAGTGGCAGTTCTCCGGCAGGGCTTCGCCAAGCTCACGCAGAGGAGGAGAGGTGTTGGGGAGGGGAGGGGCTGCGCCTTGGATGTGGTGGTGCAGCCCTCCCTTTGCCCCTCTATTTATAGGGGAAAGGGAAGGGGGCCGGGCCCCTCTAGATGAGATCTAGAGGGGGGCGGCGGCCAAGGGGGAGGGGGCTTGCCCCCCAAGCCAAGGGGGTGCCCCCATTAGGGTTCCCCCCAACCCTAGGCGCATGGGCCCTTGGGGGGTTGGCGCCCCAGCCCACTTGGGGCTGGTTCCCTTCCCCTTACAGCCCATAAGGCCCTCCGGGAGAGGCGGCCCCTCCCGGTGGACCCCCGGAACCCCTCCCGGTGGACCCCCGGAACCCCTCTGGTGGCCCCGGTACAATACCGATATGCCCCCAAACCTTTCCGGTGACCGTATGACAACTTCCCACATATAAATCTTCACCTCCGGACCATTCCGGAACTCCTCGTAATGTCTGGGATCTCATCCGGGACTCCGAACAACATTCGGTAATCACATACAAGTCTTCCTAATAACCCTAGCGTCATCGAACCTTAAGTGTGTATACCCTACGGGTTCGGGAACCATGCAGACATGACCGAGACAACTCTCCGGCCAATAACCAACAGCGGGATCTGGATACCCATGTTGGCTCCCACATGTTCCACGATGATCTCATCGGATGAACCACGATGTCGAGGATTCAACCAATCCCGTATACAATTCCCTTTGTCAATCGGTACGTTACTTGCCCGAGATTCGATCGTCGGTATCCCAATACCTCGTTCAATCTCGTTACCGTCAAGTCACTTTACTCGTTCCATAACACATCATCCCGTGACTAACCCTTAGTCACATTGAGCTCATTACGATGATGTCTTACCGAGTGGGCCCAGAGATACCTCTCCGTCATACAGAGTGACAAATCCCAGTCTCAATTCGTGCCAACCAAACAGACACTTTCGGAGATACCCGTAGTGCACCTTTATAGTCACCCAGTTACGTTGTGACATTTGGCACACCCAAAGTATTCCTACAGTATCTGGGAGTTGCACAATCTCATGGTCTAAGGAAAAGATACTTGACATTAGAAAAGCTTTAGCAGATGAACTACACGATCTTGCGCTATCCTTAGGATTGGGTCTTGTCCATCACATCATTCTCCTAATGATGTGATCCCGTTAACAATGACATCCAATGTCCATGGTCAGGAAACCATGACCATCTATTGATCAACAAGCTAGTCAACTAGAGGCTTACTAGGGACATGTTGTGGTCTATGTATTCACACATGTATTACGGTTTCCGGTTAATACAATTATAGCATGAACAATAGACAATTATCATGAACAAGGAAATACAATAATAACCATTTTATTATTGCCTCTAGGGCATATTTCCAACAGTCTCCCACTTGCACTAGAGTCAATAATCTAGTTCACATCACTATGTGACTGTAATGAATCAAACACCCATGGGGTTTGTTCATATCTTGCTTGTGAGAGAGGTTTAATATTCAATGGGTATGAACCTTTTAGATCCATGTGTGCTTTGCAAATCTCTATGTCATCTTGTAGATGTAGCTACCATGCGCTACTTTGAGCTATTCCAAATAACTACTCTACTATACGAATCCGGTTTACTATTCAGAGTCATCCGGATTAGTGTCAAAGTTTGCATCGACGTAACCCTTTACGATGAACTCTTTTACCACCTCCATAATCGAGAAAATCCCTTAGTCCACTAGTTACTAAGGATAAGTTCGACCGCTGTCATGTGATCCATTCCTGGATCACCCTTGTACCCCTTGACTGACTCATGGCAAGGCACAATTCAGGTGCGGTACACAACATAGCATACTGTAGAGCCTATGTCTAAAGCATAGGGGACGACCTTCATCCTTTCTCTCTCTTCTGTCGTGGTCAGGTCTTGAGTCTTACTCAATACTCACACCTTGTAACACAGCCAAGAACTCCTTCTTTGCTGATCTATTTTGAACTCCTTCAAAATCTTGTCACGGTATGTAATTATTTGAAAGTACTATTAAGCATTTTTGATCTATCCTTATAGATCTTGATGCTCAATGTTCAAGTAGCTTAATCCATGTTTTCCATCGAAAAACACTTTTCAAATAACCCTGTATGCTTTCCAGAAATTCTACATTATTTCTGATCAACAATATGTTAACAACATATACTCATCAAAAATTCTATAGTGCTCCCACTCACTTCTTTGGAAATACAAGTTTCTCATAAACTTTGTATAAACCCAAAATATTTGATCATCTCATCAAAGCGTACATTCCAACTCCAAGATGCTTACTCCAGTCCTTAGAAGGATTGCTGGAGCTTTGCATACTTGTTAGCATCTTTCAGGATTGACAAGACCTTCTGGTTGTATCACATACAACCTTTCCTCAAGAAAAACGCCGAGGAAACAATGTTTTGACATCCTATCTGCAATATTTCATAAATAATGCAGTAACTACTAACATAATTTCAACGGACTCTTAGCATCGCTACGAGTGAGAAAGCCTCATCATAGTCAACTCCTTGAACTTGTCGGGAAACATCTTAACGACAAGTCGAGCTTTCTTAATGGTGACACTTACCATCATTGTATGTCTTCCTTTTAAAATCCATCTGCACCCAATAGCCTTACGACCATCAAGTAGTTCTTTCAAAGTCTATACTTTGTTTTATACATGGATCCTCTCTCGGATTTTATGGCCTCGAGCCATTCGTCGGAATCCGGGCGCACCATCGCTTCTCCATAGCTCGTAGGTTCATTGTTATCCAGCAACATGACTTCCAGGACAGGATTACGTACAACTCTGAAGTAGTACGCATCCTTGTCGACCTATGAGGTTTGGTAGTGACTTGATCCGAAGTTTCATGATCACTATCATAAGCTTCCACTTCAATTGGTGTAGGTGCCACAGGAACAACTTCCTGTGCCCTGCTACACACTAGTTGAAGTGACGGTTCAATAACCTCATCAAGTCTACACCATCCTCCCACTCAATTCTTTCGAGAGAAACTTTTCCTCTAGAAAGGACCCATTTCTAGAAACAATTACTTTTGCTTCCGGATCTGAAATAGGAGGTATACCCAACTGTTTTAGGTATTCTATGAAGATGCATTTATCCGCTTTGGGTTCGAGCTTATCAGCCTGAAACTTTTTTCACATAAGCGGCGCAACCCCAAACTTTTAAGAAACGATATCTTAGGTTTTGCTAAACCATAGTTCATACGGTGTCGTCTCAACGGAATTGTATGGTGCCCTATTTAAAGTGAATGCGGTTGTCTCTAATGCCTAACCCATAAACGATAGTGGTAATTCGATAAGAGACATCATGGTATGCACCATATCCAATAGGGTGCAGTTATGATGTTCGGACACACCATCACACTATGGTGGTCCAGGCAGTATTAGTTGTGAAACAATTTCCACAATGTCTTAATTGTGTGCCAAACTCGTAACTCAGATATTCATCTCTATGATCATATCATAGACATTTTATCCTCTTGTCACAACGATCTTCAACTTCACTATGAAATTACTTAAACCTTTCAATAATTCAGACTTGTGTTTCATCAAGTAAATATACTCAGCATCTACTCAAATCATCTGTGAAGTAAGAACATAACGATATCCATTGCGTGCCTCAGCACTCATTGGACTGCACACATCAAAATGTATTACTTCCAACAAGTTGCTTTCTTGTTCCATCTTACTGAAAACGAGGTATTTCAGTCATCTTGCCCATGTGGTATGATTTGCATGTCTCAAGTGATTCAAAAACAAGTGAGTCCAAATGATCCATCTGTATGGAGTTTCTTCATGCATATCTACCAATAGACATGGTTCGCATGTCTCAATCTTTTCAAAAACGAGTGAGTCCAAAGATCCATCAACATGGAGCTTCTTCATGCGTTTTATACCAACATGACTCAAATGGCAGTGCCACAAGTATGTGGTACTATCATTACTATCTTATATCTTTTGGCATGAACATGTGTATCACTACGATCGAGATTCAATAAACCATTCATTTTAGGTGCAAGACCATTGAAGGTATTATTCAAATAAACAGAGTAACCATTATTCTCCTTAAATGAATAACTGTATGGCATAAACATAATCCAATCATGTCTATGCTCAACACAAACACCAAATAATAATTATTTTGGTTTAACACCAATCTCGATGGTAGAGGGAGCGTGCGATGTTTGATCACATCAACCTTGGAAACACTTCCAATATATCGTCATCTCACCTTTAGCTAGTCTCTGTAGCCTTTTATTTCGAGTTACTAACACTTAGCAACCGAACCGGTATTTATTACCCTGGTGCTACTAGGAGTACTAGTAAAGTACACAATAATATAACATATATTCAAAATAATTCTGTCAACCTTGCCAGCCTTCTCATCTACCAAGTATCTAGGGTAGTTCTACTTCAGTGACCATTCCCCTCATTACAGAAGCACTTAGTCTCGGGTTTGGGTTCAACCTTGGGTTTCTTCACTAGAGCAGCAACTGATTTGCTATTTCATGAAGTATCCCTTCTTTCCCTTGCCCTTCTTGAAACTAGTGGTTTAACCATCAACAATTGATGCTCCTACTTGATTTCTACTTTCGCGGTGTCAAACATCACGAGTTGCTCAAGGATCATCATGTCTATCCCTGATATGTTATAGTTCATCACGAAGCTCCAATAGTTTGGTGGCAGTGACTATGGAGAACCATCACTATCTCATCTGGAAGATTAACTCCCACTCGATTCAAGCGATTGTAGTACTCAGACAATCTGAGCACATGCTCAACGATTGAGCTTTTCTCCCTTAGTTTGCAGGCTTAAGAAACTTGTCAGAGGTCTCATACCTCTTGACGTGGGCACTAGTCTGAAATCCCAATTTCAGTCTTTGGAACATCTAATATGTTTTGCGACGTTTCAAAAACGTCATTGGTGCCATAATTCTAAACCGTTAGCAATACGCACTGAACTATCATGTAGTCATCAAAACGTGTATGTCAGATGTTTCCCAACATCTACAGACAATGCTCGAGGTTCAACACACTGAGCGGTGCATTAAGGACATAATCCTTCTGTGCAGCAATGAGGACAATCCTCAGTCCACGGACCCAGTCCGCATAATTGCTACTGTCAACTCTCAACTAAATTTTCTCTAGGAACATATATAAAACAGTAGAGCTAAAGTGTGAGCTACGACATAATTTGCAAAGACCTTTTGACTATGTTCATGATAATTAAGTTCATCTAATAAAATTATTCAATGAACTCCCACTTAGATAGACATCCCTCTAGTCATCTAAGTGATACATGATCCGAGTCAATTAGGCCGTGTCCGATCATCACGTGAGACGGACTAGTCATCATCGGTGAACATCTTCATGTTGATCGTATCCACTATATGACTCATGTTCGACCTTTCGGTCTTCCGTGTCCCAAGGCCATGTCTGTACATGATAGGCTCGTCAAGTTAACCTAAGTGTATTGCGTGTGTAAATCTGGCTTACACCCGTTGTATGCGAATGTTAGAACCTATCACACCCGATCATCACGTGGTGCTTCGGAACAACGGACCTTAGCAACGGTGCACAGTTAGGGGGAACAATTCTTGATATTTTAATGAGGGATCATCTTATTTATGCTACCGTCGTTCTAAGCAAATAAGATGTGAAAACATGACAAACATCACATGCAAATCATAAAGTGACATGATATAGCCAATATCATCTTGCGCCTTTGATCTCCATCTTCGAGGCGCGGCATGAACACCATCGTCACCGGCATGACACCATGATATCCATCATCGTGTCTTCATGAAGTTGCCTCGCCAACTATTACTTCTACTACTATGGCTAACGGTTAGCAATAAAGTAAAGTAATTACATGGCGTTTTCATTGACACGCAGGTCATAAATAAATTAAGACAACTCCTATGGCTCCTGCCGGTTGTCATACTCATCGACATGCAAGTCGTGATTCCTATTACAAGAACATGATCAATCTCATACATCACATATATCATTCATCACATCCTTTTGGCCATATCACATCACATAGCAAACCCTGCAAAAACAAGTTAGACGTCCTCTAATTGTTGTTGCATGTTTTACGTGGCTGCTATGGGTTTCTAGCAAGAACGTTTCTTACCTACGCAAAACCACAACGGTGATATGCCAATTGCTATTTACCCTTCGTAAGGACCCTTTTCATCGAATCCGATCCGACTAAAGTGGGAGAGACAGACACCCGCCAGCCACCTTATGCATCAAGTGCATGTCAGTCGGTGGAACCAGTCTCATGTAAGTGTACGTGTAAGGTCGGTTCGGGCCGCTTCATCCCACAATGCCGCCGGATCAAGATAAGACTAGTAATGGTAAGCAAATTGAACAAATCATCTCCCACAACTGCTTTGTGTTCTACTCGTGCATAGAATCTACGCATAGACCTAGCTCATGATGCCACTGTTGGGGAACGTAGCAATAGTTCAAAATTTTCCTACGTGTGACCAAGATCAATCTAGGAGATACTAGCAACGAGAGAGAGGGAGTGCATCTTAATACCCTTGAAGATCGCTAAGCGAAAGCGTTGCAAGAACGTGGTTGGAGGAGTCGTACACGTAGCGATTCAGATCGCGGCTGAATCCGATCTAAGCACCGAACAACGGTGCCTCCGCGTTCAACACACGTGCAGCCCGATGACGTCTCCCACACCTTGATCCAGCAAGGAGGAGGGAGAGGTTGAGGAAGAAGCTCCAACAGCAGCATGACGGCGTGGTGGTGATGGAGTGGCAGTTCTCCGGCAGGGCTTCGCCAAGCTCACGCGGAGGAGAGGTGTTGGGGAGGGGAGGGGCTGCGCCTTGGATGTGGTGGTGCAGCCCTCCCTTTGCCCCTCTATTTATAGGGGAAGGGGGAAGGGGGCTGGCCCCCTCTAGATGAGATCTAGGGGGGGCGGCGGCCAAGGGGGAGGGGGCTTGCCCCCCAAGCCAAGGGGGGTGCCCCCTTTAGGGTGCCCCCCAACCCTAGGCGCATGGGCCCTTGGGGGGTTGGCGCCCCAGCCCACTTGGGGCTGGTTCCCTTCCCCTTACAGCCCATAAGGCCCTCCGAGAGAGGTGGCCCCTCCCGGTGGACCCCCGGAACCCCTCCGGTGGCCCCGGTACAATACCGATATGCCCCCGAACCTTTCCGGTGACCGTATGACAACTTCCAACATATAAATCTTCACCTATGGACCATTCCGGAACTCCTCGTGACGTCCGGGATCTCATCCGGGACTCCGAACAACATTCAGTAATCACATACAAGTCTTCCTAATAACCCTAGCATCATCGAACCTTAAGTGTGTAGACCCTACGGGTTCGGGAACCATGCAGACATGACCGAGACAACTCTCCGGCCAATAACCAACAGCGGGATCTGGATACCCATGTTGGCTCCCGCATGTTCCATGATGATCTCATCGAATGAACCACGATGTCGAGGATTCAAGCAATCCCGTATACAATTCCCTTTGTCAATCGGTACGTTACTTGCCCGAGATTCGATCGTCAGTATCCCAATACCTCGTTCAATCTCGTTACCGACAAGTCACTTTACTCATTCTATAACACATCATCTCGTGACTAACCCTTAGTCACATTGAGCTCATTACAATGATGTCTTACCGAGTGGGCCCAGAGATACCTCTATGTCATACGGAGTGACAAATCCCAGTCTCGATTCGTGCCAACCCAACAGACACTTTCGAAGATACCCATAGTGCACCTTTATAGTCACCTAGTTACGTTGTGACGTTTGGCACACCCAAAGTATTCCTACAGTATCCGAGAGTTGCACAATCTCATGGTCTAAGGAAAAGATACTTGACATTAGAAAAGCTTTAGCAGACGAACTACACGATCTTGCGCTATGCTTAGGATTGGGTCTTGTCCATCACATCATTCTCCTAATGATGTGATACCGTTATCAATGACATCCAATGTCCATGGTCAGGAAACCATGACCATCTATTGATCAACGAGCTAGTCAACTACAGGCTTACTAGGGACATGTTGTGGTCTATGTATTCACACATGTATTACGGTTTCCAGTTAATACAATTATAGCATGAACAATAGACAATTATCATAAACAAGGAAAGACAATAATAACCATTTTATTATTGCCTCTAGGTCATATTTCCAACAGTTCCACTCGGTCACACCGTCAGGGTCGGGATATATATACCCACGGGTGAGATTTTGGAAATTTCTTCAAACTCCTCAGCCCGCGCGTGTATCCTGTTCTGCCTCCTCGGGTCTCCGGATCGTCTCCTCGCCGCCAGCAACCTCCTACCACTGGTTTCCATCACCAACAATGGAAAACTACTCCGCCGTTGTCACCGTAGAGAACTCCTGCCAAACTAGGGTATGGGTTCGACCCTTGTGCTATTCTTTTACCTTTGATTCATAGCACATTGTTTTGCCATGATCCTTACCATGTATGCAAGCACTCTATCCACTGAAAAATCCTTTAGGTTAGATTTGATTTGAAAATTTAGGGTTAGGTCTCCGCCGAACTCATCTCGGACCGATCGAATTGTAGTAATCGGTCTCACCGATTTGGCTTAGGCCATAGCACTTGCAATTTTCGGTGTGACCAAAAACTGCAAATCGGTGTGACCGAGTTCGATTCTCTGTGAAACCCTAGCAGTCTCAGTGCCACCGAACTGTGACTCATTCTGACCGAGTTCACTAGTTTAGGTTCCAAAAGCTGCTTCGGTATCACCGAGTTTACAAATTGGTAGCTCCGAAATGCTTTCTGTGGAGAACTAAAACTAAGTTTTTTAAGTCATCTATTTTGCAAAAAAACTCTGCACTTTGTGATGCTCATCCACTCTATCTCATCTACATCTATTTCATAGGGTCTGATGTCAGTGAGTTTGTAGAGATGTCTGATCAGAGTGACAGTCAGAACAGGTCTGAGGAACATGTGCAGCTGAGTGAGGGTTCAGATCCTTCGAGCACTTCTGATGATGGCAGCAGGAGCACTCCCAGCAACTTGCCAAAGGCAGCCACTTGATCTAGGAAGAAGAGAACCTCAGAATCTGAGGATGAGGATTATGTTGCCACTAAGGAGGAAGTAAGCTCCAAGAAGAAGGTGCTAAAAAAGGAGTATGGCACAGCTGCTACAGTTAAGCCAGGAATGAATAAGAAGGCTCCAGCAAAGATAATTCCTATGTCTAAGGCCAGAGCCTCTACTCAAGAGACAATGGAGTTCACTCTTGAACCCAAAGAAGGTGGAGAAGGCAAGAAAAGGAAGGAGAGGGTCAAGAAGACCATCGCAAGAGTAATTGGCAAGCCCTCCATGATGAGATATCCCTTTGAAGAAGAGGAAGAGGATGCTGCACCAGCACCCAAAGCTCAGAAGCTTATGGGAGATGCTATAAAGTCAGGGGCTGCTCCATCAAAGCCCAAGACAGCTCCCAAAGCTCCAGCTCTGAAGCCCAGTAAGCCCAAGAGGAACACCAGAAGTATACCTGCTGAAGAAAAGAACAAGGCCCCAGTGCCTCAGGCTAAAGAAGAAGATGATGAGTCTCTTATCTTGAGAAAATTGAAGCCCAAGATTCCAGACCACAATGATGCCCATCCAGTCACTGAGAACATGCACATCAGGAAAGATTCAGGACTGAGATTGTGGAGAGAGTCTGATCCTTATGCTATGAGGAGGAGGACTGCAATTGACTACCGGTTTCATACAAAGGAACAACAAGACTTTTATAAAACTATTTTGCTTGACAAGAAGCCCATTGTCTGTGACATGAGATGGGTTAATTGGGAATACATCCAGGAGAATTAAGATCACTTTCCAGGAGTTTATGATAGCTTCAAAGCATCTGGAGTAGATGAGTTTGTTGGACAAAAGCTCACAAAATGGAATGATGAGCTGATCATGCAGTTTTACTCCACTGTTCACTTTTACCCAGATGGGAAGATCATATGGATGTCAGAAGGTACTACGTACCAATCCATAGTTGAAGAATGGGAAAAATTGATAAATGCCCCAGAAGAACATGAAGATGACTTGGATGTGTATGCCAAGAAGAAGAAGGACCACAACACTATGGCTAACATGTACAAGGAGATCCCAAATAAATCTTTGGAGACTCACAAGCTTGGATCTGTACACTTCTTGTTGTCTGGTCTGCCTACTATCAACTGGATCCTAAGGCACACTCTGCTACCCAAGTCAGGAGATCACAACATGATCAGAGGGCACTCTATCAACCTGCTACAGCTTTTTGATGTCCCTCGGAAGTTCAAGGTCATGAGTCTGATTGTAGAGACAATCAAGAGGACTACTGCTGACCAGAAGAGAAGCTATGGGTATCCTCCACACATTCAGGAGCTCATCAACTCCAAGATGGGCACAAGAACATATCTGTTGGATAAGGAGCATCTACCCCTGTATCCTGATTTTGAAGATAATACTGTTGTGATGAATGAGGAGGAACCATCATAAGTTCAAGCACAGGAGAAGAGAGCCAAAGCAAAGGCTGAGAAAGCTTCCAAGATGCCAAGTGTTGAAGAGGCATCTCAAGTTTTCTTGAAGAGCAAGTAAGATCAACTTGCATATCTGATCCAGTCTACACTGAGGATTGAGAAGGGCTTGGCCACCCTGACTCAAAACCATGAGAGCTTGGAGAGGATCATAGAAACCAACATTTATGATCTTGATCTGAAGGTAACTGAGATTCAAACAGCAGTTGAGAAGCTTCAGGAGGAAGCAGAAGAGAAGAGAGGCAAGGCAACCACAGATGCATTTCAGCGAGTGCCAAGGAGTCAGAGGTCTGCTGCCATGCTAGTGACAGATTCTAGAGCTATAGCATCAGCACCAACAGCTACAACTCCAGTGCCACCTCCAGCAGCCACTCCACCAACTCCAACCACATCAACAGATGCCTTCGTCCTTGGAGTTCTCTCTACACTACCTCCCGAAGACCAAGTCTGAGAGATGCATAACACTATGCATATTTGAACTTTTTGGTAATTTGTTGCCAAAGGGGGAGAAATATGTATAGATCATAGGCTTCGAGAGAGTGTTTTGCGTCTTTGCCTTTGGTTGAACTTTTTATTGTGTGAGATACTTTATGTCCTTGTGTGAGATACTTGTGTGATCATGTGATTGATCATTTGCTACCCTAATGCTTGTTTAGATGATACTGTCTTTTATATCCATATATGATCATTCACTTGCTTGGTGATGAGTGCATGCTTTTAATATTCTATCATTTTGAGCGCTCCACCAAGATGTATGTGACATGGAAGAATAACACATGATCCTAATCGATTATGCATTTGCATTCAAAAGCAAATGTTAAATAATGCACAAATTTAGGGGGAGCTCTTGCTTATCACATACTTCTCAAAGCGACGATGTTTTTCAATCTTATTATCATTTGTCGAAGCTTTGATCTATATGTTGTCATCAATTACCAAAAAGGGGGAGATTGAAAGCGCAACTATCCCTGGGTGGTTTTTGTAATTCCTAACAACATATAGCCCATTGAGCTAATGCTATTTCAAGATAAATATTTCAGGAAAGCTCAATGTTTGGCATGGCATGGATTAGAAAGTGGACCCCTCAAAATACTAAGAACACATGTTGGCTAAAGCGCAAGACTCTACATTTTACTTTTAGTGATCCAAGATCACATTGAGTCCATAGGAAAAGCCAATACTATTAAAGGGGATGAGGTGTTGCTTAATGAGTTACTTGCTCAAAATGCTTAGTGATATGCTCCAAAACCCTCAACTACTTTCTCATATCCACATATGTCCCAAACCAAAAGTCAAACTCGGCCCCACCGAAATTTCCTACCCGGCGCCACCGAGTTCACTTGACATAGCCACTGCCACAAACCCTAGTCATTTCGGTCTTACCGATAGGGATCTCGGTCTCACCGAGATGGGATTGCAACCTCTCTGTTTCCCATCATAACGTTTTGGTCCAGCCGAGATGGGCGATTGGTCCCACCGAGATTGCAATGCAAACTCTCTGTTTCCCCTTCGTAACATTTCGGTCTAACCGAGATGAGCGAATCGGTCCCACCGAGTTTGCCTGACCAACTCTCTGTTTGCCTATCACCAAAATCGGTCCCACCGAGTTTGTGTAATCGGTCTCACCGAGATTACATTATGCCCTAATCCTAATGGAATCAGTTCCACCGAGTTGATATGTCAGTCCCACCGAAAATCCTAACGTTCACATTTTGAACTAAATCGGTCTGACCGAGTTTCATGATTCAGTCCCACCGAGTTCGGTGATTTGTGTGTAACGGTTAGTGTGGAGGCTATATATACCACTCCACCCACTCTTCATTCGTGAGGCAAGCCATCAGAACATGCCTACAATTCCAACATACATTTTCTAAGAGAGAACCACCTACACTTGTGTTGGGGTCAAGATATTCCATTCCAACCACATAAATCTTGATTTCTAGCCTTCCCCAAGTTGCTTTCCACTCAAACCCTCTTTCCACCAAATCCAATCCTATGAGAGAGAGCTGAGTGTTGGAGAGACTATCATTTGAAGCACAAGGGCAAGGAGTTCATCATCAACACACCATCTATTACCTTTTGGAGAGTGGTGTCTCCTAAATTGGTTAGGTGTCACTTGGGAGCCTCTGTCAAGATTGTGGAGTTCAACGAAGGAGTTTGTACGGCAAGGAGATCGCCCACTTCGTGACGATCTACCCTAGTGAGGAAAGTCCTTCGTGGGCGATGGCCATGGTGGGATAGACAAGGTTGCTTCTTCGTGGACCCTTCGTGGGTGGAGCCCTCCGTGGACTCGCGCAACCGTTACCCTTCGTGGGTTGAAGTCTCCATCAACGTGGATGTACGATAGCACCACCTATCAGAACCAGGCCAAAAATCTTCGTGTCTACATTGCGCTTGCTCCCTCAAACTCCTCCATTTACCTTCATATGCAATTGTTTTACATTCCGCTTCTATACTCTTAGAATTGCATGTGTTGGTTAATTACTTGACTTGTGCTAAGTTGTTAAAATCTGCCAAGACTTAAAATTGGGAAAAGGCTAGATTTTTATTTGGTTAAGTAGTCTAATCACCCCCCTCTAGACATACTTTCAATCCTACACCACTAGACTAAGGGTGATATGGAGATGCAATTCTATGGTTAACATCATACTTAGCAAGTATTTTACGGAAAGCACCATGAATAATATGTGAACCACCACCAGTCATTAAATATCTAGGGACTCCAAACCTCGGAAAAATAACTTCTTTAAGCATCTTAATAGAAGTGTTATGATCAGCACTACTAGTTGGAACAGCTTCTACCCACTTAGTAACGTAATCAACAGCAACTAAAATATGTGTATACCCATTAGAGAAAGGAAAAGGTCCCATATAATCAAAGCCCCAAATATCAAATGGTTCAATAACAAGTGAATAATTCATAGGAATTTCCTGACATCTACTAATATTACCAATTCTTTGACATTCATCACAAGACAAGAAAAACTTACGAGCATCCTTGAAGAGAGTAGGCCAATAAAAACCAGATTGCAATACCTTATGTGCAGTTCTATCTCCAACATGGTGCCCTCCATAGGCCTTAGAGTGACACTTGCGTAGGATCTTTTCCTGTTCATGCTCAGATACACAATGTCTAATAACACCATCTACTCCTTCTTTATATAGGTTTGGGTCATCCTAAAAGTAATGTATTAAATCATAGAAAAACTTTTTCTTTTGCTGGTATGTGAAACTAGGTGGTATAAATTTAGCAACAATGTAATTAGCATAATCAACATACCATGGAGTATTATGAGAAGCATTTATGACATCTAATTGTTCATCGGGAAAGCTATCATCAATAGGCAATGGGTCATCAAAACAAGATTAGTTTCTTCACATCTCTGCAAAACTAGATCAAGGTTGCTTAAGCAATCATCAAAAGAAGTCTCGTAAACGGAGAGATCATCCATGAAAACCTCAACAATCTTTTCACAAAAATCACAGAATATAGCAGTCATACATCTTTGAAAGGTAGCAGGTAAAAGGCATACATCTATAAGCAAAAGTACCAAAAGGGCAAGTAAAAGTGGTATTTTCCTGATCATCTTTTGACACAGGTATTTGAGAGAAACCAGAATAACCATCTAGAAAGCAAAAATGTTTATGTTTGGATAATCTTTCTAGCATTTATCAATAGAAGGTAGAGGGTAATGATCTTTCTTAGTAGCTTTGTTTAATTTGATAAAATCAATTACCATTCTGTAACAATTCTTTGTGGAATCCCTTCATTCTTATCATTAGGAACAACAGTAATACCTCCCTTCTTAGGGACACAATGAACAGGACTTACCCATCTACTATCAGCAATAGGATAAATTATACCTGCCTCCAGAAGCTTTAGTATTTCATTTCTTACCACTTCTTTCATCTTGGGATTTAACCGTCATTGGTGATCAACAACTGGTTTAGTATCAGGCTCCAAATTAATTTTGTGCTGACATAGAGTGGGACTAATGCCCTTAACATCATCAAGAGTATATCCGATAGCGGCATGGTGCTTCTTCAGAGTTTTCAATAATTTATTTTCTTCATGCGTTGAAAGGTTAGCACTAATAATAACAGGATATATCTACCTTTCAACAAGATAAGCATATTTCAAAGTATCAGGTAATTGTTTAAGCTCAAACACGGGATCACCCTTGGGTGGAGGAGGATCCCCAAGGATTTCAACAGGAAAATTGTGTTTCAAAAAAGGCCCTTGATTAAAGAATATTTCATCTATTTCCCTCCTTTCATTCATAAACATATCATTTTCATGGTCTAGCAAATATTGTTCTAAAGGATCAGTAGGAGGCACGGCAATAGAAGAAAGACCAGTAATTTCATCCTTACTAGGCAATTCTTTATCATGGACTTGTCTACTAAATCTAGAGAAATTAAAATCATGAGACATATCCCCTAAACCAATAGTAACAATATCTTTCTCGCGGTCTATCTTAGCATTAAAGGTATTCAAGATAGGTCTACCAAATATAATGGGACAAAAATAATCTTGTGGACAAACAAGAACAAGAAAATTAGTAGGGTATTTTATTTTCCCACACAAGACTTCAACATCTCTAACAATCCCAATTGGCGAAATAGTATCTCTATTGGCAAGTTTAATAGTGACATCAATATCTTCTATTTTAGCAGGTGCAATATCATTCATAATTTCTTTATATAAGGTATAAGGAATTACACTCACACTAGCACCCACATCACATAAACCATGATGACAATGATCTCCTATTTTAACAGAAACAACAGGCATGCCAACAACTGGTCTATGTTTATCTTTCATATCGGGTTTAGCAATTCTAGCAGCTTCATCACAGAAATAAATAACATGTTCGTCAATATTATCTACCAAGAGATCTTTAACCATAACAATACTAGGTTCAACTTTAATCTGTTCAGGGGGTGTAGGTGTTCTAGTATAACTCTTACGAATCACAGTTGAAGCTTTAGCATGATCCTTTATTTTAACAGGAAAAGGTGGTTTCTCAATATAAGCAGTAGGAACAATAGGATCAACATTATAAGTAATAGTTTCTTCTTCAACTTTAATAGGTTCTACTACTTTCACTTCAATGGGAGGATTATATTTAAACCACTTCTCCTTAGGGAGATCAACATGAGTAGCAAATGATTCACAAAAAGAAGCTACTATCTGAGAGTCAAGTCTATATTTAGTGCTAAAATCACGAAAAGCATCGGTATCCACAAAAGATTTAACACAATCAAACTTAAGGTTTATACCTGACTCCTTACCTTCGTCGAGTTCCAAATATTCAGAGTTGTGTTTAATTCTTTTCAATAAATCCCATTTGAATTCAGTGTCCTTCTTCATAAAAGAACCAATACAAGAAGGATCGAGCATGGATCGATCGTTATGAGAAAGCTGAGCATACAAATTCTGAATAACAATTTCTCTTGAGAGCTCATGATTGGGGCATGAATATAACATTGACTTAAGCCTCCCCAAGCTTGAGCGATACTCTCTCCTTTACGAGGCCAAAAATTATATATATAATTTCGATCACGATGAACAAGATGCATAGCATAAAACTTCTGATGAAATTCCAATTTCAATCGGTTGTAGTTCCACGATCCAATATCATCACATAGCCTAAACCATGTCAATGCCTTTCCCTTCAAAGATAAAATGAAGACCTTCTTCTTCACAACATACTCAGGTAAACCCGCAAGCTTAAGTAATCCACAAACTTCATTCACATAGATTGGGTGCATATCACGATGTAATGTTCCATCTCCCGTGAGGGAGTCCTGGATTAGGGGGTCTCCGGACAGCCGGACTATATCCTTTGGCTGGATTGTTGGACTATGAAGATACAAGATTAAAGACTTCGTCCCGTGTCCGGATGGGACTCTCCTTGGCGTGGAAGGCAAGCTAGGCAATACGGATATGTAGATCTCCTCCCTTGTAACCGACTTTGTGTAACACTAGCCTCCTCCAGTGTCTATATAAACCGGAGGGTTTAGTCCGTAGGACAACATACAATCATACCATAGGCTACCTTCTAGGGTTTAGCCTCTACGATCTCGTGGTAGATCAACTCTTGTAATACTCATATCATCAAGATCAATCAAGTAGGATGTAGGGTATTACCTCCATCAAGAGGACCCGAACCTGGGTAAACATCGTGTCCCCTGCCTCCTGTTACCATCCGCCTTAGATGCACAGTTCGGGACCCCCTACCCGAGATCTGCCAGTTTTGACACCGACATCCTGCAGAAGGATTAGCTAGCAGTTTCTCTATCATACCCGAAGGAATTTCATAATAAATATTTTCAGTAGGTGCAGTAGGTTGAGAAGCAACTCTTTGCTCTTCCGGTCGAGGTGAAGATACCCCAAACAAGCCCCTCAAAGGATTATTTTCCATAGTAACAAGTGACAGTAAATTTCAGCACACTATATAAATGTTTCCTTACCAAATTCCACTTACCAAAGGCGCTTCACTCCCTTGCAACGACGCCAGAAAAGAGTCTTGATGACCCACAAGTATAGGGGATCTATCATAGTCCTTTCGATAATTAAGAGTGTCGAACCCAACGAGGAGCAGATGGAAATGACAAGCGGTTTTTAGCAAGGTAGTCTCTGCAAGCACTGAAATTATCGATGACAGATAGTTGTATGATGAGATAATTCATAACGGGTAACAAGTAACAAAAGTAACTAAGGTGCAGCAAGGTGGCCCAATCCTTTTTGTAGCAAAGGACAAGCCTGGACGAACTCTTATATAAAGCAAAGCGCTCCCGAGGACACATGGGAATTATTGTCAAGTTAGTTTTCATCATACTCATATGATTCACGTTCGTTACTTCGATAATTTGATATGTGGGTGGATCAGTGCTTGGGTTCTGCCCTTCCTTGGACAAGCCTCCCACTTATGATTAACCCCTCTTGCAAGCATCCGCAGCTATGAAAGAAGAATTAAGATAAATCTAACCATAGCATGAAACACATGGATCCAAATCAGCCCCTTACGAAGCAACGCATAAACTAGGGTTTAAGCTTCTGTCACTCTACTAACCCATCATCTACTTATTACTTCCCAATGCCTTCCCCTAGGCCCAAATAATGGTGAAGTGTCATGTAGTCTACGTTCACATAACACCACTAGAGGAAAGACAACATACATCTCATCAAAATAACTAACAAATACCAAATTCAAATGATTAGTTATAACAAGACTTCTCCCATGTCCTCAGGAACAAACGTAACTACTCACAAAGCATATTTATGTTCATAATCAGAGGAGTATTAATTATCATTAAGGATCTGAACATATGATCTTCCACCGAATAAACCAACTAGCACTACTGGAATCAGCTCATTTGCCATCTGTCAGCTCGTTGCCGTCAGCTAGCGGACGGCAAAGAAGCTCTTTGCCATCAGCTACCCAAAAGCAGACGGCAAAGAAATGGCAGACGGCAAAGAAGCTCTTTGCCGTCCGCGAGCTCTTTGCCGTCTGCCAGCAGATGGCAAAGAATCTTTGTCGTCCGCTGGCAGACGGCAAAGATAGAGGTGGCCCCCACCCCCCGCCCGTTTGGAAAAAACTTAACGGCCCACCTCTTTGCCGTCTGCCAGCAGACGGCAAAGAGGCAAAAGGGCGGACGGCAAAGAGAGGCGGACGACAAAGAGGACACTACCTAACGGCCCGTACCCCCCCGCCCGTTACTCTCTGTTCTCTCCTCGCCGACGCGCCCCGCCACCACTTGCCACCCCACCGCCGCCGCCGCCGCCCGCCGCGCGCCGTCGCCCCACCACCCGTCGCCCCCGCCGCCCCGTCGCCCCCGCTGCCCTGTCGCCCCAGGCCCCGGCCAGCTCCTCCACCGGGGGCCTCCTCCACCGCCCCGCCCCCCTCCTCCACCGGCCCTGCCCCAGGTGAGCCCCCCTCCTTTTTTCTGTTTTTTTCTTTTTCTTTTTAGTTTTAGTTTAGATTTAGTTTTAGGTTTTAGGTTTAGTTTTAGTTTAGTTTTAGGTTTAGATTTAGTTTTTTCCTTTTTCTGTTTTATTAGTTTTAGGTTTATGTTTAGTTTAGATTTAGTTTTAGTTTTAGTTTTAGTTTAGGTTTAGTTTAGTTTGAGGAAAGAAGAAGAAGAAGAGAAAAAGAGGAGAGGAGGAGAAGAAGAAGAGGAAAAAGGAAAGGAAGAAGAAGAAGAGGAGGAGGAGAAGAAAAAAGAAAAGAAAGAAGAGAGAAGAAGAAGAAGAAGAAAAAAAAGAGGAGAGGAGGAGAAGAAGAAGAGGAAAAGGAAAGGAAGAAGAAGAAGAAGAAGGAAAAAGGAAGAAAAGGAAGAAAAGGAAGAATAGGAAGAAGAAAAGGAAAAAAGAGGGGAAAACCCGACCCGACACGGCACCCCGACCGACCGGCACCCCGACCCACCGGCACCCCGACACGACCCCGACCCGACCCGACCCCGACACCCGACCCCGACCCCGACACCCACCCGACTGACCCCGACCCGACACCCGCCCTGAGCCCTGACCCGACACCGCCGACCCTGACACCGACACGCATCCGACCCCCGATCCCGGGCCCGTACCGACACGCCGATCCTCCGATACCCCGTCCGGGCACCGTCGCGACACCCCGACACCGACACCCTGGACCCACACCACTCCTTACCCCGACAACGAACGGCACCCCGACCCGACCCGGCACCCGACCAGACACACGACCAGAGCCTGGACCCGACACCCCGACGCGGAATCCGACTCCCGACCCTGGAGCCCAAACGAACTCCCGACCCGAGACCGACCCCGGGCCTGACCGACACCCGACCCCGACATCCGACACGGCACCGACCCGACCGGCTACCCGACCGACACCCGACCTCGGCCGTGGACCCCGACACCGTGGCCGACCGGACAACCCCGACCACCCGACACCGATCCCGAGGACTCGACACCCTGACCCGGCTTGAACGACACCCTGACCCACACCACACCCGACCCCGAACACCCCGCTACGCACGCACTACCGACCATCGACACGGACACGCCCGGACCCCCGACCGACAGCACCGACCACACCCCGACCCCGACACCGAAACAACACCCCGACACCGACACGGCACTACCCCGACATCGACACGACACCCCGACCCCCCGACCCCGAAACAGCACCCCGACCCCGACACGGCACCCCGACCCCGACAGGACACCCCGACCACCGACACCTCCCGAAAGGTGTTCTTTGGCCTTCCAGAGGCCGACGGGGTCATATATTTGTGAATTATTAGTTAGGTCATATATTTTTTGATTTTGTTATGAAAAACATCATATATAATTGTGTTGATCGTGTAGTTTTAAATGTGCAGTTGTTTCATCGCTGCGAGGTTTGGTGTTCGACAACCTCGCCGTGTGTTTGACGAGCTCTGCCCCTTCGTTCGTGGGTGAGCACAAATGACAAGTCCTCCTCCCCCATTAATTATTTGATCTATTCCGATGAAACTTGATAGCTAGCTATATATGTGTCTTGAATCATCAGTATGCGTAACCAATATGTGTCTCCCGTTCGAAAGCGTCATAGTTATAAATATGCATGCATTTGCATATTTATAACCTTGATTCTTTCGAATTGTCCAACGCTATCCATGGACAGCCCGAGTATGTGTAGATTGGGTTCGTTTTCCCATATGCTTTGCTCCGGATCCGACGCATATATTTCGTCAGTGCCTCCCCTGTTGTTCTCCGGGTACACATCCTCTCTGTTTATTGCAGAGACGTGTATCAGGAGAACAGCGGGGAGGTGCTGCCGAAATTTTGCGTCGGATCCGGAGCATAGCATGGGAAAATGAACCCAATCTACACATAGACGGGTGGGATTAGGACCTATCATTACCTATTAGAGTGTAGGTTGCATGGACGTAATAAAATTGACAAAGTAGATCAACTAATGAATATATACATGGTGAATTACATATATAATTGTTGTGTGTCCAGTAGCTCTGAAAGTCAAGATGAGTGACCGTGCTTGGATGTATACCAGTCACACTGGTCAGAACAAATGGAGCGCTGAATGGTTCACAAAAACTAAGGGGTTTGTGCAAGCCGCATTTGCAAATGGACAAAAGAAAACCTGGTGCCCCTGTTTCCGGTGCGGCAATTGGGAAAAGAAGACAGAGGCTGAAATGGGCAAACACCTGCAGAAGAGTGGTTTTACGCCCGATTATACGGTGTGGACATTTCATGGTGAGTCTGCCCAACGTGACCGAGCTGAGGTGGATCGTCGTCGCACCAACGAGCATGGTACCGGGATGGAAAACATGGTGCAAGGCTATGATGATGCTCGGGATTCGGACGAGGAGATGGAGGAATCTGCAAAGTCCTTCAATGAAATGTTGGAGTCTTCGAAACGTCCGCTCCACGAGCACACTGAGCTTTGTCAGTTGGATGCCATCTCACAAGTAATGGCTCTGAAGGCTCAGTTCAACTTGGGCAGAGAATGCTATGACGCAATTATGACAGTATTTGGACGCTTTCTACCCAAAGGCCATGTAATGCCTGCAAACCTGTACCAGTCGGACAAAATCCTCCGTGCACTGAAGATGCCCTATGAGAAGATACATGCCTGTGAGAAAGGATGTGCCTTATTTAGGCTTGACTACGCGTACTTGAACTATTGTCCCATTTGCAAGTCTTCCAGGTATATTGTGGTAGACAACGGTATGGGTGAGAAGACACAGACCAAAATCCCCGTTAGTGTTCTTCGGTATATGACAATCGTACCAAGACTTCAACGTCTTTTCATGGTCGAAGAGACGGCCAGACAGATGACATGGCACAAAACAGGCAAAAGAACCGAACTAGATGCAGATGGGAATCTGATGATGGTACACACATCGGATGGTGTTGCGTGGAAAAAGTTTGATGAATTAAATGCTGACAAAGCGGCAGATCCGAGGCATCCTCGAGTCGGCATCAGCACGGATGGGTTCAGTGTGTTTGGTATGACGGCAGCCCAATACAGTTGTTGGCCCGTATTTGTCTTTCCACTCAATCTCCCCCCCGGACAGATTATGCAAAGAAAGAACATTTTCCTGACGTTGATAATTCCAGGACCCAACTATCCGGGCAAAAATATGAATGTGTACATGCAGCCGCTTAAGGACGAATTGCAAGAAGCCTGGGATAATGGGTTCAAGACATACGATGCCTTTAGCAAACGGAACTTCATAATGCGTGTCTGGTACATGTACTCGACGCATGACTTGCCGGCGTATGCGCTATTCGTTGGCTGGTGTGTGCATGGAAGGTTCCCATGCCCCACATGCAAGGGAGCTCTTGAGTTTCGTTGGCTTCAGGCCGGTCGCAAGTTTTCTTGCTTCGACATGCATAGACAGTTCCTGGATCCTCGCCATAAGTTCAGGAAAGACAAGAAGAACTTCATCAGGGGTAGAGTTGTCAAAAACTCTGCACCACCTGCATTGACAGGCCAACAGACCCTGGATCAGTTAAACGCTCTCGAGCCAGATCCACAACGTCCAGGGTACTTCAAGGGGTATAATACTAAGCACGCGTGGACTCACAAAACATGCTTATGGGATCTGCCTTACTTCAAAGACCTCCTTTGCCCACACAACATCGACGTGATGCACACTGAGAAGAATATCACCGAGGCACTTTTTGGTACATTGTTCGGCATAGATGGGAAGTCAAAGGATAATACTAAGGCTAGAGTCGATCTGGAGGCACTATGTGATAGGCCGTTACAAAACATGAAAGAACCGAAAGGAAAGCAGAACTGGACGAATCCAAAGGCATGGTTCAATCTTGGAAGGCCAGCTATGAGGGAAATTCTCTTGTGGGTGCAACAGCAGTTGATGTTCCCCGATGGGTACGCAGCGAATCTAAAGAGGGGAGCGAATCTTGATAAACTGAAGATATTTGGTCTCAAGAGTCATGATTGGCACATATGGATTGAGCGGGTAATGCCGCTGATGTTGCGTGGCTTCATCCCTGAGGATGAATGGCTAGTACTGGCAGAACTCAGCTATTTCTTCCGTGTTCTTTGTGCGAAAGAACTATCGCCTGGCGTGCTAGAAGAAATGGAAGAGTTGGCGCCGGAGTTGATCTGCAAGTTAGAGAAGATCTTTCCACCGGGCTTCTTTAATCCAATGCAGCATTTGATTTTGCATCTCCCGACCGAGGCAAGATTGGGGGGGCCCTGCAAAATCGTTGGTGCTACCCAACTGAGAGGATGCAGAAGACGCTTTGAGAAAAATGTAAAAATAAACGTAGAATTGAAGCATCGATGGCTGAGGCATTCATCACAGAGGAGGCGGCAAACTTCGTAACAGCGCACTACGAAGCCAAAAATCGTCATTTGCATAATCCGAAGCCTCGGTACAATGCTGACGAGCCTAAAAAGGGTGGATCCAACCTCAGCCTATTCAAAGGGAATCTCGCACCAGCTAGTGTTTCACATCCAGTATCTTTGGATAACGAAGAATGGCGGACCATTTCGTTGTATATCTTCAACAACCTGATAGAAGTGCGGCCGTACATCGAGTAAGTTCTCGGTACATTGTTTCACAACTTCTATTTCCTTTGAACTACTCTTATTCCTGGATATGTCATACAGTCGATACGTCGCCATATTCTCGTATGGAGCGGAGATCCAAAAGGATTCCGTCGAAGAGTATGAGCTTCTCGCAAAGCAAGGAGGTGGCTATCCCGGTTTCATCTCTTGGTTCAAACAAACGGTAATTTCTATTGGACAATTTCATTTCATTCGCTAATTTGTGCATAATGCAACAATCCTTTCATATTAAACTTGTAGGCTAATTCAGAGTCTATGGACGCCGAATTGAGACAAGTCGCTAATGGTTTTGACTATAAGGTCCGTTCATTTGACAAGTACGACATCAACGGGTATCGCTTTCGTACCTATGGCAAAGAGCTATCTATGGCCGACCGAAAGTCTACAAATTGTTGTGTATCTGCTATCGGCAAAGGAGGTACCAAGTATTATGGGAGAGTTGAAGCAATTTATGAACTTCTGTTCTATGGTGAAAACCCACCGAATGTCGTAGTCTTCAAATGTTATTGGTTTCAGCCGAAGGAGACTAGAAGGACTCATGAACATATAGGGCTAGTTGAAATCAACCAAAGCACTCATTTAGATGTTCCTGATGTCTATATTATGGCTCAACAGGCGACCCAAGTATTCTATCTACCGTGGGCCTGCCAAACTAATCCAAATCTGAAAGGTTGGGATGTCGTTTATGAAGTGCCGCCATGTGCTAGACTTTCTCCCCCAAAGGAAGAGGATTATGAACCTCACATTAACCCAGACAGATATGAAGGAGAATTCTTCCAAGAGACACGTCTTTCCAAAAAGCGTTTCAAGAACCGCTATACTTCACCCCAAAACATTGAAGTAGACAGCGACAATGAATCCGACATCACCCCAGAGGAGGAACAAGAAGAGCCGGAACAAGAAGAGGTTACTGCTGCGGATGACCTGTCAATGCTTGACCGATTACGTCAAGGTGGCCTTGCACATGTTGATGCCAATGAACCCTATGAGCCCATCATTGATTATAGTGATGATGATGATTATGCATTTATTGATGATACTGATCGAGATTATTAGTAGTGTCAGGTATTCAATTTTTTTATGTTGTACTTGATGATGATACACTTAAGTGATATACATATTATTATTCATGTCGGTACTTTTTTTATGTTGTACTAATTTCGTTTATTCTTTGTCATGGCAGGTGTTGAAAGATGGTGGGCGCTGGTCGGGAGCGCGCCGAGGCCCCTTCTTCGTCGACGCGCGGTGCGAGGTCTTCCATTCCACACGCACCTCTCCGCCGAGCGTTGCTGGACAGTATGGCGACACCGCCGGGCCCTTCTTCATCGACCGCAGTGCCCAGTAAGGGACGAGGTAAGAAGAAGAGAGGAGCTAGAGCACGTGGTCGCGGGAGAGGACGTACAGTGACTGCTAGGGCGCCTTCCTCGCCGCCACCCCCAGCTGTTTCACCCGAGCACGTGACTGCTAGGGTGGACTCGTCTGAGGAGGAGGCTGCACGGACTCCGGTCCACGAGCCTCCGGTCCACGAGTCTTCGGCCCACGAGCCTCGGGTCGACGGGCCTTCGGCCCACGAGACTTGGGCCCACGAGACCTCGGAGGAGCACACGTCTGGATGGGGTACCTGGCCGGGTCAGCCTGAGCATGGCAGGGAGCCGAGTGGCCATGCTGATGATGGCGGGGAGCCGACTGATGAGGAGGGGGAGGAGGGGGGCAACGTCTACCAGCGTGGTGCTACACGGCTCCCGTCCGTGCCGGTGACCCGCGAGCAGAGGTGGTTGATTTTCCCTGATGGGGAGAGGTACGTGAGTGCATTTAATATTTTTGTACCTTCTGCATTCACGTTTCTTCAAATAACTAATGCGTTGGCCTTGTCATGCTGCAGGGGTTGGGACCACCATCATAGTGTCCGCCGGCCCAACTTCATCCTTGGAGTTCTTTGCCGGCAAAACTTCCCGGGGTTTGTCACGTTGCCTGGTGAGGGTCGGCTTCCAGAGCTTGGATTGAGCTGGGAGCACTACGAACGTCTGCAAGTGCCTACTCCAGAACTTACGACACGAGGCTCGGGTGCAGGCTGTTCGAGACTACTACGCCTTGCATGGTATCAAGAAGACCAAGCCGGCGTGCCGCGATAAGTTCCTGAGTAAGGAGCAGTACATGAAGGTAATTCTTAAGGCCTTCTCTACTTAAGTTCCTTCATTTAGTAATTCTTAGCCGTAGCGCTCAAGTTTCTATTTGCTAACTTAGGCGCCTCCGAGATGGTGTGTGGATCGGATGGATTGTTGGGAGGTGTTGGTCGATGAGTGGTGCTCAAAACAATGGCTAGCCCTCCACAACGAGGCCAAGGACAAACGTGCCCAAATGGAAGGTGTGCCACACCATCAAGGAAGCTCCAACTTATATCAGTTCGGGCACAACTGGGTATGTGGTTTGCTTCATGATTCATGCAATTCATTCATCATGCTAGCTTGAGCCCTTTAATTACTAATTTTCATTGTTTCTCTCTTTCAGGCACGCTACAATAAGGCGGATAAGGTGCCAGAGGTGTACGACCTGTATGCCATGGCCCACACTGCCTCTTTCAAGAAAGTCAAGGCTTTCTCTCAGTCTGACCTCGATGATGCAAACAACTTCACCAACATCTCCTCCCACAACAAGCTCATGAGATATAGAGATGAGGGGAAGGCGAGGAAAGGGGAGGACTTTAACCCGAGCCAGGGTCCCATTGATCCAGAGCTGGTGATGATATCTGGTGGCGGGAGGTCCCATGGCTCCATAGCCATTGGAGATGGACTTATCCGTTGTCCTAGCACTCTCCCGGAGATCAAGGCGCGCCAATCGAGCTCCGCTCCTGAGATAATGCCTCGTGAACGGCCAGTGCAACTCGCCATCAAGGTTAGTGATACGTACTCAGTTATCTTTCTCCATTAATTACATTGTGTGCGCTTCCATCAATGATTACAAATGGTCATGTGAGTGGTGTTGCAGGCTGCTATACAGAGTGAGAGAGATAGAACGGAGAAACTTCTGGCGGAGGCGGCGGAGAGGCAGCGGGAGTTGGAGGAGAGGACGACAAAGATGATGGAGGAGGAGAGGGCACGGAATGACATGCAGGCAAGGGCCATGTACGAGCTCCTTATGGTAAGTTTCTTCTGCAGATTAGCCAAAACATTCATGTAGTGTTTGTCTCATTACTAACTAGTATGACTGAGTCGTCAAAACCAAATGTGCAGTCTGTGTGCGAGAAGACAGGTCAAACCGCTCCGCCGATGCCAGTGATCGCTCCTGGGACCACGGTGAGTTTTATTTGAATGGACATTACTTGCTAGTCTTAACATTTGAGTGTCATCATGCTAACAAGACATTGGAAATGATCTTTGGTGCAGCGTAACTCCAGACAAGCATCGCACGATCCTTCTCCATCTACCGACACGAGCCACCCCGCTCCTACACCTCCTGGATCTTGGTAAGTTTATCTAGTGTTTTGCTTAACACATGCATAAAGACCTAGACTTAGCTTTATTTCCTCCAATGCTTACCATAATGACCTAGACTTAGCTTCTTCTCCTCCAAAATGACTTAATAAGCTTACTGACCTCCAAAACCATCCATTTTACCTAAGTTATCTCTAAAACGATCTGTACTTAGCTTACTTATGTCAAAAATTGCATAATTAGCTTAGTTAGCTCATAGACGATCCATTTTACCTAAGTTAGCTCTAAAATGACCCATTTTACCTAGGTTAGCTTATAAATGATCCAGTCATCCAAGTTAGCTCAAAAATGACCCATTTTACCTAGATTAGCTCCTAAATGATCCATTTTACCTATGTTAGCTTTAAAATGACCCATTTCACCTAGGTTAACTCCAAAATGACCCATCTTACCTAGGTTATCTCATAAACGATCCATTTCAACTAATTTAGCTCATAAACGATCCATTTCACCAAGTTAGCTAAAAAACGATCCATTTCACCTAAATTAGCTCTTAAATGATCCATTTCACCTAAGTTAGCTCAAAAAGATCCATTTCAACTAAATTAGCTCATAAATGATCCATTTCACCTAAGTTAGCTCAAAAACAATCCATTTCAACTAAGTTAGCTCATAAATGATCCATTTCACCTAAGTTAGCTAAAAAACGATCCATTTCACCTTAGTTACCTCAAAAACGATCCATTTGACCTTAGTTAGCTCATAAACGACCCATTTCAACTAAGTTAGCTCACAAATGATCCATTTCACCTTAGCTAGCTCATAAATGACCCATTTCAACTTAGGTAGCTCATATATGATCCATTTCACGTAAGTTAGCTCATAAATGACATACTCTTCTTGTTCTAGTCTTCTTCTTGTTCTACTCTTCTTGTTCTACTCTTCTTCTTGTTCTACTCTTCTTGTTCTAACTTTCTTATTTTTCATTTTGCAGATTTCATTCACTTGACGAAAGCTTGCATAGATGGAGTGCTCCTTATCCCTTTCTCTGTTTCTTTTGTATCGTTGAACTATGCATGTATCGTTGGATGAAACTATTGTAATATATATGGTTGGATGCCTCTATGTTGAACTTGTTATGTATGATGGAACTATGCATGTAATATATATGGTTGGATGATGAAGTTATGTGTTGGATATCTTATATGTTTGCTCTGTAATGGCCTTTTGAAATATATCTATATATGTCATATATATTTGTGATGAAAATTGTTGGATTTAATAAAAAACAGATAAAAGAGCCAATATGCAGGCTCTTTGCCGTCTGCCACCGACGGCAACGGGCTCTTTGCCGTCTGCCGCGGACGGCAAAGAAGACACGTGGCATCCAGCTGTGCTTCCTGGGAGCTGACCCATTTGGTCAGTTTGCCTACAGTGGCAGACGGCAAAGACTTTGCCATCAGTGGCAGACGGCAAAGAACCTGCCATGTAGTGATGTGTAGATGACATCATACGGCGGACGGCAAAGACACTAGAAATTTTGCCGTCAGCGGCGGACGGCAAAGGCCTGCCGTTAGCCACTTAACGGACTGACAGCGCAATTATTGCCGTCCGCTCTCTTTGCCGTCCGCCGCAGACGGCAAAGGGCCTTTGCCGTCAGCCGCCAGGAAGCAGACGGCAAAGTAGCTGTTTACCGTAGCCTACTTTGCCGGAGCCTTTTGCCGTCCGCGGCTGACGGCAAAGGCCTTTGCCGTCCGCCGTTCATGCCTTTGCCGTCTGCCGTGGCAGACGGCAAAATAGCTGATTCCTGTAGTGTAGCATCAACTACAAGGAGTAATCAACACTACTAGCAACCCATAGGTACCAATCTGAGGTTTTGAGACAAAGATTGGATACAAGAGATGAACTAGGGTTTGAGAGGAGATGGTGCCGGTGAAGATGTTGATGGAGATTGACCCCCTCTCGATGAGAGGATTGTTGGTGATGACGATGGCTTCGATTTCCCCCTCCCGGAGGGAAGTTTCCCCGACAGAACAGCTCCACCGGAGCCCTAGATTGGTTCTGCCCAAGTTTTGCCTCGAGACGGCAGCGCTCCATCCCGAAAGCTTCCTTCTGATTTTTTTTCTAGGTCAAAACACACCATATAGCAGAAGATTGGCGTCGGGGGCCTGCCAGGTGGCCCATAAGGTAGGGGGCGCGCCCAGGAGGGTAGGGCACGCCCTCCACCCTTGTGGATGGCAGGTGGCCCCCCTCAGGTGCTTTCTTCGCCCAATATTTTTTATATATTCCAAAATAATTCTCCATGAAGTTTCAGGACTTTTGGAGTTGTGTAGAATAGGTCTCTAATGTTTGCTCCTTTTCTAGTCCAGAATTTTAGCTGTCGGCATTCTCCCTCTTCATGTAAACCTTATAAAATAAGAGATAAAAAGGCATAAGTATTGTGATATAATGTGTAATAACAGCCCATAATGCAATAAATATTGATATAAAAGCATGATGCAAAATGGACGTACCAATGACCAACATGTGTAATGGGGAGGGAAAAACTGCCACCCACAGTAATGCCAGTGGCGGTGTGGATCGGGTGAGCAGTGAAGAGGTTACCAGGGTAGGAAGCCATATGAGCCGTAGCGGTAGTATCCATGTACCAGTCGCCCCCGCCGGTGCAGTTCTGTGGCATGGGAGCGGGGTGCAGTGCCGCTAGCAGCGCGGGATCCCAGGGCACCGGAGCCGAAGGCTATGGCTGCATTGGATGCGCCGCAAGGAGCGGGGGAAACCCGCCGGCCAGAGGGAACGACCATAGGGCACTGAGTAGCCATAGGGCAGCGAGGGCGCGTACGACTATGGAGCCGCATGCAACGCCTGATGGGTTACCGTACGGGCGCTGAAGGAGCCGGGGATGAGGGAGCGCGGAACGGGCATGGAGTACGCGTGGACGACCCCCGTCCACGGGTTCTCCCAGCGTGCCAGGGCGCCGGCTAGTACTGCTACGGCGGGCGAGGCACCCCTCCCTAGGTGCCCGCGGGCGCTTGCTGCTTGCAGCCGCCTCGGCGACGATCGGCGGGGGCCGGCTGTGGAGCCGGCTGCTGCGGGAAAGGGAACCCCGGCGCAGGCGGCGCCTGGTAGGGGCCCGGGCCTGACGATGACATGTACCCAGGATAAGGTCATAGGCCTGGCCTGACCACCCTACCCAAGGGCACTGCATATATGAACCCAAGACTCACAAAACTAGAAAAGAACCGTCGACTGGAAATGCCACAACATACAAGTAACTCGACACAAGATCCACTCGGTCACTGCTCCATCACTCGACCGTCCTGATTCACTCGGAGAACCTGATTTCACTCGAAGAACAGAAGATCTAGAGCCACTCCAGGATGGTAACGGTTGAGCGATCGGTCCGTTACTATAAAGATCATTAAACATAGGCATTACCAGTAACGCTCGTACCTTTATTGTCTCATTGAACCCTTGGTAACCGAGGTCGATGAGGGGTCATCAGACTCTTTATAAGCCGCCCCTCTCCTCCTGCACAAGGGTTCGCACCCCCTATAACTCAACACTCCATACAACAAAGCTCCTGCAGCACTGAGACGTAGGGTCGTTACCTATTCCGAGAGGGGCCTAAACTCGTAAATCCGAGTGTACAACTTCGTCGTAGCTAGGCTCTGCACTCTCCTACGTACCCCTACCTCTATTGTCAGATCCGTTCCCACGACAGGGACGGGGCGAGCGGGGCACCGCCGCGGGTGGTACCGGCGGCGAGGGTGGTGTGGGTGGCCCGAGTACGCGCCATGTTCATCCGTCATTCCTCCAGCTTCAGGTACGCCACGACCTTGGGAAAAGTCGGGTTGGGGATGAGGGTGAGGTTGGAGCCGGTGTTCCCGAAATCGTCGTTCAAGCCGGCGGTGAGTGTACTGAGAAGAAGCTCGTCGGAGACCTTCTCACCGAGGTCAAGGAGCTCATCGGAAAGCTTCTTGAGGCGCATGCAATAGTTGTCGATTGACGAGTCATGCTGCTGACACCCAAAAAACTCGCCATGCAAGAAAACCTTACGCTGAAGCTTGTTGTTGGTGAAGATGCCGTTGGGCTTAGTCCAGACGGCGTGAGCGTCATCCTCGTTAGAGACCACCGTGTGGAAGAGGTCCTTCAAGATGGTGGTGTCGAACCAGCAGATGAGAGTGGCGTCGATGGTCATCCATTCATCATCATTCACCATGAAGCGGGAGTCCACGGAGCCATCGATGTGATCCCGGAGATTGTACTCACGGAACACAAGGGAGAAGTACGTCTTCTAGACATAGTGGGTGGATGTGTGGTGGTAAGGATGGCGGGAACCCAACCGAGAATGTTGAGATCGCGGATGAGGACGGGGTCGAGACCGGCAAACGGATTGGCGGCGGTGGCTATGGGGATGGCAACAACGACGGCGACTAGGGTTAGAGGAGGGAGGCGGAAGCAGGAGTTAGGTGGGAGGGCGGCGGCTGCGACACGGGGCGGCGGCGCGGCGGCGTGGGGAGAACGCGGCGGCAGCGGCAGCGGCTTAGGTCAGGATCGAAGGTATGATACCATGTTGAGAAATAACTTTTGGCAATGCAACTTTCGATGTATTGATCGGGTGCATAAACATGTATATATGGGCACACAACGTGGGCCTTGACCTTTACTATACAATGACTAGGAGGTGGGCCATGATATACAATATACATGCAAAACCATATACTCAATAGGCGGCGGCGAAGAATGAGGATGCGGCGGAGGCGTACGCGGACGTGGACGCGGAGGCAAAGGCTGTCTACACGGCAGGGATGACACCTCCTTGATCGAGGAGCAGACGACTGGGATTGCCAGTTCGGCAGCGCAGAAATGCACGGACTACCGAACTGATATTTTTTTGGATTCAGACATGTAAAAACTAAACATATTTGTCTCTTTTTGATTGTGATAGGGCATGTGATCCGGTGAATCGGAATACATTAGAACTTGAATTTACGTGAACCGACACCGGAGGAAATTTGTGGTTGCAGAGATGCCCTGAAAGCGCTTGAAGCATATAGGGTGGTTGTAGACCGTGGTACGTCCAGTTCACGACGGACCCCGGTGTCTGTCTAGACTAGTACTGTACCGCTCCGGCGCTTCCACCACTGGCCAGGGTTTTCCCAGTCACGACGTTGTAAAACGACGGCCAGTGAATTGTAATACGACTCACTATAGGGCGAATTCGAGCTCGGTACCCGGGGATCCTCTAGAGTCGACCTGCAGGCATGCAAGCTTGCGCCATGGACTTGGACTCATCATCTCATCTAGTCAAGTGCGTGCTGCGCTTCGTCTGCCGCTGCGCCTGCCTGCAGGCTGCAGCGCCCCTCTCCTCTCCTGGCGCCAGCCCGTCGTCAATTCCCATCGAACGCAGCAGCAGGCCATTCTTTCGCTGCCCACTCCACCGCAACAAAATTGAAATTCTGTGGTAGAGCAGATGTTTTACTCCTTTTATGAAGCTTCTGTGTGCGGTGTGGCCTTGCAACTTTGGCTGGCCCCGGGACCGGACGGGAGGGCTCTCGCGTCTCTTCTCTTTCCATGCATTGCACACACAGGACATGCCAGTACTATGATAAACACACAAGTAGCCTGTCCCCCAGGGGCCACGAACCAAAAAATATCACTTGAAATCGTACTACCAGCCATGATTTCTTTCAAGAAAGCGAGGACCTTGCCGCAGTTCTCATTTTTGTATGGATACAGTGCCCTGGTTAGCATCAACTTCAACTTTGTGTCACCGGTTATCAATATCGATCATGAGGCGACGAGTTATAAACACGAAACGTACATCCCCGGATCGCCCTTTCCACAAAAAGAAAGCGTTATTCTTTTGCAAGCGAGAAAGGATCGAAACGACTGACAAAATATATGTATCCCACAACCGCAGTGCACATCACATTTGTTTAGTTTATTTATTATTTTCGGACTTTGCTTAGCTAGTCGGTAATGCAACATGATGAACGGTGCAGAATGGTACGCCACATGCATCCTCTGGATATTGGGTGGGTGGGGATGAGACAAAAGTAAAATCCGGGACATTGACAATTTGGCATGCTTCTCCACAACTACTAGCGTCACACACAAAGAAAAGACTAGCATCAGACCCGGGCCACGAAGAATTTGCTGTGAGCCTCACCGACTTGTGGTTTGGTCATTGACCGGCATTCCTGTTTTTCATCGCCGGAAACGCGCAATACCATGACATTTCAGCCTAGAAAATCCTAGTCAGTCTCCCGGAGCAGGAGCTGTTGCATGCTTCGGCCACGCGTGGTTTTCAGTTTCAGTTTCAGAAATCAGCAGCAACCAAATCACCGAAATTCAGTGAGTTCAGTATGCTTTTCGATCGAAAGGCCCAAATAATCATCTGAAGACAGTTAGATTTTTTAAAAAATGAAAATATTTTCGAAAAGTATTTGAATTCATGTGTACCACTGAAATTGCTTAAATATTTTGGCCGAAAGGTAAATATTTCAGTGCCTGCTGAAATTAATGAAATTCATTCATCACTGAAAGTGAAGACCAACAAACGTAGTAGAACGAAACCGCAAACGAAGAAAACCCCGAGCCTTTCTTCAAAGTTACACACATCTGCCTTTGCCGCTCCCGTTTAAAAGCCACGAGCACCACCACCACCACCACCACACCACCAGTCCACCACCCACGCAAACGCCAAAGCCGCACGCACACTCACACGCACGTCCAGACTCCAGAGCGAGGCACGGGAGCGCGCTCATGCACATCCTCCGCCTGCTCGCGGCGCGGCGTTTCCGCCGCCGCGCCGTGTCCACGATCAGAGCGAGCGCGACGGCGCCGGCCACCCCGTGCCCGTGCGGCTACGGCGAGGACGAGGGCCCGTTCTTCGACCTCGACCTGTCGTGCTGCTCCGCCTCCGCGCCCGCGTCCAGCGCCGAGTCCAGCTCCGAGTCCGAGGACTCCTCCTGCGCCGGCGAGGTCGACTTCGTCATCCTGCTGCAGCGGAGCTGCTCCGCGTCGCCGTCCTACGACGAGCGCCTCTCCTTCAGCCGCTGCGGGTGGGGGGGAGCGCCCCCGCCGGCCAAGTTCTGCGCGTCTGAGCCCAGCGGCGACGCCGCGCGGTTCAGCACCAGCGGGCGCGGGAAGCTGCGCACGCTGAGCTTCGGATCCGCCAAGGTCGCCTTCTACGGCGGCCGCGCCAGCTTCTCCCGGAGCTCCAACAGCACGCGCTCGGCGAGGCTCTTCCCCGCGTATGCGCACGGCTCGCCGGACCAAGACCAGGAGGAAGCCAGGAGGGCGCCCTCGGCCGACGCGATCAGGCGGTGCCTGAGCAAGATCTCGAGGCGGTTGAGGAGGGTGGCGCCTGGCGCTGCTGCTGCCGTGGACGTCCGGCTGCGGAAGAGCCGCTCGGTGTCCGCGGCGCAGTCGTCGTCGCCAGATCGCCGGGACGACTCGCTCCTGGAGCAGCAGGACGGCATCGCGGGCGCCATCGCGCACTGCAAGGAGTCGATCCACCGTGGTGCGTGACCGCTGGCTTCGTTCCTTGCCTCCGTGAACTCGTTGGTTGATGAAGCGGTTGTCCTGTCGTGCGTTTCACTTTGCTATGTGCAGCGTCCATGTCGGAGCGCGACTCGTCGCTGCTGCGGTCCCGGAGTGACCCAGGAACATAACTTGCACTCTCAAAGCTATTTTTCCCAGTGGGTTCGCATGCTTTCCCACCCACCATTTCGCTTCGGAATCGTGGAGGAAGTTTCGCGCTGAATTTCGCAAAGGAGGCAATGAAAAACGAAGTAGTACAAAAAAATTGTTAAAGCTTGAAGAGCATGCGGTGGTTTAGGAAGGGAAGCTAGCTAGCGAGATCTTCTTTTGTGTGTGAGTGAGTTCTTTTGTAAGTAGTTTAGGCGTGGGGAAAGGCCGAAAGAGCTCCTTTTAGGCTCTTTTCGCCACCTCCCACATGTACAAGCGTCGTGCAGTCGTGCCAGTTTAATCCTACTTTCGTTCGTTCTTTTTTTTTCCTTATTCATCTTTTCGCATTGTACAAGAGACTTGTAAGCTGTAACACGACCTTTCGTGTGTGTAGTTAGGCACTTCACTCCTAGTCCACTCCTAGCCTATTGACAGAGAGCATGAATCATGGTGTATAATTGCTTCCATTTCCATGGCCCCGCCCAACTGTCGCTTGAATATGTGCACACGCACACGTAGAAGGAGATGCTAAAATTCGGCCTCTTGTTCGTGCAAGAACTTGGCGTACGTAATGGTTCCTTCTTGGCTGTTTCGTCTCGTGTAAAAGGAAGCTGTTCTCTTCTTGCTTGTGCCAAGCAAAGCAGAGGGGAAACGGAAGGTTTGGATCTCGGGAAAGCTGAAAAGGCGCTCCTTCCGCGGCGCCATGATGGGTGATGAGCCGGTGCTGGTGGAGACGGGGCCGGAAATTGCACAAGAGCGATGTGTGTACGTACGATGTGGGTGGCGACTGGCGAGGACAAAGATCTGCGCGTGATTCTCTTGTGAGGTCTCGGCTGCTCGGGGAACCGCGCTGCGCCCATTTCTTTCGGCTTTGTTTACGGCGCCTTTGTTTATCTCCATGCTCGTTTTTGCTTTCTTTTGTTGCGCCTTTCGTTCGTTTACTTCCCCCTGTTTATCCCCGACCCCATCCACACCACCTGTGCGCCTGTGTGCGATGCGAGGCGAGGCGAGGGGAAAAGGGCCCAAAGCTACGCTAGCTTTGACGGACGCCCTGAGGAGGAAAAGGGGGTGGCAAAGCATTGTTTAGTCTGACCTTTGCTTGGCTTTAGGCCTTTAATCTCGTTATAATTAGGAAAGGGCTAGGCAAAGCTAGTTTAAGCACCAAAAGCTGCGTGGCCTGTGCTGTGCACTGCCGTCAGCATTAGCACCGAATCCGAGGCGAGGAGGAGGAGAGCTTTGCCTGCCTGCGCCTAGCGTGCATCTGGTGAGGGGCCACGGCCATGATGCCCGTCGGAAAAATTTCTAGTGGTATCTTATGCTATGAAAGGGGAGTCAGTTCCATTTATGTTTTTATTCTTGGCCTCCTTGGTGTTGGTGGTGCACTTTAACTGATGACAAAACTGCATCCCACCCTGCCGAGGCTCGCGAGCGCAATGATGAAATGCCATGCGTAGGATTCGCGGATCTTGACTGCGTGGAGACGAACGAAACGAAATGCTCTGTTTCTGCTTCTGGAGGGAGGGAAGCTCCGCGAGGACCATCATGGCATCTGCAAGACGATTTCTCAAGGAACAGACGTGTACATTACATTCACGTTCCGGGCTACATGCATGCATGGGCTGCGTCTTGCTCCTTCCTTCTCGACAGGAACCGGAAGACACGATGGCTGCAACGAAGCAACCGGCAGGCCGCAGCCTCCTTGGATATGCATGCCATGCCGTGCCATGCGTCTTGGTGTAGTGTAACTAGACCACCGTTCCGTTGGCATCCTCGTTTCGGGATTCCAGGACCAGAGGTGCATGAATCTACAGGAACGAACGTTGCTTGCTTCTAATCTACAGCACGTATAGGTATAGTGATTTCTAAATGTCAAACGTGCTTCTGTATCACGGACAAGGATGGGACCGAGACGATGATGGGAGGATCTAGCATTCTCCAAAGCCAAGAAATTGCTCCGCTCGCGGGTTCCTTCCTTGGGATGCCACGCTTAACCCTACGGCTACGGCTCCATGGCATCTAGTCCGTACTACACTTCGTGTGTGTATTTGCTTGGCTTGTAAAGGCGGCAAAAACAGCGCTTCTGCCCTACACATGTAAGAAGAAGAAGAAGCCTAGAAACATGAAATCCACCCTTTCTTTTTCTTTTGCTTTCCCAAAGTGTCCTCCAATTCTTCCTCCTTCCCATCCGGAAAGAGAGAGAAGTGGGCATGCAAGCACGCTTTGTCTCCATACCCTGTGTATTCTTCTTGTGACTGCATCAGCTTTTCTTACACGAGGCTTGTCAACGCTTCATCTCCATCATTATTTGTTAACATCAGTTAAGCGATCCAGCTCATATTTGGTCACCAGAATACAAAAATCCAATTCGGCTCTTGGAGCGTATGCTCCTGTCTGTCAAAAACACCTTCTGCAAATGCCAATTTTTTTGGAAAAGAAATAGATGTATTCATTGTCACACCCAAATGCTACCTGGAATTTTAATGAAAAACTTAGTATTTTGACCCGTGCAAAAAAATAAATTGAACGCCAAATGTGACCTTAAAATGTTACACTTAATTTTGTTTTTTACCGACAAAGCATTGTTGTCTCGTTTCCCATGAAAATTGTCAAATACACTTGTTAGATTAAAAGGCAGGTTCTATAGTACGGTGATTCGACCCGCAATGTTGTATGTCGCTGAGTGTTGGCCGACTAAAATGTGACATGTTCAATAATTGGGGGTAGTGTAGATGCGTATGTTGAGACGAATGTGTGGCCACACAAGAAAGGATCGGGGCCGAAATGATGATATATGAGATAGAGTTGGGTAGCATCAATTGAAGAGAAGCTTGTCCAACATCGTCATGAGATGGTTTGGCTATATTCAGCGCAGGCTTACAGAACCTCCAGTGCATAGCGAACGACTAAAAGCGTGCTGATAATGTTAAAGACAGGTCGGGGTAGGCCAAACTTGACGTGCGAGGAGTCCATAAAGAAAGATCTGGAGGACTGGAGTATCACCAAAGAACTAGCCACGAACACGGGTGTGTGGAAGCTTGCTATCCATGTGCCAGAACCATGAGTTGGTTGCGAGATCTTATGAATTTCAGTTCTAACCTATCCCAACTTGTTCGGGACTAAAGACTTTGTTGTTTCTTGTTCTTGTTGTTGTATTTGTTAGACTAACATGAACATCCACACAAAAAATCAGAATTTTTTAAACTCATTTACAATTTATTTTGAATTTAGTATAAATCATGCTCCCCAGAACCAAAATGGCCCTCCCACCAGAATAGCACAGTTCCATCATATGATTCTACCATGGCAGACACTTCCTATCAGTAGCCTACACAAATAAATCATTAGACCACTCATGCACCATCGATTTAGCTTTCATCTGACGGCCGAGATATACCAAGTAATCGCTTGCCTTGTTCAAACCTTCCTCTGTGATGCAGCCATGTCTACATGATCCCACTAATCTCGCTTATTTACTCTCCCCGAACTAAATTTCTCACCTTGGTTCCCCTCTCTTGCTTGCAACCCACCTCAATGCCCAACACATCATCCACCTGCGATGCCCCTGTGCTCTCCATCGATGCTCCAGATTTGATCCCCTTCATCTAGTCTTTTAATCAACTACATTCTGATCTCTCCATCCATCGCACCGCCGAGATTATATCCCTTGCACCCCACCACCCCTTTGGAGATGGACACATTGAGGTGCCCCATTGGCAGCTAACGCAGGTCATCGCCTCCCGTCTCCTTCCATTGACGCTCCATTAATGCAAGATGCGCAGAGCTCTCACGATTGAGAAACTCCTGTAGCCACACGACATGATCGTTGTCATGAGTGCTCTGCTCACCGCCCCCACCTTAAGGAGATACACCGCTACCCAAGTAGAAAACAATTAACGCAAGCAATGAAAGTGTAATTACATATCTGTGCTGCTTGTTCATGGAAGCAAATTATCCTTTCGATAGATGAAAATTTTATTTCATTGGAAACTCATCCTAGTTTGTTCGAATCATGTGCCAAGTTGAAAGACAAAAAAATCTTCTCGGTGGAAACAAGTTAATCTTTCGTTTGAAGCAAGTTATCTAGCCCATGGAATCAATTTCTTAATGCTTTTGAAGCAATATAAAATGTTTTTACACGATGCACAAGATTATGTTATAACCAAGAGCATAAAATTGTTGTCTCCAATGCATACAATGCTAATTCTATTAAATTAGAGCAAATTTCAAGGGAAGCTCAATTTTCAATCGACGTAATCATAAATTTTTGCATTGAGAACAAACATTGCAGCAAATTTCATCAAACGTGGATGCTAAAGCTCGGATAGGTGAAAGCCTAAATTTGTTGTGTTTAAAAGAGAACCATCTAAAACTAAATTTTGTGTAGATTAGATAGAAGCAAACTCCCACTCCATGGGAAGCAAACAAGAATTCCGATTGAAGTATTTCATAAGGAGGCATACTAGTAAATGGCGGGGAAACTCCTTTTGGAGATAATTTGTTTCCTTAACAACCGAGAAATTGTTTTCCCAAGAAGATGCACAAGAGGGTGTGCCCTACACCACCTACGCCGACATCAACAACTTCAAGGGCTCCATCAACAACATGAGCAACCTCGTCGCGTCCTTTCGAGACACGTCTGCGTACATGGCCAACAACTTCTCTGAGTGGAGCCAAGAATGGGCGCAATATTACCCACCTCCATGATAATCTCCTTGAGTTTGGGCTTGCGAAATCTTAAGCTTGCAGAGGTTACTTCCATGTCTATATCAAGATGTGACATAATTTATTTTTAAGTTATAATGAGGTTGTACTTCAGCTCACTGTCAAACACTCGTCTTGGTTTGTTCCACTTTGCTTTTTATTTGGTTTTGGTTTTGGTTTGTTTTCTTTCTTGTTGGTTGCAATCTTTTTGCAAGTTAGCTTTCAAAAAAAATAGAATAAGGTTTTCTTTTGCTTCACTCTTTTCCTTTTACCTCGGATTTTCATTCGCATTCTTGTTTATATTTTCAGAGCGGAGTTGATCTGCGCCGCACAACGTGGAATGTGTCCATAAGGAAGAGAAGCATGGAAATTCATGATCGTGAAGGTATGTCCTGCGACTCCCGTCTTTGCATTTGAATTTTTTAAAATAGTTGTAGTTGTAGTATGTGTGAAATATTTAAGTGGGAGTAAGTCTTGACGGTTAAAACAAATGTTTTGTTCTCGTCGGGAAATTAATTCAATAACTTTTGTTCCGTTTAATCTACATAATCGAGACCTGTCGTGAGACTCGTTTTTAAAAGAAAGTGATGTTAACAAAGAATAATCATGCATATGAGAAGGTTCTAGAAAGACATGGGTGCTGAGAAAAGTTGTAGAGAAGATGATATTAACAATACTCAACCCATAGTGCTAATTTTAAAAGACTCAATAGCACTTGTGGATTAAGCTCTCCAGAGGAACCCAGTTCAAAGGTGCCCAAGATTGTGCCAAAATCTATTTTGCATTTTTACATGGCACTTTAGCTTCTCGCTGGTGCCATGGCCTTGTCATTATACGTGTGTTTATGTGTGTAAATGTGATTTTGTCACCTCTCTTGATGTTATGCTAAGAACTCCACTGGCCAATGAACCATTCACCAGAGTTCCGGCTTGAATTTCGGTTGTGAGTGTGTTAACTTTCGTAGTGGCAACACTGCAACGAACATTATTCGGTATTCTCTTGGAAAGTGTGTGTGTATGTGGTAATAAATGAATACTAATAGAAAGATACAACATATTGGTGCATAGTACTCAAACTTAAGCCACAATGAAACTCTATGCATGTAATATTTCATTGGCATAATCCCGTCACTGGACAACAAAACTTTCAGCACGCGATGATTGAAAGAAGTGCTTATAGACTTGACAAGGAGAGACTCGTGGGTCTTAGCGAGTTACTCTAGTATCATGTTGTCTTTGCATACCTTTCACTTTCATAATTTATGTTTTCATTGCTCAAGAAAGAAAAATTCTCTTTCGCGTGTTCCTCACATGCAAGTGTTAACTAGAAGAAATAGAATAAAAGCTAATTTATTGTTTTTTCTAGTTGGGCAAGAGCTTCGTGTTGATTATCTTTGCTTTACTAACACTTGCATAATAACCATGCCACCACTTGCGTAATGACTAATGAGGAGGCACTTCCTTGCGTGCGAAGATATAGTTGGTGGGTCCGAGCTGTGAGTGGGGGGAACATTTTTTTCGTGAAATACAGAGGCCCTTCCGATGGGTCCTAGCTGTCAGGTGCAAGAATCATTATTTTGTGCCTAACAAGGAGGCATTTCCATGTGTGCGGCCGTGGACCCAGCTGTCAGCATCTCCACGTACAATCCACTTCCAATGGATGTCGTTCGTTGACCACGCCACGCCGAGAGCGCCAGGGTGGTGGACGATGGCGAGGCCTAGGAAGAGAAAGACACGGAGCCGGGGAAGACTCGACAATGGTTGCTCACACGGTGGGGAGTATGAGGGTTTACTGGTTCGGCTGCCGTCGCCAGAAAATAACAGGAGGTGTGGGTGAGTAGAGGAATGGCCTAGCCAGCAATGGAGTAGGGTGGGGCGGTGCGGCCTGTGCGCCAGCACAGCCGGCCACGGGAGGCGGGAGCAGGCAGTCCCACCGGCGCTGGTTTGGGCGGCTGGAGCAAGAAGATCAGATATTGAAGAAGCAGCACGGTCGTCAGATGAACATCCAACGGTCACTGCTACTAGAATCGTTTGTGGACTAAGTTGACAAAGCCTTTCGTACACGTCAACCTAGCAGACCCATAAGTCAGCCTCCAAATCTGTCCCAAACAGCATACATCCCGAAATTTCTAGCCAGATTCAAATTAATTTAAAAATTAAACATAACTTAATTTAAATCCAATGAAATTTTACCCACACAAAAACAATGAAATTTAAAATATCAAAATCCAAAAGCAAAAAGTATTTTGGGACTAATTGCCCATTTGCTGTGTTTTTTCATTTTACAGCTCATTTATTATTATTTATAGCCCATTTCTTATTACTTATAGCCCATTTTCTGGGCAAGCCCAAATGCATCCCTCCTCGTCTTGAAAGATTTCCGGCCCAGCAGGGCGTAGAAAAGCAAGTAGGCCTACGTTGGTTATTCTGCAAAAAACAAAATAGCTGGGCTAGCCATTTTCAGAAAGAAAAAAAACTGGGCTGGTCATGTGGTAAACATATGAAATAAAAAGTCTGGGCTAGACAGGCCACAGCTCCTGCACAACCCAGTTGATACCCTTCTCCGTCCCGAAAAAAAATTACTGTGCGTGCTGCTGGGTCCCTACTGTCATCCTCACCATGTACAATCATCTTCTTATTCCTCTCAGTTGTTGACCATGTTGACAACACCGGAGGGCGGCGCCGCGGCAAGCGAACCAAGGCGGAGGACGATGGTGAGGCCTCGGACAAGAACGAACAGGAGCCGGGGAAGATGCGCGGAGTTTTAGGGTGCGATGTGGCCACGATGCGTGTGCGGTAGCACAACCACCCGTGGGAGGCAGAAGCAGGCGGTCCCGCCGGCGCTGGTTTGGCTTTGGCGGCTGGAGGAAGAAGAGACTGAAGAAATACGACAGACGTTGAATGTCAATCCAATGGTCAAAGTTGGCACAATCGTTTGTTGACTAAGCCGACATCAAGTAGCATACTTTTTTATATATAGGAAGAAAAGAAAAACCGGGCTTGTTCGCCTGATAACATTCCCAAAACTGCGACCGTTTGATCTTGCATCACAACTAAAACTGCGAGGAAAATGCGTTTGTCTTCCGTCCTCTTCCTAGGGAACGTTCGCCACATAAGTGACACCCTTGGTTTTCAACCAAGAGGTCTTGGGTTCGAATCCCAGGAACTCTCAATTTTGTCCTCCTTCCTTCCTCACAAAAAAGAAAAAAAATTAAAGACTTGAGAAGGCGTATAGAACAAGCTAGTGTATCAGTAAAGAGACGTTGTTGAGTTTTAGAAAAAAGAGAGACGTGCTCCTGTAGTTGGTTCGAATTCAAACCTAGACTATGACTATATATGGTGCTATTCTACTCTGCAAGTAATGAAACTGACATATCCGACGTTCGCTTCTCCTCTTCTCTACTTACTCTGCCTAGCATCAGAAACTCTAGCCGCATCAACCATGTATGATGCATGCTCGTCCACCTGCTCTTCAGTAGGCAACAACTAGATATGCGCCAAGTCACCACCCGTACCATCGCCTGTGGGTCTCATCAAACCCCCGCCGGCACACGCACCGCAGTCGGTTGCTCTTCGCAACCCGCTGCCGTTGGTGTGGTGCCACTGCTGCAAATCACATAGAGTCATTCGTTGCGTCTCAACCACAATCCTCAACCCTGGCCGAGTCTTCTACAAATGCCGAAATCATGGGGTAATAATATGTTTAAGTGTTGTTCTGTTGCTTTTAATTGTTGATTTTTTAATAGTTTAGTTGATGATCTTCCAATTTGATTCATGCAGAAAAGGGAATATTCGTGTGATTTGTATTTCTGGGAAGTTGCTGATGTGGGGGAATGCAACTACGTTGATTATTTGGTTAGCCGAGGAATCCCAATACCAGCAGGTTGGGGTGTTGGACAAGTAACTGAAGGAACGACAGAAAAGGAAGATGCAGAGCAAAAGGTTAAAGATGCAGTTCCTCTGATCATGGCCAAGCAACAACTGTTGAACGGCCTTGACAGCAATGAGGAGATGAAAGAGCTTGTGAAGATAATGGGAAAAATTGATGTGCTTTGTAGGATGATTGTCTCTTTATTTGCAGTGTATGTAGCACTCGTGATGTATTCAGTGGCTATGACATGAGAAATTTGCTGAAACTAGTAATGAATGAAACATGTGTAGCAGGCTGGGCGTAGTGTTGTGAACATCTAATGATTTCTATTAACAGAAATCGGGAGGGGGGGTATCCCCTTTTGCTCATAAATAAATAAATAGTAGAGGCCCTCTTGGTAATAAATAAATAAATAAATTAGCAGAGGCCTTGTCGAGTTAGCTTTGTTCCCATTCGAAGACGTCAAGCAAATTGCAGTCCAACAGCAAACTATGTCATCAAATTCAAGTTTCACAACCAAATATGAGTACAACGAAACAACAATGTCATCATATTTTAGTCGTCATACAATCACCAAACACAAATCAACATACATAACAAGTGATGTTCTCATAGCAAAATAGTAAACAACACGTTCATCAGGTTTCAGTTGTCATAGCAAACACAATTTCACATAGTAGACAAAAAACGTCTTCTAACAGGCAAATACGACAAAAGCAATCTAATCATCATCCGTAGCAGCAGCGTCAACATCTTCGCCATGTGTATCAGTCTGAATCGTAATTCCTCAGAGTGTCATCTTCTTCTTCCTCCTCAATGTCCTCAAACATTGGCTTCTTCTTAATCAACTCTTGTATGACCATAACACGACAGGCAATCTTTTCGCCAGCGTCATTGACGTGATGGTTCTCAAAGATATTAGGAACATCCGTGGAATCTTGTACATCAGGAGAAGTGTAAGCATCATCTTATTGTGCAACTTCATTTAACGAATTCCTCTGCTCAAACCTTTGCGATACTCTCCAATCATCACTACGTGCAAATGTGTTTTCCAAGAAAAATATTTGTGTTGCTTGATTTGCCAAAATAAAAGGCCCGTTGGTCTGGTACGCCGCCTTGACATTGATGGATTTGAAATAATCATCATCTCTAGGTTTTGCGATCCTGGAAAACAGGTTATACCAATAACAGCACAACAGAACCACACACCGATGATCCTCGAAACTGGAGATATACTGCAACTGAACAATGTCTATTATGTTAGCATACATTTCAGTTGTCTCTCTGCCGTACATATCCGTGCTCATGATGGCACTGTTTTGTGATTCCTACCTTCATCGCGTGCAAGGATGTTGTAGCGCACATCTCCGACAACGCAAGATTCATAATGTCTTACCTGAGTATCAGGACCCATTGCTAGTGCGTAAAGGGCATCATCAACTACTTGCCCATCGTCCCGCATCTTCTAAACATATGGTTAGAAAATAGACAAGTTGATCATCTTATGTACTCAATATATTAAAAAACTGATAGTGCAATTCAAAAGCTTACATTAGCTCTTGAACCATTTCGCAAATCCTGCCATAACCAGTTTGTCAATGTTTCTTGGATTTTGTGGCAGTAACTCCTTTTTGTAGATGCTGCACAACATAGTGATCGCGTCAAACATCTAAATATATAAGAATGTGCTGCAAGTTTAGTAGATTACGATGTATAAAAGCTGCCGTACTTAGCACTTACTTGATATAAGGTAGTATCTCAGGACAGTTATTCAACACATACCAAACCATTTTGTCCAAATCGTTAGGTTTGTCCTCTTGTCGACTCTTCCCTATAACTCGAACAGAATAATCGAAAACATTGAGCCCCAGATTGTCTTCACCCACCTCTTTGCTAAGCTGGTCAGCTGTTTCAATGTATTTTGAGCAGAATGTCAACGCTTCTGTAGCAATGTAGGCCGCTGCAATGGAACCCTCAGGTCTAGCTCTGTTCCTAACATAGCCCTTGAAAGTTCCTAGTTGCCTTTGGGTACATCCATCCATACCGTACTGGACCTCTAAGTAGTGCCTCATCACGTAGATGAATAGCCAAATGCACCATCACATCAAAGAAGGCTGGAGGATATATCTTCTCAAGGTCGCATAAGATAGTTGGTATCTTGTCTCTAAGATGCTCCAAAGCATCTATCCTGATATTGCTACTGCAGAGTTCCTTGAAGAATTATCCCAACTCTGCAACTGCTCTGTATAAGTCAGGGCGGCCCAATCCTCTAAGGATAACAAGTAAAACCCTTTGAAGTAGGACTTGGCAATCATGAGTTTTCAATCCTTGTAACTTGTTTCCATCTGCACTGACTCTCCTTTCAGGGTTGGAAGCAAATCCATGTGGGAATCTCACACATGACAGGACCTCGAAGAATTCTTTTCTTTTTACCTTGTCGAAGACATACACGGCTGGTGCCATATCCCGTGGTTTAACTTCATCTTCCACCTGCAAATCCTTTCTGACACCCAGGTGTGTCAAATCAATCCTAGATTTTAAGGTATCTTTTGTCTTGCCTTCAATATTGAGAAGTGTGCCGATAATGCTGTCACATATATTTTTCTTGATGTGCATCACATCAAGATTATGCCACAGAACCAAATCTTTCCAACAGTCCAAGTCCCACAAAGTGGACCTGCGGGTAAACAATAATCTTTCTTCTGCCCTGCCACGCTTCCTTTTCCCGCTATGATTACCAGGATGGTTTCCTAGTGTAATATGCCTGACCTTCTCTAATTCCACTTGCAACTCATCAGTGGTGATCCTCTTTGGTGCATCACGGTTTTCATGCTTTGCATTGAACACATGTCTTCGATATTTTGTAGGACGCGGCTTGTCCTTGGCAAGGAAACGACGGTGTCCAATGTAACAGATCTGGCTAAGTATTCCGTATGACAACGGATTCCTGTCACAGCGAACACATGCATTGTAACCATGTGTCGTTCGCCCTGACATAGTGCCCAAAGCCGGATAATCATGGATGCACCAAATTATAACAGCACGCAGAAAGAAATCAGTTGGTGGGCTGCTATATAGGCCTCGAGTGAGAACACGCCTCCATAGATGTTGAAGTTCCTCCACAAGAGGCTCCATGAATAAATCAAAATCTTTTTTAGGACTTTTTGGACCTAGGATGAGCAAGGCCGTCATGTAGTTTGATTCTTTGGTGCAGACATTTGGAGGCATGTTGTAAGGGATAACAAGCACTGGACACATGCTATATGTCGTGCTTTGGTGGCCAAATGGGTTAAATCCATCTAAAGCTAAGCCAAGTCTAATGTTTCTCGGGCCAACAGCAAACTTTTTGTGTTTTTGATTGAAGCTTTCCAGTCACTACCATGAGATGGATGGCTCATTACATTCAGATCTCTATACTCCTGGTTCCTAGAATGCCACAATACATCCTCTCTTGTTTCTGCATCATGAAACAACCTCTACAATCTTGGTATAATTGGCAGAACATTATGAGGAATCCTCTTCACAGCATCGCCATCTTTGCATCTTGATGATTCGGACATTCACTTAAGTTGGCATAATCCTTTCGGAACAGAACAGAATTATTCTTACAAACATGGATCATATCATATCCAATTCCAACTGCACGAAGGAAATTCTTCATTTTACTGTAGGTGTGTGGTAGCTCAGAGGCATCTGGGAAAGATTTGCGGAAAGCAGCCAACATCACATTGAATGATTTTTTGGTCATCCATCCGCTCAGATGTCTTCACCTGAAGAAAGGTGACCATAGCTGAGAATACCGATAGCTTATTTCCTGGGGTGACAGCCACGTTGCATGGTTCCAACATGCGGGCCCATCGTTTTTCTTCTGCGGGTGAAAGTTCACGAAATGCACGAGCATTTCGTAGCATTGTTTCAATGTTGGTCAAACTCACTGGCTCCGCCACCACCACCTCCTCCTCTTCCACCTGAGCATCAGGCAGATCAAGATGGTGATCTGCTGCTTCCAGATAGTCAGTAACATTGACGTTCACAGCTTCACCATGATGAACCCACCTATTATATGTGACCGACATCCCATACAAGTGTAGATGATTTGCATAGTTGACTGGGGTCTTGTAACTGAATTGACACAACTGCTACATGGGCAGAGTGTTGGAGATATGCCCTAGAGGCAATCATGTGATGATGATATTTCCATATGTATTCATGAGTCCTTTGTATTGTCCTTGAGCATCATCAATGATATGTATCAATAAGTATGTGACTTGTTTGTGGAACTATGTACTGTATGATGATTGTTCTAATGGTCCCTAGTTGATAAGGCTATGGGGACACATATCCTTGACTAGTATACGACTAGGTTGATGACTATGTTTCACAAGTCATGTGCATGGAGATGCTAAACCGATAGTATGGACTCAGAGATGGAGATCACTGAGTCGGACAGACCCACTTTGAGACGCAACAAGATATAGTCATCTGTTAGTCTCAAGTACAATGTCTATGCCATGTCCTAGACCTGAGGTCCTCGCATGTTCTCGGGATGAGGATCGACTCACTTAGGGTCTATCAAACGCTACTCCGTAACTGGGTAGTTATAAAGGTAGCTTTCGGGTGAGTCGTGAGACATGCCACGAGACATGGTTGACCAAGAAGGGATTTGCCTCTCCTATTTGGAGAGATATTCTCCGGGCCCTCTCGAGTGATCAGATTTGGAAAGCATGGCCATGCGACTTGGATTAAGTGTTAACCCAGTTCAGGAATCTATATCACGGTTTCGAGAAGAGAGGTTGAGCTATCACAAGGGTGACAAGTACTCGCCTTGAGCTTGAAAAAAAATATCGTGAGGCAAAAGGAATGTTGCATATGACACATTGTCGAGGTTTGTCAAACGACTTTACGCATACATGGGAGTTGGCATGTTCTGCTAGGAGCTGCTACCAACTATCGACTTGGTCGTGTCCATGCGTACGTGAACCTAAAGGGTCGCACACTTAAGGGGCTGCAACCCATTCAGATTGGATTCGAGTGGAAAATGGATGTGGACTCCTAGTGGGCTCAAGTGTTGAGCCCACCTCGGAGGTCTATATAAAGGGGAGTGGGCGCACCACTTAGGGTTGATCTAATCTGACTCTGGTTAGCCACCGCCACTCCCCACTCCCATGTTGCGCGACCGGACCTAGCAGTCCGCCACTCGACGCTGCTCCCCGCATGTGTGGATACCTTGGAGGCATCGCATCTACGGTGCTTGGACGAACCGTTCGAGGGAACCGTGAGGTGCTGTTCGCGGGAGATCACCGTTCATGGGTCTTCGCTGTTCGAGGGAGATCGGCGACGCAAGGATGAGATGGCCCAGGAGATCGGCTACACGCACCACCAACTCTACTTCCGCTACAGTGACTCGCGTCTAGTGGTAAACCCGATCTCGTAATCTATTTCCAGCAGCATGATCTTGGGTGCGCGGTAGAAAATTTTATTTGACGCTAGCGTAGTGTACCGCATGTTCCAACAGTGGTATCAGAGCCTCTGTTGTATGGTGATAGATTCGATGATATGCATATGAGATATGTAGATAGGTTCACGTGCGGGTCGCCGCGCACGTCAGTGTTGAAGATTGGTTTCGTGATCTTGCTTCCGTGATCGTGACGCAGAGGTCGTGACACGAGTTACCCCTACCGGTCAGTTTTCCTCCATTGGGGTAGACAGTGGAATGTAAATCCGGATGCAGCACGTGAAGATCAATGAGATTGATCGAATCGGAACATAGATCAACACCGTGGAAATATGATTTCCGCAATGCTGAAATCTGTTGGAGCGATCTCGGTAAAACGGCTGCAACTTTTGCATACGAACTTAGATTTTGCTCCACGACCTGTCAAACTGAAGCTAACGAAAAGTTGGATTAGCAACAAAATGTCAAAACACGATTTCGGCGCTTCTGGCTAGGCCAAAATCCGCTTGGAAAATAGAGTTTCAGGAGGTTTTATATTCGGCGGTAGAACGTCTGACTCGTTTTTGCAGGGAATGCTTGTGATTTGTTATAGCCCATGAATGTTGCTTGTGTATATTGTTTTATGACCTGCGTGTCATGAGTGCTGCAACCGGCAGGAGCCATATGGTTGTCCCATTATTGTATTAATGACCTGCATGTCAACATGAGAAGCCATGTAATGTAATTTACTTTCAGTAGCTATTAGTTTGTAATAGCATAGTATCTTATGTAACACTTGGCGGTTGACACCATGGCATGGAGATGGAGATCGCCACAAGGACAACCATGCATGGAGATGGAGATCACCATGGGCAGACCGCGCACGTGGAGATGGAGATCACCATGCGCTGTGAAAAGGGGCTATACCATGTCACACATATATAAAGTGCTTGTGAAAGTCTATCCCTTTTATGCACCCTTCTTTTGCATGGTAGATGTTTTAAGTAGGTGATCCCTCAAAGAATTTCAAGTATATATGCCTCCCCAATTGCTGCACCTTCACATGTCAAGCATATTTAGTGGTGGGCCTATAAAATTAGGGTGCTACTAGATCTCCTTGAGTGATGGGTTTGTGTCGGACACTTACACACGAAGCATTGGTTGACTTGTCGTGGCTATCAAAACAGTTTTGGGCCACGAGACATAGGAGTTGGCGAGGCATGAGATGTCCCCAACAACAAGAGTCGTATGGAGATACGATTAGCAAGAGTTGCTTACCGAGTGATCTTATCTTCTAGCAGTGATGCAAAAGCTCACTAGTCAGCATGATCATCTTGGATCTTGAATCACTAAGTATCAACCGAGGGATGTTGATTTTAGTGGGAGTAATGATCTTATTAAAATGTTTAATATGAATTACTCTTCATGAATACATGTCTTAGTATTTTGCATATTTCTGTTGTAGATCAATGGCACCACCTGCTCAAGTTACACCTTTTGCGTTGAAATCAATCCTGGAAAAAGATAAATTGAATGGAACAAACTTTACCACCTGGTATAGAAACCTGAGAATTGTTCTTAGGCATGAGAAAAAGGAACAAGTTCTAGAGAACCCACTTCCAGAGGAATGTGCCGATAATGCTAATGCCACAACCAAAAATGCCTACTAGAAACTCGTTGATGAATCAAACGAGATCAGTTGTCTCATGCTGGCTTCTATGGAGCCCGATCTGTAGGAGCAGTTCAAAAATATTGAGGCTTTCGATATGATCAAGAATCTCAAGAGCATGTTTCAAATGCAGGCCAAGACTGAAAGGTTCAATGTCCATGGATCCTTGATGGATTGTAAGCTGAAAGAGGGTGATCCACTAAGCCCGCATGTGATCAAGATGATCAGGTACATGCAAGCTCTGGATCGGTTGGGCTTCCCACTTGGGAACTGATGTCTACTACACAACCTTTTTCTTGTAGACGTTGTTGGGCCTCCAAGTGCAGAGGTTTGTAGGACAGTAGCAAATTTCCCTCAAGTGGATGATCTAAGTTTTATCAATCCGTAGGAGGCGTAGGATGAAGATGGTCTCTCTCAAGCAACCCTGCAACCAAATAACAAAGAGTCTCTTGTGTCCCCAACACACCCAATACAAGGGTAAATTGTATAGGTGCACTAGTTCGGTGAAGAGATGGTGATACAAGTGGTATATGGATAGTAGATATGGGTATTTGTAATCTGAAAATATAAAAACAGCAAGGTAACTAATGATAAAAGTGAGCGTAAACGGTATTGCAATGCGTTGAAACAAGGCCTAGGGTTCATACTTTCGCTAGTGCAAGTTCCCTCAACAATAATAACATAATTGGATCACATAACTATCCCTCAACATGCAACAAAGAGTCACTCCAAAGTCACTAATAGCGGAGAATAAACGAAGAGATTATGGTAGGGTATGAAACCACCTCAAAGTTATTCTTTCCAATCAATCCGTTGGGCTATTCCTATAAGTGTCACAAACAGCCCTAGAGTTCGTACTAGAATAACACCTTAAGACACAAATCAACCAAAACCCTAATGTCACCTAGATACTCCAATGTCACCTCAAGTATCTGTGGGTATGATTATACGATATGCATCACACAATCTTAGATTCATCTTTTCAACCAACACATAGAACCTCAAAGAGTGCCCCAAAGTTTCTAACGGAGAATCACGACGAAAACGTGTGCCAACCCCTATGCATAGGTGTCACATCCCTAGCTTATGGTACTGCCTGGTGTTTTGCATCTTGTTGCATCATGTTTAAATTCTATTTAAGTTGAAATGGGGATTGACCAAACCCTAGCATCAGAAAGAATTCAACTAGGTTCAAATAAAAATATTTTCAATGAACCCAAAATGCCTTCCCAAAAATGTTCATCATCTTTGGATTGGTCTAGAACCTCTGCCAAAAATGGTGCACACTTTTCTAGGACACTTTGGATTTTTGAATTAATCCATAAGTATTTGAATTTGGACATTTAAATCTTATAAATATTTTTAATTGTCCAAATAATCCTGAAAGTACTTGAGGGCTGTTGGGAAATATTTCAAAGGTGCCTAAAATTATTTTCAGGATTTTACCAAGTGGTTTAGTATTTTTACTAAATCAGAAACAAATGTCAGAAAATAGAAATAAAAGACAGAGGAGAGAGATACGGCTTACCTGGCGCTCACCTGACATGGCCCAGCACGGCCCAGCCCACCAGAGCCAGGCGCCAGTCGTCTCCTTCCTTGCCAGGAGGACGACGGCGTGGCGCACACACAGGAGGCGAAACCACCTCCTGCTGCCTCCCCCGTCCTCACTCGAGCGCCACGGAGACGCCCGCAACCCCCTGGTCACTCTCCCCCGCTCTCCCATGCCTATCCCTCATCTGTCCCCCTTCCCCGAGCACCACCGAGCGAAGCTCGTCGCCACCGCTCACCGTCGCCGTAGCTACTGCCCACGCCGAGCCCCGTTGCCGTGTCCCACTGGTCCGCCGTCAAGCACCGCCTACCAAGACGAAGGTCACATCGCCGGACTCCCTGTGACGACGCCTCCGAGTTTGTCACCGCCGCATCTGCCGCCGGACTTCGCCCGTCGATCTGCGTCGTCCAGTGCCTCCCCGAGCTCAATGACGGCGCCGTTTGAATCTATGTGAGCCACCGTGTTGATTTCCCCTTCTCCCCTGTCCTCCCGTTCCCTCTAGCTCCCTTGCCGCACGAGCCAAAGCTCGGCTCTGCCATTGCCGCAGCACGCGTGCTCCCCGTGCTCTGTTCACTGCCGTCGTGCAACGGACGCGCCCTAGAGCACCCCGGGCGCTGCCGTGCAGCACAGGCAGCTCGGTCGCGAGCCCTGGCGCAGCACCCGCACACCACCGAGCTCCGCCGCCGCATATGCTCGCCTCCGCCACCGCTATACGCCGTCCCCGGCATCCCCACGACCAACACTGGATGCCCTGCACCACGGGCTCTCCAACGCACCTAACCGCGCGACCAGCCGTGGCCGGAAACGGACGGCCGGCAATCGTCGCCGCGTCAGGTCATCGCCGGCATAACCACGCCGATGTGGCACGGCCATTAGGGGCTAATCCTACTGATTAGCCGCCCTTCAGCCACTGACAGTGGGCCCCGCAGCGGGTCAAATCCCAGTCAACACGGGATTAACTCCCAGTTAGCAGTGAGTCAATGACATGTGGGACCCGGTCGTCAGGTTTGACCTGGTCAGCCACAGTTGACCTGCTGACGCAGTGCTGACGCAGTAATGCCATTTTCTGGATTTATTCTTATTCAGGAATTTCAGAAAAGGTACTAAACTTCTAAAAATCATAGAAAATTATCTATAACTCCAAATAAGATAAGTTATATATGAAAAATGATCAGAAAAATCCAATCTATCCATCTGTACCATTTTCATGCATGTTAAAGCAACTTAACCCTGCTGTTTAAATCAAACATGATAATGCACTCTTTTGAATTCATAACTTGAGTTAGTATTTGAATCTTTGATTCAAATAAGCTCAAACCACCCTGGTTGTAGTTGCATTAGCCCAACACACTCATATTACCATGTCACATTCATGCATCATATTGTTGCATTGCATTGATTGTGTTTTCCTTCTCTGTTGCTGGTATTTGTCCCCTCTTGATAGATGTGCTTCCAACGATGAGTTCGATGATACCGATGAAGAGATATAATATCTTCAGGAGTGCCAGGCAAGCAAAACCCCCTTGTTCATTCTGATACAATCCCATTCTCTTGCTCCTGCTCTCTTTTACTGCATTAGGACAACACCGATTCAACTGTTACATGCTGCGGTAGTTGAACCATTTCCTCTGCATGACCTGTCATTGCCATAGTAAATAGATGAAACCCACTAGCATGAGTAGGAGTTGTTTGAGCCCTGTTGTGCCTACTCATTCATGCTTGTTTGTCATGCCTGCTACTGCTTAGAGTTGAGTCAGGTCTGATTCATCGGGGATGAATTGGAATGTGGTGAACATGTCCTACCGTTGAGAGCTAAGTGTGTGAACACGATTTGGTAAAGGTAGCGGTGAGAGGCCATGTAGGAGTACATGGTGGGTTGTCTCATTGCAGCCGTCCTCAGGAATTGATTTTTGTGTTTGTGATCCATGAACAGCTACGACCACACATTGGAATGCTTAAGTGCCCCTCTCGACTTATTAATCAACCTGATCTCTGTCCAGGAGTTGCAACTAGTTTCTGGTGTTTGTAGGTTGTGTTAGTAGTCTACCAAGTGGTACCTGGTACAGGTGGGCTTGGGATAGACTAGGCACCATGGCACGGTGTACCAAGCATAGATCCATCCGTCGAGGTGGGCTTGGGAACCCTGCACACATCATTTGGGGCCGTGAGCGACACCCCGGCCGGATCTCCTTGCGGATGGAACCCGAATAGGCGATAAACCTGGACTAGAGACTTGTTGGTTAGTCAGGTCGTGGCCGACTCCCTCGCCCGGCTTCCGCTTGAAGGTTGCCGAGGTACATGGCGTGTACAGGGTGATAAGTGGCGAGAGCGTGTGTGAAGAAGTACACCCCTGCAGGGTTATCATTATCTATTCGAATAGCCGGATTCCTCGGATATGAAAACTTGGACCCCTTGCATAGTTCATAGACAAGTGAAAGTGGATACTCTAAAACTCGCAAGATAAGCGTGAGTGCTATGGATGGCCTTCTCGTAGGGAGACGGGAGTGGATCCATAGTGGTGTATTGATATGGTGTATATGTGGACTCGTGTGCGCCACCTCAAAAGAGTTGCTTGCAGTCGTAGTTCAGGTTAGCCACTGAGTCAAAGCTGGCTTGCTGCAGTTAAACTCCACCACCCCCTTTGTTGATACCGATGCATATGTAGTTAGTTCTGATGTAAGTCTTGCTGGGTACATTTGTACTCACGTTGGCTTAATTTATGTTTTGCAGAGAGACTTCAGTCTCGCTAGTAGTTCCACATGGACTTCAACGTTTAGCTTGTTACCTTAGCTACGATCTTGTGCCCTCGGCAGGATCTGGTAGATAGTCAGGCTTCTCAGCCTTTTTCATTTATAGATGCCTGTACTCAGACATGTTAAGATTTCGCATGTGCTTTGTCTGCTATGCTCTGAATGCTGGGTCATGAGACCCATGTCTATAATATCTGGCTCTTCGGAGCCTAATGAATAAATACTTGAGTCGTAGGGTTATGTTGTGATGCCATGTTGTATTTACACATATCGAGCATATTGTGTGTATGATTGAAATGCTTGGTATGTGTGGGATCCGGCAACCTAGTTGTTTATCCTTGGTAGCCTCTCTTATGGGGAAATGTAGTCTTGTGCTCCCATGAGCCATAGTAGTCCGCTACAGCCCGGTTCACCGGAGTCCTGCTAGCCCAGCACTACTGCTCTGGAACACACTTGACTAGCCGGCATGTGCTTCACTTCATTCCTGTGTCTGTCCCTTCAGGGAAATGTCATGCGGTGACATCCGGAGTCCTGCCTAGCCTGCTACAGCCCGGGTTCCCGGAGTCCTGTTAGCGCAGTGCTACAGCCCGGATTCACACGCTTTTGACCGACATGCTCGATGTGATTCATGTATGCCTGTCCCCATAGGTCTGTGCCGCTTTGGGTTCACGACTAGCCATGTCGTCCCGGGTTCTCTGTCATATGGATGCTAGCGACACTATCATATACGTGAGCCAAGAGGCGCAAACGGTCCCGGGCCATGGTAAGGCGACACCCGTGGGAATACCGTGTGTGAGGCCGCAAAGTGATATGAGGTGTTACAGGCTAGATCGGTGTGACTTAGAATCGGGGTCCTGACAATAGGTTCATGGGCGGAACCCGCAAGTTGATCACCAAAACATACATCAAATGAATCACGTGATATCCCATTGTCACCACAGATACGCACGGCAAGACATACATCAAGTGTTCTCAAATCATTAAAGACTCAATCCATAAGATTACTTCAAGGGGAAAACTCAATCCATTACAAGAGAGTAGAGGGGGAGAAGAAACATAAGATCCAACTATAATAGCAAAGCTCGCGATACATCAAGATCGTACCAAATCAAGAACATGAGAGAGAGAGAGAGAGATCAAACACATAGCTACTGGTACATACCCTCAGCCCCGAGGGTGGACTACTCCCTCCTCGTCATGGAGAGCACCGGGATGATGAAAATGGCCACCGGAGAAGGATTTCCCCCTCCGGCAGGGTGCCGGAACGAGTCTAGATTGGCTTTCGGTGGCTATGGAGGCTTCTGGCGGCGGAACTCCCGATCTATTGTGCTCCCCGATCGTTTTAGGGTATATGGATATATATAGGCGGAAGAAGTACGTCAGGGGAGCCACGAGGGGCCCACAAGGGTGGAGGGCGCGCCCAGGGGGGTGGGCGCGCCCCCTGCCTCGTGGCTCCCTCGTTGCTTTCCTGACGTGCACTCCAAGTCTCCCGGGTTGCTTTCCTTCCAAAAATAAGTTCCGTGAAGTTTCAGGTCAATTGGACTCCGTTTGATTTTCCTTTTCTGCAATACTCTAAAACAAGGAAAAAACAGAAACTGGCACTGGGCTCTGGGTTAATAGGTTAGTCCCAAAAATCATATAAAATAGCATATACATGCATATAAAACATCCAAGGTTGATAATATAATAGCATGGAACAATCAAAAATTATAGATACGTTGGAGACGTATCAGGGACTAGTTGTCCACAGATACAATTCTGGGTTCTCTTCCGAATAGCTATGGGCCGTTCATCTCGAACTACCATATGCATGGGATGGAAAGAAGCTCACTGAATTGCATGGGATGCTCAAAGTGGCAGAGCAGGATATCAAGAAAGGTACGCACCGTCAAGTGTTGATGGTGCAGAACTCGGCTAAGTTCAAGAAGAGCTGGTCCAAGAAAAAGGCTAAGGCAAAGGGCAAGGAGAAGGAGGCAACTCCAACTGCAGCCGCTGCACCTAAGTCAGGGATGGCTTTGGGGAGTACTTGCTTTCATTGCAAGGAACCCAGGCACTAGAAAAGGAACTGCAGCAAGTGGCTTGCCGAGAAGGGAAAGATGACTGGAAGTACGACTTCTTCTTCAGGTACACTTGTTGTATATGTTATAGACATTTATCTTGATGATGTTTCTAGTAGCTCTTGGGTATATGATACCAGATCGGTTGTTCACATATGCAACTCGATGTAGGGGCTAAGCATAACTAGGAATGTCGCAAGAGGAGAAGTTGACATTCGCGTCGGGAATAAAGCAAGAGTTGTTGCATTGGCCGTCGACACTATGCAACTTAATTTACCTTCAAGATTTGTAATGGAACTTGATAATTGTTATAATGTTCCTGCTTTGAGTCGAAACATTATTTCTGCCTCATGTTTGATGAGACAAGGTTATGAATTTAGTATTAAGGACAATGGTTGTTCCATTTACTTGAATAATATGTTTCATGGCTTTGCACCCGTTGTGAATGGGTTATGTATCCTAGATCTTGAAGGTGAATCAGTCTATAACATAAATGTCAAGAGGCATAAGCCTAATGAGATAATCCGACTTACATCTGGCATTGTCGACTAGGACACATTAGTCAAAAGCGCATGAAGAAGCTCCATGATGATGGAATTATAACTTCGTTTGATTTTGAATCATTCGAGACATGCGAGTCTTGCCTACTCGGCAAGATGACTAAGACTCCTTTTGCAAAGAGTTGTGAGAAGGCGTCCGAGCTGTTGGAACTTATACATAGTGATGTATGTGGACCAATGAGCACGACAACTAGAGGTGGTTTCCAATACTTCATGACTTTTACCGACAACTTGAGTAGATATGGATATGTCTACTTGATGAGGCACAAGTCAGAAACTTTTGAAAAGTTCAAGGAGTTTCTGAACGAAGTGGAAAATCAACTCGGCAAGAAAATCAAACTTCTACTATCTAATCGTGGCGGTGAGTATTTGAGACAAGAGTTTGATGATCATTTTAAGAGTCATGGAATAGTTCCACAACTGACCCAGGGTACGCCACAAAGAAATGGCGTGTCTGAATGGTGGAATCGGACCTTGTTGGACATGGTCCAATCAATGATGAGTCAGTCGGATTTACCCTTGTCATTTTGGGGATACGCTCTAGAAACTGCAGCTTTCACACTAAACAGGGTACCATCTAAGTCCGTAGATAAGACACCATATGAGATATGGACTGCGAAGAGTCACAATTTATCTTTTCTAAGAATTTGGGGATGTGAAGCATATGTCAATCGACTCCAGTCGGACAAGCTCACACCCAAATCGAACAAGTGCATATTCGTTGGATATCCAAGGGAAACCTTGAGATATTACTTCTACAACCGTGAAGAGGGCAAAGTGTTTGTTGCTCGACATGGAGTTTTCCTTGAGAAAGAGTTTCTCAATCGGAAGGCTAGTGGGAGGACGGTCTGACTCGAAGAAATTCGAGAACCACACATGGACGTTCCGGTAGGTGATTCTGTCACAACGGAATTAGTCAGGGAACCCGTGGTGGAGTCGACATCGGTTCCATGGAGGTCGGAAAGGTTACGCAATTTGCATGACTGCAATGTGTTGTTCTTGGAGAATAATGAGCCGACTACGTATGCGGAAGTAATGGAGAGCCCTGATTCCGAGTTATGGCTTGAGGCCATGAGATCCGAATTAAAGTCCATGGATGACAATCAAGTTTGGAACTTGGTTGATCTGCCAAATGGCGTTCGAGCCATTGAGTGCAAGTGGATCTTTAAGAAGAAAACTAATATGGACGGAAATGTCACAGTCCATAAGGCTCGACTTGTCGCTAAAGGTTATCGACAAGTTCAAGGAGTTGACTATGATGAGACTTACTCACCGGTAGCGATTCCTAAATCAATTCAGATCATTCTTGCTATAGCGGCATATTTCGACTATGAGATATGTCAGATGGATGTCAAAACGGCTTTCCTTAATGGAAATTTAACCGAGGATGTGTATATGACACAACCCGAGGGTTTTGTCGATCCAAAGAAGTCTAGCATGGTATGAAAGCTTCAAAGATCCATTTATGGATTAAGGCTAGCATCTTGGAATTGGAACATTCGTTTTAATGAAGCGGTCAAAGAGTTTGGCTTCATCAAGAACGACTGTGATCATTGTGTATTCAAGAAGGTCAGTGGGAGCTCAGTTCCATTTTTGGTCCTATATGTGGATGACATATTATGGATTGGAAATGATGTTCAAATGCTTGAATCTATCAAGGACTCATTGAAAAATAGTTTTTCTATGAAGGACTTGGGAGAAGCAGCTTATATTTTGGGAATCAAGATCTATAGAGATAGATTGAGAAGGCTTATTGGATTAAGACAGAGTGCATATACTAACAAGATGTTGAAGCGGTTCAACATGCAAGATGCCAAGAAGGGTTTCTTGCCCATGTCACATGGCATTAGTCTTAGCAAGACTCAGAGTCCTTCGACTCCTGATGAGCGAGGATGCATGGATGGGATTCTGTATGCTTCGGCTGTTGTGTCCATCATGTATGCTATGGTATGTACTCGTCTTGATGTTATCTTTGCTCTTAGCATGGTGGGCAGATACCAGGCTGATCTAGGTGAGAGTCACTGGACAGCGGTTAAGAATATCCTTAAGTACTTGAGAAGGACCAAGGATATGTTCCTGGTTTATGGAGGTGAGGATGAGCTCGTTGTGAAGAGTTACACCAATGCTAGTTTCCAAACTGATAGGGATGATAGTCGATCGCAATCTGGGTTTGTGTTCATTCATAATGGAGGAGCAATGAGCTGGAGGATCTCCAAGCAAGATACAGTAGTTGATTCTACAATAGAGGCCGAGTACATCACGGCTTCTGAAGCTGCAAAGGAAGGTGTTTGGGTGAAGAATTTGATTTCTAATCTTGGTGTGCTTGAGAGCGCGTCCAAGCCATTGGACCTCTATTGTGATAATAGTGGTGCCATTGTGCAAGTCAAGGAACCACAGAACCATCATAAAACCCAACACATACTTAGGCATTTTAACCTTATTTGCGACATTGTCGAAAGAGGTGATGTAAACATATGCAAGGTACACACAGATGCAAATGTTGCTGATCCATTGACAAAGCCTCTCCCATGGCCGAAGCATGAGGTGCACATGAGCTCCATGGGCATATGATGCCTAAATGATTGACTCTAGTGCAAGTGGGAGACTGTTGGAGATATGCCCTAGAGGCAATCATGTGATGATGATATTTCCATATGTATTCATGAGTCCTTTGTATTGTCCTTGAACATCATCAATGATATGTGTCAATAAGTATGTGACTTGTTTGTGGAACTATGTATTGTATGATGATTGTTCCAATGGTCCCTAGTTGATAAGGTTATGCGGACACATATCCTTGACTAGTATACGACTCGGTTGATGACTATGTTTCACAAGTCATGTGCATGGAGATGCTAAACCGACAGTATGGACTCGGGGATGGAGATCACCGAGTCGGACAGACCCACTTTGAGATGCAGCAAGATATGGTCATCTTTTAGTCTCAAGTACAATGTCTATGCCATGTCCTAGACTTGAGGTCCTCGCATGTTCTCGGGATGAGGATCGACTGACTTAGGGTCAATCAAACGCTACTCCATAATTGGGTAGTTATAAAGGTAGCTTTCGGGTGAGTCATGAGACATGCCGCGAGACATGGTTGACCAAGAAGGGATTTGCCCCTCCTATTTGGAGAGATATTCTCTAGGCCCTCTTGAGTGATTAGATTCGGAAAGCATGGCCATGTGACTTTGCTAAAGTGTTAACCCAGTTCAGAATCTGTATCACGATTTCGGGAAGAGAGGTCCAACTATCACAAGGGTGACAAGTACTCGCCTTGAGCTCGACAACAAATATCGTGAGGCAACACTACTACGGCATGCTGCTAACGCGACACTACGGTTAGAGACCCTTCGATGAAACTGTGTGCGATGCAATAATCTCAAACGGTGGTGTAAAAACCCGTTAAAAAAGGTGTAAAACGTTTGCGATGGCGGATGCATCAAACACGGTTCGGATTTTAGTTGCGTATGCGATTCAGGGCATATGGTTCAATTCAATTAACCGTTTTCGATGAGGAGGAACAAAATAAATGGGCAGCCAGATGAATGTGTGTGCGATGTATAGCATACGGTTCACTCGGATGAACTATTTGTGATTAGGCAACACAAAAGAAACGGTCAGCCAGATCAAGGTGTGTGCGATATACGACATGCGGTTTACTCAGATGAACTGTTTGCGTTGAGACAAGAGAACAGAAACGGTTCAATATAACAAATACCATAAATATTGCAAGGTTCAAATTCAAAGATTACAACGCCCAAATTCAAACATTGCAAGTTGCGTCATTTTTGAAAATGGATCAGTCGCTGACAAGTCATGTATGGGTATGACACAATGACTTCCAATTGCTTTGCCATATGCTCTTCCAATACGAAGTTTGGCATTTTTGGAGGCTATTTCATTCCGCAGTACATGCCGACTCTGATAATCATACCATTCATCTTTCCTAATTAAATGCGTGTTCAACCTCAGTACCCTCAGCACCTTTGCTCTGGCAAGAAAAAACCTGGTGAGTGTAATCTCCAGTAAGGTCCCTTGGTAGGAGTTCAAAGTAATATTTGAGAGATGCAGATCTAGACATTCGATGTGATTGTCGTTATAAACATTATCCACCTCCGGGCCTATTATTATCTGCAAAAGAAGAGAACGTGTTAGTGCCTACATGCAGTTTTGAACACTGCTACACGCCCATTTGGTTTGCAGGATTTGTAAAATGCACCAACGTGCCATCTTCGATCTGCATGATTAACATGGGCATTTGATTACAATCTAGAAGCATGTAGCCTTCTTCACAAGAGGTTGGATTGGATGAAAAAATCCCTAAGAAAACTAGTACAGATGAATCCAAAGTAGAAATGCTTATGGACGATTGTAACCATATGAATGAAGCAACCAATATGGGGTGGGGGTGTATGTCCTAAAATCCTCCAAAATTCCTTCAGAAATCGTAGTACATTGTCATTATAAACTTGGGAAAAGGTGCAAAAAATTGAACTCCCTTATGGTTAATATTTAACAGGAAAGGAACATCACCTCGATATACAACTTCTTCAGGCACGAAAAGCATCTCAGGCAACTGATAACTTGGTCCAGGTTAGGGCCGACAGATTCTAGTGCCAAGACCTTCACTGTGCCCAGAGTCTGGGTGAAGCTTCGCTGGATGACAGACGAACATACATCTTCAAAACTAGAAATGACATTGATATTAAGAAGGAGAGGTATAAGGCGGCTATTGTACCTGAAAGTTGTAGTATTTGACGGACGAGTAGCCCACCACTTTCAATTTCGCCGCAGAAATGACATTGATTCTTGTTGGACCTTGTTGATCAACTACAAGTAATCTCTCAAGTGAAGGTGTGTCCTGGATGACCATATCGTGGTCCACCTTTTATGATCTCTCGTTGTAGCACCAGCAACACACATAAATAGTCCAGAGAGTCCTAGAGGTGATGTGCAAGGTACTCGACCAATTCATCGCCTGAAGACGAAGGAACTCGAGTGCAGTACAGCCGTGGAGCAGGCGCTCCATGTAATCCTTTGGGATGCGGACGGCAACGAGCTCGAGGTGCTTCAGTCATGGTAGAAAAAGAGCGGGCGCGTCATTAGGGGGGGCAATGGCAGTTCATGAACTTGGCGAGGCGCAGCATGGGCGCGAAGCCGAGCGCGGACATTGGCAGCAAGCACATATGCCCATCTTTATAACTGAGCTTCTTGAGATGATCTATGGCGGGGGATCGGAACCACTCGTCAAGCTTGGCTCGGTCCTTGCCATTGGAATAGAACTTGCCTGTGATAAGGCCTTTGATTGGGCCATGGTGACTGCCGAGGATCTGGGAGAATGCATCCAAGCTTTGGCGATAGCCATGGAAGAGCTTGTGGGCGTCGAGGAGGTCGATAGGGGTGAGGAGCCATAGGGGGCGCCACCGCCGGGAAAAGGGCAGTTGTCCTCGCCCGATATTTGATTGGGAGGAGGGATATGATGACTATCAACATATCATCGGGGAGGTTGTTGATGAAGTCCAGGTCTACAGGAGTCGCTTGCGGTTCTTTCTCGACCCGCCTCTACTTGCTGGTAGCCTCGTTCTCCACCTCGTCGGCGGCGACAGAAACCTCGGTCTCCATATTCGCGCTGTGCTTCGGTGCTTCAGCAATCCCGGCGTCGCCACTCCCTCCGATGGGGCGCTTCGGCGGCATCCTCGTACACTGACGGCTTTGAGGACTCAGAGCGGCGTCGAGGATGCGGGCGGAGAGAGAGGAATTGTGTGTGTGGCGAGGATGGGGGGGGGTGCGGCCGCTCGGCGGCACCATTAATATAGACCAGTGGGAGCAAGGCGGGCGGCGGTCCAAGGCTGTCTCGCTTCCCGGTGAGAACGACTGCTTAATCTCTAGTATGAATGAAATCTATGCTTAATTACTGGATTTTAGTTGCAAAAAATAGATAGTGCTATTGATTTTTAGGTGCATATTTTGACAAATCACAGTGTCTCTTGTCTTAGCGCCGAAGTCTGGCTTTAATTTGCATACTGTAATCTAAACCGTTTGCGTTGAAGAGATGCATAGATCCTGCGTTGAATAGCTTGTATGCTTTACAGTGAGCCTACGCACCGGACTGCGACGCCTCCTGTTCAGTCAAGCAGCTGTCCACACGACACCTCCTATAGCCATTAAAACCAAGACACATGGCGTCACGTGAATGGTTAACAGAATGCACACGGTTTGAATTATACAAACGTTTGAGATATTAAAGTGACAGCTATATTTTGAAAATGCCTTTGTTGGCTGTCATTATTCGAGTGCGCTTTCTCTCAAAATGGATACCTAAGCATGCACCCAAGGACACTGATTTGATTTTTCAACCAATTTATATGCACTGGAGCATGTGCATGTAGTTCAAATTTGAATTATGCACATAAATGCATTGAAAACTCAGTTAATGCATAAAAATGTCCAAACGAACCCCGAAAAAACACAAAAATTGACACAACACTCCTGTTGTCCTATGTTGACACGAGAAATTTTTTGAAAGCAATAAGAGGCAATGGATATCGTTTCGTCCCCAAAGGTGAGACGTTCCCTATCGAAACCATCATGCTTGTTGTGAGAAGCTATGGTTTGTGAGAAGCATATACCCAAACCTGCCCCAAATGAGACATGTTTTTTACCATGACATGTTGATGCCGCTCCATGATAGCATGCCAAGTTTCATGAATTTTAGACGAGTTTTGGATTTACTAGAATTTAAAAACCAGGCATCTCAATGTTTTGTCGGCAATCAACGGTGCCCTGGTGTTTGAAATTCATTCCCATTTCTCGCATGGGAGCTAAGCACGCACCCAAGGACACAGATTTGATTTTTCAACCAATATATATGCACTGGATCATGTGCATGTAGTTCAAATTTGAATTATGCACATAAATTCATTGAAAACTCAGTTAATGCATAAAAATGTCCAAACGAACCCCGAAAAATCACAAAAATTGACACAAAACTCCTGTTGTTCTATGTTGACACGAGAAAAAAATTGAAAGCAATAAGAGGCAATAGATATCGTTTCGTCCCCAAAGATGGGGCGTTCCCTACCGAAACCATCATGCTTGTTGTGAGAAGCTCTGGTTTGTGAGAAGCATATACCCAAACCTGCCCCAAATGGGACAAAAAATTTACTACGGCATGTTGATGCCGCTCCATGATAGCATGGCAAGTTTCATGAATTTCAGACGTGTTTTGGATTTACTAGAATTTAAAAACCAGGCATCTCAACGTTTTGCCGGCAATCAACGGTGCCCTGGTGTTTGAAATTCATTCCCATTTCTCGCATGGGAGCTAAGCATGCACCCAAGGACACAGATTTGATTTTTCAACCAATTTATATGCACTGGAGCATGTGCATGTAGTTCAAATTTGAATTATGCACATAAATCCATTGAAAACTCAGTTAATGCATAAAAATGTCCAAACGAACCCCGAAAAATCACAAAAATTACACAAAACTCCTGTTGTTCTATGTTGACACGAGAAAAAAATTGAAGGCAATAAGTGGCAATGGATATCGTTTCATCCCCAAAGGTGGGACGTTCCCTATCAAAACCATCATGCTTGTTGTGAGAAGCTCTGGTTTGTGAGAAGCTTATACCCAAACCTGCCCCAAATGGGATTTTTTCACCACAGCATGTTGTTGCCGCTCCATGATAGCATGCCAAGTTTCATGAATTTCAGACGAGGTTTGGATTTACTAGAATTTAAAAACTAGGTATCTCAACATGTTGCCGTTAATCAACGATGCCCTGGTGTTTGACATTCATTCTCATTTCTTGCATGGGACTTAAGCTTGCACCCAAGGACAAAGATTTGATTTTTCAACCAATTTATATGCACTAGAGCATGTGCATGCAGTTCAAATTTGAATTATGCACATAAATGCAATGAAAACTAACTTAATGCATAAAAATGTCCAAACGAACCCCGAAAAATCACAAAAAATAACATAACACTCCTGTTGTTCTATGTTGACACGATAAAATTTTTGAAAGCAATAAGAGGCAATGGATATCGTTTCGTCCCCAAAGGTGAGGCCTTCCCTACCGAAACCATCATGCTTGTTGTGAGAAGCATATACCCAAACCTGCCCCAAATGGGACAAATTTTTTTACTACGGCATGTTGATGCCGCTCCATCATAGCATGCCAAGTTTCATGAATTTCAGACTAGTTTTGGATTTACTAGAATTTGAAAAAAAGGTATCTCAATGTTTGCGGCCGAGTGACGGTGGCAGGGTGTTTGACATTCATTCCCATTTCTTGCATGGGACCTAAGCATGCACCCAAGGACAAAGATTTGATTTTCAACCAATTTATATGCACTGGAGCATGTGCATGTAGTTCAAATTTGAATTGTGTACATAAATGCATTGAAAACTCACTTAATGCATAAAAATGTCCAAACGAACCCCAAAAAATCACAAAAAATAACACAACACTCATGTTGTTCTATGTTGACACAAGAATTTTTTTGAAAGAAATAAGAGGCAATGGATATCGTTTCGTCCCCAAAGGTGGGGCGTTCCCTACCGAAACCATCATACTTGTTCTGAGAAGCTCTGGTTTGTGAGAAGCATATACCCAAAGCTGCTCCAAATGGGACAAAATATTTACCACGGCATGTTGATGTGCTCCATGATAGCATGCCAAGTTTCATGAATTTCAGACGAGTTTTGGGATTTACTAGAATTTAAAAACCAGGTATCTCAATGTTTGCGACCGAGTGACGGTGGCAGGGTGTTTGACATTCATTCCCATTTCTTGCATGGGACCTAAGCATGCACCCAAGGACAAAGATTTGATTTTTCAACCATTTTATATGCACTGGAGCATGTGCATGTAGTTCAAATTTGAATTATGTACATAAATGCATTGAAAACTCACTTAATGCATAAAAATGTCCAAATGAACCCTGAATAATTCCAATTCTTTTAGGACACAGATATAGTTGCACGTTCACTGCAGATAAAAGGTCTAGCAATTCAAACACCGTCCATGGCCGCTGTGACCCCATTATGTAATTCAAATCAAGACGAAAAATCAAGTAGATCCCACACAGTTTATTATAACCAACCATGTGAGATGCAACACAAAATATCTTGGAGCACCGTCGGAGTATAGTGCGCATACGGCTTACACGAGAAGGTGCGACGGCTATAGTCCACAGCCCGATCTGAATAAGGGACCGTGTTTGATGACACTTTGCGCGCCAGTTTTTTCACTGAAGCGATTCCAAATTTTCGGCTTCCGTGGAAATATCTACCTCCCTGCCCCCTCCCCCTTACCAAAAGCCACATTTCCCCTGTTTCCGCTTTGCTTTCCAAGTTGAAACCTTCACTCCTTGCTTGCAGCACCGCCTCCTCGCCGACGACCCTTCTTCACGCTGCTCGGCCTCGCCTATCCAGGCAGGTAATCCACACCCGACCCCCATCCTCCTCCTTCCACATCCCACATGCCCCGACCGCCGGCGCGAGCGCGACACCTTCCACCCAAATCACTGACCCCTCCTCCAAATAAGCGCTGGCCTAAGCCATGGTGCACGCAGTATAGCCAGGATCTCAAGGAGCATTTGGCAACGGAGAAGCAAATCGCGGCCGCACACGCGGATGAGGTCGCGATGGCTGCCATTCGTGCTGACCCCTAGATCTTGGAGGAGCACCTCGCCATCGAGGCCACCGTTGACACCTGGCGCGTCGACGCCTCGACGCAGTTGGCTGCTTTAAACGAAAGATCATGGTGTTTTCTCGAGGCTACCATTGGTGCCTTCGATGAAGACTACGAGGTGTTTTCTCAGCGTGCATGTGCTTACCTCATCTCGAGAGCCAGCAGGTTGGTGCCCGGAGCGGCTCAGGCAACACACCACTACAACGAGGGCACCCACGATGCGGAGGCCTCGCCCTCTTCCATGTCCAAGGAGCCGATCATCATCGATATCTCCGACAATGAGGAGTAGATTGTCTTATTAGCTCACTATAAGGACCCACGTTCAGTTTTCTAGCTACTGCCTTTCCTTAACAAATTCTAGTGAATTGTGCTATCTACTTTTACCATGCAGTCTTCTGCTATAGTGTATATGTTCTATATGTCATGCAATGTGGTGTTCAGTTAACTGCTTGGTTCAATTATGCAAATGTGATGTTCAATTCTTCAGGGTGCAATATTTCCAAGTTGTTAACCATGCTTGGTTTGGTTAACTGTCCGATCTTCTATTACGAGTATGTTATATTGTGCAATGTGGTGCTCAGTTAACGTTTGGTTCATTTGTTGTGGTGTTTAGTTAATTGCTTGGTTCAATTCTGCAATGCGATTTTGAATTGTTGTAGATTGTATACCATGTGAGAAATAAATCAAATTTGGCTGTACTAAATACATGAGAAACAAATACAATTGCTACATTTCCAAGTTGTTAAGCATGCTTGGTTTGGTTAACTATCTGATCTTCTATTAGGAGTATGTTATATTGTGCAATGTGGTGCTTAGTTAACGTTTGGTTCATTTGTTGTGGTGTTTAGTTAACTGCTTGGTTCAATTCTGCAATGCGATGTTCAATTACTGCGGCTGCATTCTGTTATTGTATACCATGTGAGGAATAAACCGAATTTGGCTACACTTAATACATGAGAAACATATACAAGTGCTATATTTCCTAGTTCTTAATCATGCTTGGTTTGGATAAATGGGTTTTCCATGTGGCTTGAATTAATCTGATGAATCTGCAATGTGCTTATTTTTCATCAACATATTTTACTGATAGCATGTGAACCCTTACTTAACCTGAGGACTAACTACCTTATATGTGTTGCAGGGAAACAATGGAAAGCACTGAGGTTTACAAGATGGTACTAACTATTATACCTTGCCTTTTTTTATTCCTTTGCCCCATTTCCAATATAGAGAAGATATTTATGCACATCCTTGTTTTCAGGGTTCACTGATGATTACCTCACAAACCACCTCTTTGGTCAGGAGGCGAGGAAAGTTTTCATACAACACCCACAGTTCAATATTGAAGTGTTCCTGAAGAGGTCGAAGGATGGACGGTCAATCATCCACATACACTGGCCTAAAGTTGCAAAGACCTTCAACATGAATGAAGGCTCAATATTCGCCTTCCGCTTCAGCATTTTTCCAGATGAGATGCATCTCTCTATGTACCGTCTATGATGCTAATTTCGAAAGATTCTAGATGTTGCATGTGAAACTTGCTGCTGGTGCAGATTTGTAATGGGGTAGCTAAGTGCTGAAGCTATATCATGTTGTACTCCGATGTATTTCAATTGTGAAATCCCGCTTCCTTAATATGGAAATGGAATATATTATGTGCTTAATATGAATGTCAATTAGATTAGTAAATGGATTATTAATAATAGGGCAATTAGCCCGCTAATTGGCCAATTAGCTTGCTAATTGGGGTTTCCTATTGCAAACAGTTATTGAGAAAACACCATGGGCCATGACCCCAGGCAACACACACAGTTTCTAGGAATAAACTGTTGGGGAACGTTGCAGAAAACAAAAATTTTCCTACGGTTTCACCAAGATCTATCTATGAGTTCATCTAGCAACGAGTGATTAGATGCATCTACGTACCTTGTAGATCGCGAGCGGAAGCGTTCAAAGAACGGGGATGAGGTAGTCGAACACGACGTGATCCAAATCACCAAAGATCTTAGCACCGAACGGACGATGCCTCCGCGTTCAACACACGTACAGAACAGCCACGTCTCCTCCTTCTTGATCCAGCAAGGGGAGAGGAGAGGTTGAGGGAGATGGCACCAGCAACAGCACGACGGCGTGGTGTTGATGGAGCTGCAGTGCTCCGGCAGGGCTTCGCCGAGCACTATGGAGGAGGAGGAAGTATTGGAGAGGGAGAAGGAGGCAACCAAAGGCATGGGAGAAAAGCCCTCCTTCCCTCACTATATATAGGAGGGCCAAGGGGGGGCGCCGGCCCTAGGAGATCCAATCTCCTAGGGTAGGGCGGCGGCCAAGGGGGGTTTCCCTCCCCCCCAAGGCACCTAGGAGGTGCCTTCCCCTCCTAGGACTCTTTCCCCTTGTAACCCTAGGCGCATGGGCCTCTTGGGGCTGGTGCCCTTGGCCCATATAGGCCAAGGCGCACCCCCTACAGCCCATGTGCCCCCCCGGGACAGGTGGCCCCACCCGGTGGGCCCCCGGGACCCTTCCGGTGGTCCCGGTACAATACCGATAACCCCGAAACTTGTCCCGATGGCCGAAATAGTACTTCCTATATATAATTCTTTACCTCCGAACCATTCCGGAACTCCTCGTGACGTCCGGGATCTCATCCGGGACTCCGAACAACATTCGGGTTACTGCATATACATATCCCTACAACCCTAGCATCACCGAACCTTAAGTGTGTAGACCCTACGGGTTCGGGAGATATGTAGACATGACCGAGACGACTCTCCGGTCAATAACCAACAGCGGTATCTGGATACCCATGTTGGCTCCCACATACTCCACGATGATCTCATCGGATGAACCACGATGTCGAGGATTTAAGCAACCCCGTATGCAATTCCCTTTGTCAATCGGTATGTTACTTGCCCGAGATTCGATCGTCGGTATCCCAATACCTTGTTCAATCTCGTTACCGGCAAGTCACTTTACTCGTACCGTAATGCATGATCCCGTGACCAGACACTTGGTCACTTTGAGCTCATTATGATGATGCATTACCGAGTGGGCCCAGTGATACCTCTCCGTCATACGGAGTGACAAATCCCAGTCTCGATCCGTGTCAACCCAACAGACACTTTCGGAGATACCTGTAGTGCACCTTTATAGTCACCCAGTTACGTTGTGACGTTTGGTACACCCAAAGCACTCCTACGGTATCCGGGAGTTACACGATCTCATGGTCAAAGGAAAAGATACTTGACATTGGAAAAGCTCTAGCAAACGAACTACACGATCTTTGTGCTATGCTTAGGATTGGGTCTTGTCCATCACATCATTCTCCTAATGATGTGATCCCGTTATCAATGACATCCAATGTCCATAGCCAGGAAACCATGACTATCTGTTGATCAACGAGCTAGTCAACTAAAGGCTTACTAGGGACACATTATGGTCTATGTATTCACACGTGTCTTACGATTTCCGGATAATACAGTTATAGCATGAATAAAGACAATTATCATGAACAAAGAAATATAATAATAATGCTTTTATTATTGCCTCTAGGGCATATTTCCAACAGTCTCCCACTTGCACTAGAGTCAATAATCTAGTTACATTGTGATGAATCGAACACCCATGGAATTCTGGTGTTGATCATGTTTTGCCCTAGGGAGAGGTTTAGTCAACGGATCTGCTACATTCAGGTCCGTATGTACTTTACAAATCTCTATGTCTCCATCTTGAACATTTTCACGAATGGAGTTGAAGCGACGCTTGATGTGCCTTGTCTTCTTGTGAAACCTGGGCTCCTTGGCAAGTGCAATAGCTCCAGTGTTGTCACAAAAGAGTTTGATTGGCCCCGACGCATTGGGTATGACTCCTAGGTCGGTGATGAACTCCTTCACCCATATTGCTTCATGTGCTGCCTCCGAGGCTGCCATGTACTCCGCTTCACATGTAGATCCCGCCACGACGCTCTGCTTGCAGCTGCACCAGCTCACTGCTCCACCATTCAACATATACACGTATCCGGTTTGTGACTTAGATTCATCCAGATCTGTGTCGAAGCTAGTGTCGACGTAACCCTTTACGACGAGCTCTTCGTCACCTCCATAAACGAGAAACATGTCCTTTGTCCTTTTCAGGTACTTCAGGATATTCTTGACCGCTGTCCAGTGTTCCTTGCCGGGATTACTTTGGTACCTTCCTACCAAACTTACGGCAAGGTTTACATCAGGTCTGGTACACAGCATGGCATACATAATAGATCCTATGGCTGAAGCATAGGGGATGACACTCATCTCTTCTTTATCTTTTGCCGTGGTCGGGCATTGAGCCGAGCTCAATCTCACACCTTGCAAAACAGGCTAGAACCCTTTCTTGGACTGATCCATTTTGAACTTCTTCAAAATCTTATCAAGGTATGTGCTTTGTGAAAGACCTATGAGGCGTCTTGATCTATCTCTATAGATCTTGATGCCTAATATATAAGCAGCTTCTCCAAGGTCCTTCATTGAAAAACTTTTATTCAAGTAGGCCTTGATGCTGTCCAAGAGTTCTATAGAGCTCCCACTCACTTTCTTGTAAACGCAGGCTTCTCCATAAGTCTGCGTAAACCCAAACGCTTTGATCATCTCATCAAAGCGAATGTTCCAACTCCGAGATGCTTGCACCAGCCCATAAATCGAGCGTTGGAGCTTGCACACCTTGTCAGCATTCTTAGGATCGACAAAACCTTCCGGCTGCATCATATACAACTCTTCCTTAAGGAAACCATTAAGGAATGCCGTTTTGACGTCCATTTGCCATATCTCATAATCGTAGAATGCGGCAATTGCTAACATGATTCGGACGGACTTTAGCTTCGCTACCGGTGAGAAAGTCTCATCGTAGTCAATTCCTTGAACTTGTCGATAACCCTTAGCGACAAGCCGAGCTTTATAGATGGTCACATTACCATCCGCGTCTGTCTTCTTCTTGAAGATCCATTTATTTTCTATGGCTCGCCGTTCAACGGGCAAGTCAGTCAAAGTCCATACTTCGTTTTCATACATGGATCCTATCTCAGATTTCATGGCTTCTAGCCATTTGTCGGAATCCGGGCCCGCCATCGCTTCTTCATAGTTCGAAGGTTCACCGTTGTCTAACAACATGATTTCCAAGACAGGGTTGCCGTACCACTCTGGTGCGGAACGTGTCCTTGTGGACCTTCGAATTTCAGTAGGAGCTTGATCAGAAGTATCTTGATCATCATCAATAACTTCCTCTCTAGTCGGTGCAGGCGCCTCAGGAACATTTTCTTGAGTTGCGCCATTTTCCGGTTCAAGAGGTAATACTTCATCAAGTTCTACTTTCCTCCCACTTACTTATTTCGAGAGAAACTCTTTCTCTAGAAAGGATCCATTCTTGGCAACAAAGATCTTGCCTTCGGATCTGAGGTAGAAGATATACCCAATGGTTTCTTTAGGGTATCCTATGAAGACGCATTTTTCCGATTTGGGTTCGAGCTTTTCAGGTTGAAGTTTCCTGACATAAGCATCGCATCCCCAAACTTTTAGAAACGACAGCTTAGGTTTCTTCCCAAACCATAATTCAAACGGTGTCGTCTCAACGGATTTCGACGGTGCCCTATTTAAAGTGAATGCGGCAGTCTCTAAAGCATAGCCCCAAAAAGATAGTGGTAAATCGGCAAGAGACATCATAGATCGCACCATATCTAATAGAGTGCGATTACGACGTTCGGACACACCATTACGCTGAGGTGTTCCAGGCGGCGTGAGTTGTGAAACTATTTCACATTTTCTTAAGTGTGTGCTAAATTTGTGACTCAAGTATTCTCCTCCACGATCTGATCGTAGAAACTTGATTTTTCTGTCACGTTGATTCTCAACCTCACTCTGAAATTCTTTGAACTTTTCAAAAGTTTCAGACTTGTGTTTCATTAAGTAGACATACCCATATCTACTCAAGTCATCAGTGAGGGTGAGAACATAACGATAGCCACCGCGAGACTACTCATTGGACCGCACACATCAGTATGTATGATTTCCAACAAGTTGGTTGCTCGCTCCATTGTTCCTGAGAACGGAGTCTTGGTCATCTTACCCATGAGGCATGGCTCGCATGTGTCAAATGATTCATAATCAAGAGACTCCAAAAGTCCATCTGCATGGAGCTTCTTCATGCGTTTGACACCTATGTGACCAAGGTGGCAGTGCCACAAGTATGTGGGACTATCATTATCAACCTTACATCTTTTGGTATCCACACTATGAATATGTGTAACATTACGCTCGAGATTCATTAAGAATAAACCATTGACCATCGGAGCATGACCATAAAACATATCTCTCATATAAATAGAACAACCATTATTCTCGGATTTAAATGAGTAGCCATCTCGCATTAAACGAGATCCTGATACAATGTTCATGCTCAAACTTGGCACTAAATAACAATTATTGAGGTTTATAACTAATCCCGTAGGTAAATGTAGAGGTAGCGTGCCGACGGCGATCACATCGACCTTGGAACCATTCCCGACGCGCATCGTCACCTCGTCCTTCGCCAGTCTCCGTTTATTCTGCAGCTCCTGCTGTGAGTTACAAATATGAGCAACGGCACCGGTATCAAATACCCAGGAGTTACTACGAGTACTGGTAAGGTACACATCAATTACATGTATATCAAATATACCTTTGGCTTTGCCGGCCTTCTTGTCCGCTAAGTATTTGGGGCAGTTCCGCTTCTAGTGACCCTTCCCTTTGCAATAAAAGCACTCCGTCTCAGGCTTGGGTCCATTCTTTGACTTCTTCTTCCCAGCAGCTTGCTTGCCGGGCGCGGCAACTTCCTTGCTGTCCTTCTCAAAGTTCTTTTTACCCTTGCCCTTCTTGAACTTAGTGGTTTTATTGACCATCAACACTTGATGTTCCTTCTTGACTTCTACCTCTGCTGATTTCAGCATTGCAAATACTTCAGGAATGGTCTTTTCCATCCCCTGCATATTGAAGTTCATCACAAAGCTCTTGTAGCTTGGTGGAAGCGACTGGAGGATTCTGTCAATGACCGCATCATCCGGGAGATTAACTCCCAGCTGAGTCAAGCGGTTATGTAACCCAGACATAGTGAGTATGTGCTCACTGACAGAACTATTTTCCTCCATCTTACAGCTGAAGAATTTGTCGGAGACTTCATATCTCTCGACCCGGGCATGAGCTTGGAAAACCATTTTTAGCTCTTCGAACATCTCATATGCTCCATGTCTCTCAAAACGCTTTTGGAGCCCTGGCTCTAGGCTGTAAAGCATGCCGCACTGAACGAGGGAGTAGTCATCGGCACGTGTCTGCCAAGCGTTCATAACGTCTTGGTTCTGTGGGACGGATGGATCACCTAGTGGTGCTTGTAGGACATAATCTTTCTTGGCGGCTATGAGGATGATCCTCAGGTTCCGGACCCAGTCCGTGTAGTTGCTGCCATCGTCTTTCAGCTTGGTTTTCTCTAGGAACGCGTTGAAGTTGAGGACTACGTTGGCCATTTGATCTACAAGACATATTGTAAATATTTTAGACTAAGTTCATGATAATTAAGTTCATCTAATCAAATTATAATGAACTCCCACTTAGATAGACATCCCTCTTCTAGTCATCTAAGTATAACATGATCCGAGTTGGCTAGGCCGTGTCCGATCATCACGTGAGACGGACTAGTCAACGTCGGTGAACATCTTCATGTTGATCGTATCTTCTATACGACTCATGCTCGACCTTTCGGTCTTCTGTGTTCCGAGGCCATGTCTATGCAGATGCTAGGCTCGTCAAGTCAACCTAAGTGTATTGCGTGTGTAAATCTGTCTTACACCCGTTGTATGTGAACGTAAGGATCTATCACACCCGATCATCACGTGGTGCTTCGAAACGACGAACTTTAGCAACGGTGCACAGTTAGGGGGAACACTTTCTTGAAATTATTATGAGGGATCATCTTATTTACTACCATCGTTCTAAGCAAACAAGATGCAAAACATGATAAACATCACATGCAATCAAATAATAATAGTGACATGATATGGCCAATATCACATAGCTCCTTTGATCTCCATCTTGGGGCTCCATGATCATCCTGTCACCGTCATACTCATCTACATGTAAGTTGTGATTCCTTGTACAATAGCATGAACATGTCATACATCACATATAGATCATTCATCATTCATCACAACTTTGGCCATATCATATCACAAAGCACTTGCTGCAAAAACAAGTTAGACGTCCTCTAATTGTTGTTGCAGGTTTTACGTGGCTGAAGTAGGGTTCTAACAAGAACGTTTTCTTACCTACGTGAAAGCCACAACGTGATTTGTCAACTTCTATTTACCCTTCATAAGGACCCTGTTCATCGAATCTGCTCCAACTAAAGTAGGAGAGACAGACACCCGCCAGCCACCTTATGCAACTTGTGCGTGTTAGTCGGTGGAACCGGTCTCACGTAAGCATACGTGTAAGGTTGGTCCGGGCCGCTTCATCCCACAATACCGTTGAAGCAAGATAAGACTAGTAGCGGCAAGAAAGTTGACAACATCAACGCCCACAACAAATTGTGTTCTACTCGTGCAAGAGAACTACACATAGACCTAGCTCATGATGCCACTGTTGGGGAACGTTGCAGAAAACAAAAATTTTCCTACGGTTTCACCAAGATCTATCTATGAGTTCATCTAGCAACGAGTGATTAGATGCATCTACGTACCTTGTAGATCTCGAGCGGAAGCATTCAAAGAACGGGGATGAGGTAGTCGAACACGACGTGATCCAAATCACCAAAGATCTTAGCACCGAACGGACGATGCCTCCGCGTTCAACACACGTACGGAACAGCCACGTCTCCTCCTTCTTGATCCAGCAAGGGGAGAGGAGAGGTTGAGGGAGATGGCACCAGCAGCAGCACGACGGCGTGGTGTTGATGGAGCTGCAGTGCTCCGGCAGGGCTTCGCCAAGCACTATGGAGGAGGAGGAAGTATTGGAGAGGGAGAAGGAGGCAACCAAAGGCATGGGAGAAAAGCCCTCCTTCCCTCACTATATATAGGAGGGCCAAGGGGGGGCGCCGGCCCTAGGAGATCCAATCTCCTAGGGTGGGGCGGCGGCCAAGGGGGGTTTCCCTCCCCCCCAAGGCACCTAGGAGGTGCCTTCCCCTCCTAGGACTCTTTCCCCTTGTAACCCTAGGCGCATGTGCCTCTTGGGGCTGGTGCCCTTGGCCCATGTAGGCCAAGGCACACCCACTACAGCCCATGTGCCCCCCCGGGACAGGTGGCCCCACCCGGTGGGCCCCCGGGACCCTTCCGGTGGTCCCGGTACAATACCGATAACCCCGAAACTTGTCCCGATGGCCGAAATAGTACTTCCTATATATAATTCTTTACCTCCGAACCATTCCGGAACTCCTCGTGACGTCCGGGATCTCATCCGGGACTCCGAACAACATTCGGGTTACTGCATATACATATCCCTACAACCCTAGCGTCACCGAACCTTAAGTGTGTAGACCCTACGGGTTCGGGAGATATGTAGACATGACCGAGACGACTCTCCGGTCAATAACCAACAGCGGGGTCTGGATACCCATGTTGGCTCCCACATACTCCACGATGATCTCATCGGATGAACCACGATGTCGAGAATTTAAGCAACCCTGTATGCAATTCCCTTTGTCAATCGGTATGTTACTTGCCCGAGATTCGATCGTCGGTATCCCAATACCTTGTTCAATCTCGTTACCGGCAAGTCACTTTACTCGTACCGTAATGCATGATCCCGTGACCAGACACTTGGTCACTTTGAGCTCATTATGATGATGCATTACCGAGTGGGCCCAGTGATACCTCTCCGTCATACGGAGTGACAAATCCCAGTCTCGATCCGTGTCAACCCAACAGACACTTTCGGAGATACCTGTAGTGCACCTTTATAGTCACCCAGTTACGTTGTGACGTTTGGTACACCCAAAGCACTCCTACGGTATCCGGGAGTTACACGATCTCCATGGTCAAAGGAAAAGATACTTGACATTGGAAAAGCTCTAGCAAACGAACTACACGATCTTTGTGCTATGCTTAGGATTGGGTCTTGTCCATCACATCATTCTCCTAATGATGTGATCCCGTTATCAATGACATCCAATGTCCATAGCCAGGAAACCATGACTATCTGTTGATCAACGAGCTAGTCAACTAGAGGCTTACTAGGGACACATTATGGTCTATGTATTCACACGTGTATTACGATTTCCGGGTAATACAGTTATAGCATGAATAAAGACAATTATCATGAACAAACAAATATAATAATAATGCTTTTATTATTGCCTCTAGGGCATATTTCCAACATAAACCGTGTTGGATCAATGAACAATCACACACAACATTCTCTTGAAAACTGTTTGAGTTACGCCACCTTGCGCAAACGTTTTCCTTGGAGTGACTATGTGGGATGTATATACAAACGGAAATGTTTAGCGGTGACTGACTGTGTGGGATGTACTTACGACCGGAAATGATTTTGCCTGTATAATTGTATTTTTTTAGCACTACTGTACGCATTTCTGTATTTGAGTGCTCACCGGTCGCACACGACCTCATTTTGCCGAGCATGTGTGCCAGGAGGACATATCCCTGACGGTTTCTGGGTCGTGTGGGAAGGACCCCCCTATCACCCGCACTCACTAGGCAATGGTTCCGAACACCGTCGCAGAAAGTGGTTAAAATCCGTTTGTATAGCACCGACGTGTACCAGTGCAAAAGGAATGTTGCATATGACACAATGTCGAGGTTCGTCAAACGACTTTACGCACACATGGGAGTTGGCATGTTCTGCTAGGAGCCGCTACCAACTATTGAGTTGGTCGTGTCCATGCGTACGTGAACCTAAAGGGTCGCACACTTAGGCTTTGTTTGGTAGAGAGGTATTTGAGAGGTTTTCGGAGGAGGGGATTTGGGAGGATTTGGTGAATCCCTCCCTTCCACCCAATCCCCTTGATTCCCCAATCCCCCTCCAGCCAAAATCCCCTTTGTATAAAAAATGCATTTGGTTGATAGGGTTTTCCATATAGAGATGACATGGTGCAAAACAGTTAAAATTCCAATCGTTCACTTGCTACAGAACATGAGTTGCAACCAAATTGAACATTTTGTTTGTAGGGCATCTTCCTATCAAATTGAAATTAGAGCAGAGTGTGAGTATTACACAATTAGCATGAATCAAACATAGGGTGACGATATGATAACACATTTCATGACAAAAATAAAATGTCCTCTAAACTGCCATAACGCAGCAAAAGGCCCTCCCTCCATCACTTAGCAACCACGGCACACCTAAAACAGATGAAACAAAAAAACCATGAAATCATGAATAAACCATATAGAATTTAGCCCAATTCGCAGTATGCCACTGAAAGTTACTGGTTCTGAACTTACAATACCTACACTAAACATTTGACTAGAAAATTGTATGAAAGGAAACTATATGCAAAGTTCAGAAAGCTAGCTAGTTCAGTACAGTACTAAACTAGCATGTATTCAGTATACTACATGTTCTTGTGACCCCTGTGCCCAACAGTCCATCCTGCAGCTCATAACATTTTTAAATTTAAACCGTTCATGCACCTCACGGCGTTTGAACAAGGAAATAAGTCCTGATCCAACAAGGACAGAAACATAATGTTGTATAGCTTACATCATATGCATGTCTCACATGAGATTTTTTTGTAAAGGTCACCTTGACAATCCCAGTCAGCAGTTAAAACATTTTTTGTCTCGACTGAATACAATTAGCAGCAGTACACAAGGATCATCATTAAATGGTACTAGAGGCAGAGTACAGTGTCACTCAGATTAGCTTTAGGCAATCTGGTTCAAGCATATATTCAGTAAAAATAATTTCCAAAATGAACGGTGCAAAATCTGGTTTAAGCATATTAACAAGAGATGAATCTAGTTCAAGCATATTTAGTAACAAAGCAGAATCTGGTTGAAGCATATTTAGTAAACACAATCTCAAGCAATCATGTATATTTCAAGTAAATAATATTAAGAGCACAACAACGATCAGGTATATTTCAAGGAATTATATGAAATGGATCATCGACCTACAATCTTATTGTACATTATTACTACTATCAAGAGCACAACAGCAGCATGCAGAAGATTGATTCCCCCATAACAACATCATGCTCTAAATCTTGACAGGTAGCACAAAGAAGAAGGGGATGCAGAAGATTGTTACCTTAGATACGTTGAGGCAACTCTGCCATTTCGCTCAAAAGAAACACAGCAGCTTCTCCTCTTCCTAATTCGATTGATAATATCGGAGTTCATCACATCACTAAAACTAGAATTAGGAAGCAACAAATAAGAACTATATTCATAAGACATACGTAATGATCTAGAATATTATATACTACTTCGAGTATAAGGCTATGAAGTATGATATATTTCTTCGGCAAAGAAACAAGCTCAAGAGGCCAAGAAGCTTATGTAGCTTACCGAAGTTTGGCGTGGAAATAGGTTCCCAAGAAGGAGGTAACTCGTCCACCCCAATAAGGTTCCAAGCGGCAGGCTGTGAAAATAAGAGTCACACACATTTCATCATAAGTATTATAAGTAGCAGAATTTCATCATTATTTCTAATCTGATGACACACACATTTGAATAGAAACATCGTAGGATGGTTTGTTCAAATGCATGCAGAAGATGGACAATTAGAATCAAGACCAAAATCAAAGAGACTTTTCCCTTGAATAAACAACAACAATCAGGTATATTTATAAACTACATTCATTTCATCAGGTCAATTCATTGGCAAGGGAAGTAACAATTTTACGCTTGTTGAATCATAATTATTCTACATTAGATTTATAAACTCTGCAAAAATGTACCAGTTGAGGAATCACGTTCAATAACAGGCTCACAAACAATGAAAAACAAGCATCAGATGGCACAGATCTTATTGTTTTGTGTTTAGCACTAGTAGTTTATTCACAATAAGGATAGGATAGGGATAAGCAGCAGCATCATTATGTAGGTTGGAACATAATCTAGTACACATTCCGAAGGTGCAAACTAGTACATTATACTAGTGTAGTACACAATCTAGTGGTTGATGCCTTGTGGATACAGAACAAGGCATACATACTAGTAATAAAAGGACACAGAACAAGGCATACATACAGAACAAGGCTCTGGATTAAAGGTAAAGGCAGCTGAAAAAGAAAAGCAGCTAGCAGTGGTTGGTTGAGATGATTTAGATTTGATTTGATTGACAGTGGTCACACTGGAATGGACTAGGGAGTAGTAGATCTGGGTGGTTACATACATACATACATACATACATACATACATACATACATACATACATACATACATACATAAATACATACATACATACATACATACAGAAAACAGTCACTCTAATGATGAGTGGTGGAGTGGAGTAAAAAACAAGAAAGAAACCTTGTTGTGCTCACACTTCCATTACAATCAAGAATAAAAAAGTTGGTTTACAATCTGCAAATTTATCCTTAACACACAAATTCATGGCAATCTCGATGGCTAGGATTAGGGTAGAAGAGGAGCTAGAAGAGGACGGCCTTCTTGGCAAGCTAGCTGGGTAGGGTTAGGGTCCATGTGGCCCTGGGGTAGGAGACGCCGTTCTTGGCGTGCTCGCCGGCGAGGACGAGGCGGACGGAGGGCGTGCGGGAGGTGGCAGCCATGGAGAGGAGGGGGAGGGGAGGGGCTGCGATGACTAACCACCAGGGAGAAGTCCAATATGCCGGAGGAGATCGCCGCGTCGAGGCGTTGGGCCGCGATGACGTCTTGGGGAGGAATCGGCGGCGGCTTCTTGGGGGAGGAGTCGGGCGGCGGCGTCTTGACGAGTCGGGCGGCCAAATCCACAAGGGGGGCTCGAGGGTTCTGAACCGCGTGGGGAGAAGTCGATCGAAGGGGAATTGAGGGGGTTCAGCCCACGCGACCTCGCATACCAAACGGGCCGACGGGGTTTTGCGAGGATTCTGGGCCTCACGGGGTTAATCCCCTGGAAACCCCTCCGAACCACGTGAAAAAAACGAGGCCTTAAGGGGTTCCAGCCCATTCGGATTGGATCCAAGTGGAAAATGGATGTGGACTCCTGGTGGGCTCAAGTGTTGAGCCCACCTCGAAGGTCTATAGAAAGGGGAGTGGGTGCACCACTTAGGGTTGATCTAATCTGACTCTGGTTAGCCACCGCCACTCCCCACGCCCATGCTGCGCGGCCAGACCTAGCAGTCCACCGCTCGACGCTGCTCCCCGCATGTGTGGATACCTTGGAGGCATCGCATCTGCGGTGCTTGGACGAACCATTCAAGGGAACCGTGTGGTGCTGTTCATGGTAGATCACCGTTCATGGGTCTTCGCTATTAGAGGGAGATCAGCAACACGAGGAGGAGACGGCCTGGGAGATCGGCTACACGCATCACCAACTCTACTTCCACAGTGGTGACTGCGCGTCTAGTGGTAAACCCGATCTCGTAATCTATTTCCAGTAGCATGATCTTGGGTGCGTGGTAGAAAATTTTATTTGGCGCTAGCGTAACGTATCGCGTATTCCAACACATAGCACATCTGATTTCGGACCACTGTACTCAGCTCTGATAAAGTTCATGAAGTTTTCAATCCCCTCGACATATGTAGCGGAGAGTCTTCGAGCAGAAGTTATCCAAGTCATGTCCATCTGTTAGACATACAAATTAGTTCTTCTACTAGATATTACAGGAAAAACATATATGCTTTTTTATGAAGTCCAGAAAAAAATACCTAGGTCGATGTCTAAAGCTATGGCAAGATATTTGGACGAGCATATCTAAGTAATGAAATATATGTAAAAATAATTCAGCAAACATATTTGAGTGCTAAATTATGGCAGCTGTTTCAGCAGTCAATGAGGCCGAGCACACAGCCATCGAACTATCAAGGTCATCTCAGCAACAAAGATCGAGTATAAAACGGTGTAGAGCTATTTCACCTAACAGATTGGCTACTAGACTATGGCAATCTACGTCACAATAAATATATGGTAGGATATTTTAGCAACTAATCGGGCTTGGCATGCCATCTCAACTAAGCAGATTGAGTGCAGAACAGGGCAAGGAAGCTTCTTAAGCAGAGCATATTGACTATAAACTACTTCGGCAAACAGTGAGATTAACAGCGTTTATCAGCTAACATTCAGCGCTACACCAACATGCACGGGGCCTCAGTCTAGAATGCGCGTACCATGGGAGAAGGTGACCATCGTACGTCTCAACACGAACGTCGCCAGTGGTGGCGGCGTTGACCGCCGTGCGTCTCGACAAGAACGTCACCAACGGTGGCGACACGGCTAGAGGATGGCAGTCTACGAGAGCGTACTGTGGGAGCGAGAGGATCACTGTGCGTCCCCTCGATGAACCGCGGCACCGACGTATCGGCGAGGCGGGGAGGGCGGCTTTGGCAGAGCGAATGGATTGGAGGGGGCGGGGGGAGGGGGGTTTGTGGAATATTATTGGCTAGTTGGCCGAAGGGCAGTTGAATTTGGGATTTGGGGGGAATTTTTTTGGGGGGGGGGATTTTCGCATGGTGGGCCGGGGGGAGTTTGGCGCATGGTCGGTTTCTCCAAGTGTAGTCCCACGTGTCAATGAAGAGGCAAGCCGAAGCGCGTTCCGTTTATGTGAGCCGTGTGCAGGACCGAACGTGCATGGGGTGCAATGCGACCGCGACAGGGGTGCTCTGAGTATACCGCCTTTTTTACTTTTAAACTTGGTGCTTCGCCCCCTAAAAAAACTTGGTGCTTCGCGTGATCCATCGATACTACTTGTAGTAATCCGGTAATCCCGACTAAAACGGCGCAGCCAGGTCTTTTCCCGCGCGATATGCTGGGAGGTTGGCTTAGTTGGGTTTTTAGGACGAGTAATGCTACACCTACGTAATCTCAGTTACGTAATTAACGTAATGTGAAACGTGTGAGCTGTTGATTGTAGATTGGGGGAGGGAGGGGCCCACCACCATGAAAATCAGGAAGGAGAGAGAGAGGCAATTTACGATAACCCTTTCGTAGGTTCCCGTAGATGTAGAAATATGTGAAATGCGTGAATGTGTAGTGGACGTACTATTGGAGTGCCTAAGATAAATTGTGTATGTAGACCCTATGTGTTTATTTACTTCGCATGTTAGCTTTGTCTCGGTTCAAACCTTCTAAGTTCATACACGCAAAAACGAATCATCATTCCATATATATCTCTATCTACTCTTATAAAAATCAGAGTTGGTGATGATGGTGTGCCTTCCATCCTGCAATATAGGCCGTCCGATCTATATCTAATGCATAGGAAGGAAACTATGACAATTTACCCGCACTCCTCTCCACATTTGTAGATAAGGCCTTCCCTCATTCATCCTTTTCTGCCACAAGATCTTGATGTTCCGTGCAACGCATGGGCATCTGGCAAGTAATCCTACAATATACTACATTATTGTGAAAGTTCATATACATCGGCCAAGATTAATACAAACACGACAGATTTTCATTACATTTCGAACTTTTATAGGACAGAAAAATAAAAGAAACCCGACACTAAACCTATTCTATGGCGGCGACCGACGTCCTCCATCTGCGATCTCCATGTACGGGGGCGGGGTTCAAGACCCGTGAAGTGAAGGTGCGGTCTTCGGCGAGGAAGAGTAGAACATGGGAGACGGACCGACCAGTTGGCACACCATGCCCTGCCGCCTCCCATGCCCTACTCATCCTCGGAGCAGTCCCCGACCTCGGCGGTGCCAGACGTTGGACGGCGACAAGTAGGTGATACGTCTCCTATGTATCTATAATTTTTGATTGTTCCATCTTGTTATATTATCATTCTTGGATGTTTTATAATCATATTATAGTCATTTTATATCATTTTTTGGGACTAACCTATTGACCCAGTGCCTAGTGCCAGTTGCTTCTTTTTTTTGCTTGTTTTCTACATCATAGGAAATCGATATCAAACAGAGTCCAAACACCGCGGAACTTTTTGGAGAATTTTTATGGACCAAAACACCTAGGATGGGCCAGAGTAGCACCTGGCGGGTGCCCCGAGGGGGCACAACCCACCAGGGCGCGCCTGGGGGCCCAGGAGCGCCCAGGTGGGTTGTGCCCAGCTCGGTGGCCTCCCACACCCCCTCTTTACCCTATAAATTCCCAAAAGTTCCGTCGCCGCAAGGCTCTGTAGCCACCGAAAACCAATCTAGACCCATTTGGGCACCCCTCCGGAGGGGAGAATCATCTCCGGTGGCCATCTTCATCATCCCGGCGGCCACCACGATGAGGAGGGAGTAGTCCACCCTCGGGGCTGAGGGTTTGTACCAGTAGTTATGTGTTTAATCTCTCTCTCTCTCATGTTCTTGAGATGTCACAATCTTGATGTATCACGGGCTTTGTTAATATAGTCGGATCGTATGGTGTTTTTGATGGGTTTCATAGTAATTTCAAAAATTTCCTACGCTCATGCAAGATCATGGTGATGCATAGCAACGAGGGGGGGAATATGATCTACGTACCTTGTAGATCGACAACGGAAGCATTTGGTTGATGTAGTCGTACGTATTCACGGCCCGACCGATCAAGCACCGAAACTACGACACCTCCGAGTTTTTGCACACGTTCAGCTCGATGACGATCCCCAGACTCCGATCCAGCAAAGTGTCGGGGAAGAGTTCTATCAGCACGACGGCGTGGTGACGATCTTGATGTACTACTGTCGCAGGGCTTCGCCTAAGCACCGCTACAATATTATCGAGGACTATGGTGGTAGGGGGCGCCGCACACGGCTAAGAATAAGATCACGTGGATCAACTTGTGTCTCTCTGGGGTGCCCCTGCCTCCGTATATAAAGGACTAAAGGGGGGAGGCTGGCCGGCCATCATAGGCGCGCCAGGAGAGTCCTACTCCCTCTAGGAGTAGGATTCCCCCCCCCAATCCTAGTTGGAATAGGACTCGTAGAGGGGGGAAAAGAGAGAGGGGGCCGGCCCCCTCTCCTTGTCCAATTCGGACCAAGGGAGGGGAGGGGCGCACAGCCCACTATGGGCTGCCCCTTCTCTTTTCCATTAAGGCCCATTAAGGCCCATCTAGCTCCCGGGGGGTTCCGGTAACCTCCCGGTACTCCGGTAAATTCCCATTTTACCCGGAACACTTCCGATATCCAAACATAGGCTTCCAATATATCAATCTTTATGTCTCGACCATTTCGAGACTCCTCGTCATGTCCGTGATCACATCCGGGACTCCGAACAACCTTCGGTACATCAAAATGCATAAACTCATAACAAAACTGTCATCGTAACCTTAAGTGTGCGGACCCTACGGGTTCGAGAACAATGTAATCATGACCGAGACACGTCTCCGGTCAATAACCAATAGCGGGACCTGGATGCCCATATTGGCTCCTACATATTCTACGAAGATCTTTATCGGTCAGACCGCATAACAACATACGTTGTTCCCTTTGTCATCGGTATGTTACTTGCCCGAGATTTGATCGTCGGTATTCCATACCTAGTTCAATCTCGTTACCGGCAAGTCTCTTTACTCGTTCTGTAATACATCATCCCACAACTAACTCATTAGTTACAATGCTTGCAAGGCTTAAGTGATGTGCATTACCGAGAGGGCCCAGAGATACCTCTCCGACAATCGGAGTGACAAATCCTAATCTCGAAATACGCCAACCCAACATGTACCTTTGGAGACACCTGTAGAGCTCCTTTATAATCACCCAGTTACGTTGTGACGTTTGGTAGCACACAAAGTGTTCCTCTGGTAAACGGGAGTTGCATAATCTCATAGTCATAGGAACATATATAAGTCATGAAGAAAGCAATAGCAACATACTAAACGATCGGGTGCTAAGCTAATGGAATGGGTCATGTCAATCAGATCATTCACTTAATGATGTGATCCCGTTAATCAAATAACAACTCCTTGTTCATGGTTAGGAAACATAACCATCTTTGATTAACGAGCTAGTCAAGTAGAGGCATACTAGTGACACTTTGTTTGTCTATGTATTCACACATGTATTATGTTTTCGGTTAATACAATTCTAGCATGAATAATAAACATTTATCATGATATAAGGAAATAAATAATAACTTTATTATTGCCTCTAGGGCATATTTCCTTCAGTCTCCCACTTGCACTAGAGTCAATAATCTAGATTACACAGTAATGATTCTAACACCCATGGAGTCTTGGTGCTGATCATGTTTTGCTCGTGGAAGAGGCTTAGTCAATGGGTCTGCAACATTCAGATCCGTATGTATCTTGCAAATCTCTATGTCTCCCACCTGGACTAGATCCCGGATGGAATTGAAGCGTCTCTTGATGTGCTTGGTTCTCTTGTGAAATCTGGATTCCTTTGCCAAGGCAATTGCACCAGTATTGTCACAAAAGATTTTCATTGGACCCGATGCACTAGGTATGACACCTAGATCGGATATGAACTCCTTGATCCAGACTCCTTCATTTGCTGCTTCCGAAGCAGCTATGTACTCCGCTTCACATGTAGATCCTGCTACAACGCTTTGTTTAGAACTGCACCAACTGACAGCTCCACCGTTTAATGTAAACACGTATCCGGTTTGCGATTTAGAATCGTCCGGATCAGTGTCAAAGCTTGCATCAACGTAACCTTTTACGATGAGCTCTTTGTCACCTCCATATATGAGAAACATATCCTTAGTCCTTTCAGGTATTTCAGGATGTTCTTGACCGCTGTCCAGTGATCCACTCCTGGATTACTTTGGTACCTCCCTGCTAGACTTATAGCAAGGCACACATCAGGTCTGGTACACAGCATTGCATACATGATAGAGCCTATGGCTGAAGCATAGGGAACATCTTTCATATTCTCTCTATCTTCTGCAGTGGTCGGGCATTGAGTCTTACTCAACTTCACACCTTGTTACACAGGCAAGAACCCTTTCTTTGCTTGATCCATTTTGAACTTCTTCAAAACTTTGTCAAGGTATGTGGTTTGTGAAAGTCCAATTAAGCGTCTTGATCTATCTCTATAGATTTTAATGCCTAATATGTAAGCAGCTTCACCGAGGTCTTTCATTGAAAAACTCTTATTCAAGTATCCCTTTATGCTATCCAGAAATTCTACATCATTTCCATTTAGTAATATGTCATCCACATATAATATTAGAAATGCTATAGAGCTCCCACTCACTTTCTTGTAAATACAGGCTTCTCCAAAAGTCTGTAAAAAACCAAATGCTTTGATCACACTATCAAAACGTTTATTCCAACTCCGAGAGGCTTGCACCAGTCCATAAATGGATCGCTGGAGCTTGCACACTTTGTTAGCTCCCTTTGGATCGACAAAACCTCCTGGTTGCATCATATACAACTCTTCTTCCAGAAATCCATTCAGGAATGCAGTTTTGACATCCATCTGCCAAATTTCATAATCATAAAATGCGGCAATTGCTAACATGATTCGGACAGACTTAAGCATCGCTACGGGAGAGAAGGTCTCATCGTAGTCAATCCCTTGAACTTGTCGAAAACCTTTTGCGACAAGTCGAGCTTTGTAGACAGTAATATTACCGTCAGCGTCAGTCTTCTTCTTGAAGATCCATTTATTCTCAATTGCTTGCCGATCATATGGCAAGTCAACCAAAGTCCATACTTTGTTCTCATACATGGATCCCATCTCAGATTTCATGGCCTCAAGCCATTTTGCGGAATCTGGGCTCACCATCGCTTCTTCATATTTCGTAGGTTCGTCATGGTCAAGTAGCATGACCTCCAGAACAGGATTACCGTACCACTCTGGTGTGGATCTCACTCTGGTTTACCTACGAGATTCGGTAGTAACTTGATCTGAAGTTACATGATCATCATCATTAGCTTCCTCACTAATTGGTGTAGTAGCCACAGGAACAGATTTCTGTGATGAACTACTTTCCAATAAGGGAGAAGGTACAATTACCTTATCAAGTTCTACTTTCCTCCCACTCACTTCTTTCGAGAGAAACTCCTTCTCTGGAAAGGATCCATTCTTAGCAACGAATATCTTGCCTTCGGATCTATGATAGAAGGTGTACCCAACATTTTCTTTTGGGTATCCTATGAAGATGCACTTCTCCGATTTGAGTTTGAGCTTATCAGGATGAAACTTTTTCATATAAGCATCGCAACCCCAAACTTTAAGAAACGACAACTTTGGTTTCTTGCCAAACCATAGTTCATACGGTGTCGTCTCAACAGATTTAGATGGTGACCTTTTAACGTGAATGCAGCTGTCTCTAATGCATAACCCCAAAATGATAGTGGTAGATCGGTAAGAGACATTATAGATCGCACCATATCTAATAAAGTACGGTTATGACGTTCGGACACACCATTATGCCGTGGTGTTCCATGTGGCATGAGTTTGTGAAACTATTCCACATTGTTTTAATTGAAGACCAAACTCGTAACTCATATATTTGTCTCCGCGATCAGATCTTAGAAACTTTATTTTCTTGTCACGATGATTTTCCACTTCACTCTGAAATTCTTTGAACTTTTCAAGTGTTTCAGACTTATGTTTCATCAAGTAGATATACCCATATCTGCTCAAATCATCTGTGAAGTTCAGAAAATAATGATACTTGTCGCGAGCCTCAATATTCATCGGACCACATACATCAGTATGTATGATTTCCAACAAATCTGTTGCTCGCTCCATTGTTCCGAAGAACAGTCTTAGTCATCTTGCCCATGAGGCATGGTTCGCAAGCATCAACTGATTCATAATTAAGTGATTCCAAAAGCCCATCAGCATGGAGTTTCTTCATGCGCTTTACACCAATATGACCTAAACGGTAGTGCCACAAATAAGTTGCACTATCATTATTAACTTTGCATCTTTTGGTTTCAATATTATGATTATGTGTATCACTACGATCGAGATCCAACGAACTATTTTCATTGGGTGTGTAACCATATAAGGTTTTATTCATGTAAACAGAACAACAATTTATTCTCTTACTTAAATGAATAACCGTATTACAATAAACATGATCAAATCATATTCATGCTTAACGCAAACACCAAATAACACTTATTCAGGTTCAACACTAATCCCGAAAGTATAGGGAGTGTGCGATGATGATCATATCAATCTTGGAACCACTTCCAACACACATCGTCACTTCACCCTTAACTAGTCTCTGTTTATTCTGCAACTCCCGTTTCGAGTTATTAATCTTAGCAACTGAACTAGTATCAAATACTGAGGGGTTGCTATAAACACTAGTAAAGTACACATCAATAACATGTATATCAAATATACTTATGTTCACTTTGCCATCCTTCTTATCTGCCAATCACTTGGGGTAGTTCCGCTTCCAGTGACCAGTCCCTTTGCAGTAGAAACACTTAGTCTCAGGCTTAGGACCAGACTTGGGCTTCTTCACTTGAGCAGCAACTTGCTTGCTGTTCTTCTTGAAGTTCCCCTTCTGCCCTTTTTCTTGAAACTAGTGGTCTTGTCTACCATCAACACTTGATGTTTTTCTCGATTTCTACCTTCGTCAATTTCCGCATTACGAAGAGCTTGGGAATCGTTTCTGTTATCCCTTGCATATCATAGTTAATCACGAAGTTCTACTAACTTGGTGATGGTGACTAGAGAATTCTGTCAATCACTATCTTATCTGGAAGATTAACTCCCACTTGATTCAAGCGATTGTAGTACTCAGACAATCTGAGCATATGCTCACTAGTTGAGCGATTCTCCTCCATCTTTTAGCTATAGAACTTGTTGGAGACTTCATATCTCCCAACTCGGGTATTTGCTTGAAATATTAACTTCAACTCCTGGAACATCTCATATGCTCCATGACGTTCAAAACGTATTTGAAGTCCTGATTCTAAGCCATTAAGCTTGGTGCACTAAACTATCAAGTAGTCATCATATTGAGCTAGCCAAACGTTCATAATGTCTGCATCTGCTCCTGCAATAGGTCCGTCACCTAGCGGTGCATCAAGGACATAATTCTTCTGTGCAGCAATGAGGATAAACCTCAGATCACGGATCCAATCTGCATCATTGCTACTAACATCTTTCAACTTTGCTTTCTCAAGGAACGCATTAAAATTCAACGGAACAACAGCACGAGCCATCTATCTACAAACAAGCATAAACAAGCAAGATACTTATCAGGTACTAAGTTTCATGATAAATTTAAGTTCAGTTAATTTACTTAAAGAACTCCCACTTAGATAGACATCCCTCTAATCCTCTAAGTGATTACGTGATCCAAATCAACTAAACCATGTCCGATCATCACGTGAGATGGAGTAGTTTCATTGGTGAACATCACTATGTTGATCATATCTACTATATGATTCACGCTCGACCTTTCGGTCTTCGTGTTCCGAGGCCATATCTGTATATGCTTGGCTCGTCAAGTCTAACCCGAGTATTCCGCGTGTGCAACTGTTTTGCACCCGTTGTATTTGAACGTAGAGCCTATCACACCCGATCATCACGTGGTGTCTCAGCACGAAGAACTTTCGCAATGGTGCATACTCAGGGAGAACACTTCTTGATAATTAGTGAGAGATCATCTTATAATGATACCGTCAATCAAAGCAAGATAAGATGCATAAAAGATAAACATCACATGCAATCAATATAAGTGATATGATATGGCCATCATCATCTTGTGCTTGTGATCTCCATCTCCGAAGCACCGTTGTGATCACCATCATCACCGGCGCGACACCTTGATCTCCATCGTAGCATCGTTGTCGTCTTGCCAAGCTTGTGCTTCCACGACTATCGCTACCGTTTAGTGATAAAGTAAAGCGTTACAGCGCGATTGCATTGCATACAATAAAGCGACAACCATATGGCTCCTGCCAGTTGCCGATAACTCGGTTACAAAACATGATCATCTCATACAATAAAATTTAGCATCATGTCTTGACCATATCACATCACAACATGCCCTGCAAAAACAAGTTAGACGTCCTCTACTTTGTTGTTGCAAGTTTTACGTGGCTGCTACGGGCTTAAGCAAGAACCAATCTTACCTACGCATCAAAACCACAACGATAGTTTGTCAAGTTGGTGCTGTTTTAACCTTCGCAAGGACCGGGTGTAGCCACACTCGATTCAACTAAAGTTGGAGAAACTGTCACCCGCAAGCCACCTCTGTGCAAAGCACGTCGGGAGAACCGGTCTCGCGTAAGCGTACGCGTAATGTTGGTCCGGGCCGCTTCGTCCAACAATACCGCCGAACGAAAGTATGACATGCTGGTAAGCAGTATGACTTATATCGCCCACAACTCATTTGTGTTCTACTCGTGCATATGACATCAACAAATCAAACCTAGGCTCGGATGCCACTGTGGGTTTCGTAGTAATTTCAAAAATTTCCTATGCTCATGCAAGATCATGGTGATGCATAGCAACGAGGGGGGGAGTATGATCTACGTACCTTGTAGATCGACAACGGAAGCATTTGGTTGATGTAGTTGTACGTCTTCACGGCCCGACCGATCAAGCACCGAAACTACGGCACCTCCGAGTTTTTGCACACGTTTAGCTCGATGACGAACCCTGGACTCCGATCCAGCAAAGTTTCGGGGAAGAGTTCCGTCAGCACGACGGCGTGGTGATGATCTTGATGTACTACTGTCGCAGGGCTTCGCCTAAGCACCGCTACAATATTATCGAGGACTATGGTGGTAGGGGGCGCCGCACAGGGCTAAGAATAAGATCACGTGGATCAACTTGTGTCTCTCTGGGGTGCCCCTGCCTCCGTATATAAAGGACTAAAGGGGGGAGGCTGGCCGGCCATCATAGGCGCGCCAGGAGAGTCCTAGTCCCTCTAGGAGTAGGATTCCCCCCCAATCCTAGTTGGAATAGGACTCGTAGAGGGGGGGAAAGAGAGAGGGGGCCCGGCCCCCTCTCCTTGTCCAATTCATACCAAGGGAGGGGAGGGGCGCGCGGCCCACTATGGGCTGCCCCTTCTCTTTTCCACTAAGGCCCATTAAGGCCCATCTAACTCCCGGGGGGTTCCGGTAACCTCCCGGTACTCCGGTAAAATCCCGATTTCACCCGGAACACTTCTGATATCCAAACATAGGCTTCCAATATATCAACCTTTATGTCTCGACCATTTCGAGACTCCTCGTCATGTCCGTGATCACATCCGGGACTCCGAACAACCTTCGGTACATCAAAATGCATAAACTCATAACAAAACTGTCATCGTAACCTTAAGCGTGCGGACCCTACGGGTTCGAGAACAATGTAGACATGACCGAGACACGTCTCCGGTCAATAACCAATAGCGGGACCTGGATGCCCATATTGGCTCCTACATATTCTACGAAGATCTTTATCGGTTAGACCGCATAACAACATACGTTGTTCCCTTTGTCATCGGTATGTTACTTGCCCGAGATTCGACCGTCAGTATTCCAATACCTAGTTCAATCTCGTTACCGGCAAGTCTCTTTACTTGTTCTGTAATACATCATCCTGCAACTAACTCATTAGTTACAATGCTTGCAAGGCTTAAGTGATGTGCATTACCGAGAGGGCCCAGAGATACCTCTCCGACAATCGGAGTGACAAATCCTAATCTCGAAATACGCCAACCCAACATGTACCTTTGGAGACACCTGTAGAGCTCCTTTATAATCACCCAGTTACGTTGTGACGTTTGGTAGCACACAAAGTGTTCCTCTGGTAAACGGGAGTTGCATAATCTCATAGTCATAGGAACATACATAAGTCATGAAGAAAGCAATAGCAACATACTAAACGATCGGGTGCTAAGCTAATGGAATGGGTCATGTCAATCAGATCATTCACTTAATGATGTGATCCCGTTAATCAAATAACAACTCCTTGTTCATGGTTAGGAAACATAACCATCTTTGCTTAACGAGCTAGTCAAGTAGAGGCATACTAGTGACACTTTGTTTGTCTATGTATTCACACATGTATTATGTTTCCGGTTAATACAATTCTAGCATGAATAATAAACATTTATCATGATATAAGGAAATAAATAATAACTTTATTATTGCCTCTAGGGCATATTTCCTTCAGTTTTCCCCTCTCTATCTTGTTGTGATGAATTGAGTTTTTCCCTTTGAGATTTCGTTGTTATCGGATTGAATACTTTTATGGATTTGAGAACACTTGATATATGTCTTGCAATTGAATGCTCGTGGTGACAATGGGGTATCGTATTGATTCACTTGATATATGTTTTGGTACTCAACTCGTAGATTCCCGATGTGACATTGGGGTAATCTATGCATAGGGGTTGACACACGTTCTTGTCTTTGTTTCTCCGGTAGAAATCTTGGAGCACCCTTTGAGTTCTTTGTGTTGGATTGAATATTATGAATCTGAATTTTCTTTGGTGTTATTTGAAGGAAATATGCCCTAGAGGCAATAATAAAGTTGTTATTTATATTTCCTTAAATCATGATAAATGTTTATTATTCATGCTAGAATTGTATTAACCGGAAACTTAGTACATGTGTGAATACATATACAAACAGAGTGTCACTAGTATGCCTCTACTTGACTAGCTCATTAATCAAAAGATGGTTAAGTTTCCTAACCATAGACATGAGTTGTCATTTGATGAACGGGATCACATCATTAGAGAATGATGTGATTGACTTGACCCATCCATTAGCTTAGCACTATGATCGTTTAGTTTATTGCTATTGCTTTCTTCATGACTTATACATGTTCCTATGACTATGAGATTATGCAACTCCCGAATATCGGAGGAACACTTAGAGTGCTATCAAACATCACAATGTAACTATGTGACTATAAAGATGCTCTACAGGTGTCTCCCATGGTGCTTGTTGAGTTGGCATAGATCGAGATTAGGATTTGTCACTCCGTGTATCACAGAGGTATCTCTAGGCCCTCTCGGTAATGCACATCACTATAATCCTTGCAAGCAATGTGACTAATGAGTTATTTACGGGATGTTGCATTACGGAACGAGTAAAGAGACTTGCCGGTAACGAGTTTGAACTAGGTATTGAAATACCGATGATCAAATCTCGAGCAAGTAACATACCGATGACAAAGGGAACAATGTATGTTGTTATGCGGTTTGACCAATAAAGATCTTCGTAGAATATGTAGGAACCAATATGAGCATCCAGGTTCTGCTATTGGTTATTGACCGGAAGTGAGTCTCGGTCATGTCTACATAGTTCTCAAACCCGTAGGGTCCGCACGCTTAACGTTCGATGATGATGGGTATTATGAGTTTATGTGTTTTGATGTACCGAAGGTAGTTTGGAGTCCGGGATATGATCACAGACACGACGAGGAGTCTCGAAATGGTCGAGACATAAAGATTGATATATTGGAAGCCTATTGTAAGTGCATCTAGTGCCCCTTAGTGATTTTGGTGTATTGAAGACTTATAGGTTAAGGGACTAATGTGTTTATTAGTGTACACAGGTCTATAAGACTATGAGGAGTTTGATATTTACAGAGAAAGTCGACCCATAAAAATGAAGTCCTTCGACTGAAGACTTTGGATTTCTGAAGACTTTCTGAAGACTTAGAAAGTGAAGAAATTGGTGTGACCTTGAAGACTTGGTATTTACTCGAGGAACATGAAGCGTGAAGACTTTTGTTTTCGTAGTTTTATTTTCTCTTTCTAGAGTCATAGGAAACACCGTATTGTTAAAGGGGGTTGAGGAAATACTAAGGAAAAATTTCCATGTGATGCTCAACTCAAAATCCTACACCTACCAATCCCTTCGAGTGAAGCCATTGGAAATCTCATACAGTTCAGTCATATTATTCAGTAACAGAGACGAAGTTCTTCTGGTCTCTGAGGAATTTGTTCTGACTATGGAGTTAGGAATTCGCCAGTGTGGATTTTCTACATAGTGAGGAACATGATAGCCCTGAGGAATTTGATACTCAAATTTCCGACTGTTGCTGTGCCTTGTGCCAGCTGTCCAAAATATCTACCCACCTAACGGTCATATCATTGAAGGGCATTTAGTGTTATCATGTCGGGCTGCTCCCTAGGCTATAAATAGCCACCCCCTACAACCACTAGCTGGTTGGTTGCTCCGAGAGAAACTCACACTTGCCATTTGAGAGCATCCCATCCTCCGAGGACTTTGAGTGAAAATCATCAAGTGAGGAAACCCAAACCCAAACACCTACAAACCCAAAGTGGTTGAGCATCACTGAAGAGATTGATCCTGTGTGGATCCGACGCTTGTTACCTTTGAAGACTGTGCATCTTCCAGACGGTTAGGCGTCATGGTCTAGAGCATCCAAGAGGAATTGTGGATCGCCGACTGACCGAGTTTGTGAAGGTTCGGAAGTCACCTAAAGACTTACCACGAGTGATTGGGTGTGGTCTGTGTGACCTTAGCTCAAGGGGAATACGGTGAGGACTGAGTGTTCTAAACTGCGTGTTCAGGACAGGGTGTCCGGGACTGTGTGTCCTCAGGTTTAAATACCTAGCCGCCCTAACTAGACGCACAACTGTCACAGCAGTTGGAACTGGTCTACCAAATCATTGTCTTCACCAAGCTACCTGGTTCCATTTCCTCGACCCTTCCATTTCCTCATTTATGTGTTGAGTTCTTGTTCGTATCTGTTTGAAGACTTTGACTGAAGACTTTCTCATTTTCCCCAGTTCAATTTCTTCAGTCTGTTTGTCTTCATCCCGTGTCATCCTGTGTTTATGCTTCCCGTACTCTGTGCTTGTCTTCATTTCATCATGATGACCATGCTTGTGTTCTGTTATGTTTACTTCTGAGTACTTATTCCGCTGCAAGTAGTTCTTAGCTAAGGAATTTCCTCACCCTGAAATTCCTCAATGTAGAATTCCTAAAAATCGCCTATTCACCCCCCTCTAGTCGATATAACGCACTTTCAATTGGTATCAGAGCAAGGTACTCCCTTGTTCTGTGTGATTTTGGTTTAACTGCCTAGAGTTTTAGTTATGTCAACCGCAGGAATGAAGACTGTGACATGCCCCATCTTTGACGGTCATGATTATCCCAAGTGGAGGGCCATGATAAAGAAGTGCCTCATGGCGATGAACAGCGAACTCTGGACCGTCACCGAAATTGGTCTTACTGACCTATGCAAGATGGAGGAGGCTGATGGTATTCGCAAGTACATGCTACTCAACCTCACGGCGAAGGACATCATCTGCTCTAGCTTGTCACAAAACCAGTTCAGGAACTTTATGCATCTCAGCCATGCGAAACTCATCTTGGACCGACTCTCTGAGGTCTATGAAAGTCATCGATCTCGCCATGAACCCTGGTTCGAGGACCTAATGGAATCGCGCAAGGCTATGACTTTCAATCCAGAATCATCATCCTCTGCACCATGCCTTATGGCAAAAGGTGCCAAGGTAACTGAATGCTACTTATCTAAGTCCAGTGATGATGAATATGGTGATGAATTTGGACCCAGTTATGTCAAACTTGCTTCCCTTGCCACTAAACAACAAAGAGCTTTGGAAAAAGTTCAGAATATGCTAAATGAGAGTGACGATATGTTGGGTGAAGAAATGGATCGCTCCAAGGCTTTGGCTGAAAGTCTTCAGGGACTCCAGTACAAGTTTGACAATCTTCAAGGTCATCATAACACTCTCCTATCTGATCATGAGAAGCTTTCTTATGAATTTCTTCAAAGAAAGCAAGATCTTGAGCAGTTAAGAGTGAGTTATGAAGATCTTCAGAAGGAGCGTGATTCATTACTCGCTCAATAGATCAGCGCTACTCAGGATAAATTTGTTCCTCCATGTTTGAAGTGCATTGAACGTGTGAATCTTCATATTCTTCTGATGAGTCATTAAACTCCAATTATAAACTGTTCAAAAATCAAAATGGTGAAGTATTTGCTATATATGTTGGCACTAACTACATGAACGGTCCTCCTATGAAGAAAATCTGGGTTCCGAAAAGATGCCTTGAAAATCTTCAGGTGAATGTCATCATGACGTCACCTGTGAAGAATAGGAACCCCAAATCAAATTCTTCACATGGACCAAATTCTTCATATGGATCCAAGTCCTCATAGGGACCAAACTCCTCACATGGATCAAATTCCTCTAAAGGATCAAAGTCCTCATATGAACATCATCATGCTAACCCATCTGTTTTGCAGGGAAGGTCCAAGGATTATGGCTATGTGCATTATTCTTCAAATCATTATGTTCATAAGTCCTCGAAGAATTTCTCTGCTTACCCTAACCACTCTTATGTGCAACAAAGTGGATTGGCATCTATGCCACCTTTCTCTTATGGAGCTCGCAGAATGGTGAACTCTTTGCCACCCCTTCAGATGTGGGTGGTGAAGAAAAAGAACTAACCTCTTATCCAGGGTCAGGTCTCTAGACGAACTTAAATGTCTGATGAATTTGCTGGAGACCTGAATATGCTTGAAAGGACGCAAGCTAATCATGAAGAAATGAATTTTCATTTCTCACATCCTCATACTGTTTTATCTGTTCTATTTTCTGATGAAATTGATGTCATATTTTTCACCGATGAAGTATATGAGTTTGTAAGTTGCACTAATTCATCTGCAGGATGATCAACCCAAAGCCACTGAGTGGGTCCTCAATAGTGGATGTAGAAATCACATGACTGGTGATAGGATCTTATTGATGGGCACTACTTTATCTCCATCACATCTGAAGCACATCACCTACGGTGACAAAGGCAAAAGCAAGGTATTGTGTCTAGGTAAGGTTGCAATCTCAAAGTCATGCTTGTTGAGTCCTTAGGGTTCAACCTCATGTCTGTCTCAATGCTTTGTGATCTTGATATGGTGGTTGTCTTTGGCAAGTATCATTGTGTTGTGATCATGGAAGCTGACAATTCCAAAGTCTTCGAAGGCTTTAGGAGAGGAGATTTGTATATAGTTGATTTCTCTATAGGACCACAACCCGCTACATGTCTACTTGCAAAAGCTTCAGAAGGCTGGCTATGGCATCGATGACTTGGTCATGCTGGCATGAGGAATCTGCACACGCTCGCAAAGAAGAAGCATGTCATTGGCATTGAAAATGTCAAATTACTCAAGGATCACTTATGCGGAGCTTGTGAAGCTAGAAAGATGACCAAGGCCAAGCATCCAGTGAAGACTATCATGACTACTACTCGACCATTTGAATTGCTTCACATGGATCTCTTTGGCCGTACTCACTATGCCACATTTACCAATGCTGCATCCTTATATGGCTTTGTCATTGTTGATGATTACTCTCGATATACATGGGTCCATATTATCACTTACAAACCTGAAGTGCGGGAAGTCTTGAAACAATTTTCCTCGGGGGCTTCAACCAACTTTGGTGTGAAGATCAAGCACATCAGGAGTGATAATGGAACTGAGTTCAAGAACACTGGTTTTGATGACTATCTTGATGAACTTGTTATTACTCATGAGTTATCTGCTCCTTATACTCCTCAGCAAAATGGCATCATGGAGTGCAAGAACAAGACTCTTGTTGAGATGGCTCGCACTATGCTTGATGAGTACAAGACGCCTCCTCGCTTCTGGCCTGAGGCAATTGATACTGCGTGCCACATCATCAACAGAGTATATCTTCACAAATTCTTCAAGAAGACTGCCTATGAACTCCTCACTGACAAGAAACCCAATGTGATTTATTTCAAAGTCTTCGGTGCTAAATGTTGGATTAGAGATCCTCATCACAGTTCAAAATTTGCACCGAAAGCACATGAAGGTTTTATGCTCGGCTATGGTAAGGACTCGCACACCTATAGAGTCTTCAACACCTGTCATCACAAGGTTGTTGAAACTGTAGATGTGTGGTTCGATGAGACTAATGTCTCACAAAGAGAGAACCTACCTCCTGTGACAGATGAAACACCTCCTGAGGAATCTATTAAGCTCAAGGCTACAAAGGATGTCATTCCTACTGAAGAATATGCTGAAGAAGTTATTCCAGAACATGAAGAACGTCATGCTAGTGCACCTGAGGAAAATGGTGCTGAAGAAAATGCTGATCAAATTCCTCAATGTCAACCCGCTCATCCTCACGCCGCAAATGAAGTGCAAATTGAGAAAATCATCAGCGACATCAACATTCCAGGTCCTCTCACACGCTCAAGAGCTTCACATTTATCTAACTTTTGTGGGCACTTTGCTTTCGTCTCTATCACAGAGCCCACTAAGGTAGATGAAGCATTTCTGGAGCCTGAGTGGATTTAGGCCATGCAAGAAGAATTACATCAGTTCGAGCTCAACAACGTCTGGGAACTGGTCAAACGTCCAGATCCTCGCAAGCATAATATCATCAGCACAAAGTGGATCTACGACAACAAGCAAGATGAAAATGGCCTAGTGGTGAGGAATAAAGCACGGCTTGTAGCTCAAGGCTACACACAGGTTGAAGGCGATTAAGTTGGGTAACGCCAGGGTTTTCCCAGTCACGACGTTGTAAAACGACGGCCAGTGAATTGTAATACGACTCACTATAGGGCGAATTCGAGCTCGGTACCCGGGGATCCTCTAGAGTCGACCTGCAGGCATGCAAGCTTGAGGAAGAAGTATATGTTGCTCAACCCCCAGGTTTTGAAGATCCAAAGCATCCTAACAAAGTCTTCAGACTCAATAATGCCCTCTATGGCCTCAAGCCGGTCCCACGGGCATGGAATGATACTTTGAAGGAATTCCTCGTGAAGAAAGGCTTCAAACCCGGTTCACTCGACCCTACTCTTTTCACTAAATCTTATGATGGTGAACTATTTGTGTGCCAAATATATGTTGATAATATTATCTTTGGCTGTACTGACCAACGTTATACTGATGAATTTGGTTATATGATGAGGGAGGAATATGAAATGTCTATGATGGGAGAATTGAAATTCTTCTTAGGTCTTCAAATTCGTCAACAACGCAATGGCATATTCATATCTCAGGAGAAATACCTCAAGGATGTACTGAGGAAATTTGGCATGCAAGATTGCAAAGGTGTCAAAATTCCTATGCCCACAAATGGCCATCTATGCACTGATGAAAATGGTATTGACTTTGATCAAAAGGTATATCGCTCCATGATTGGTTCTTTATTGTACTTATGTGCATCTAGGCCAGATATAATGCTTACTGTTTGAATGTGTGCCCGATTTCAAGCTACACCGAAGGAATCACACCATAAGGCCGTGAAACATAGTCTTCGATATCTAGCTCACATACCAACACTTGGATTATGGTACCCCAAGGGCCCAACTTTTGATCTCATTGGATATTCTGACTCTGACTATGCTGGTGATCATGTGGACCGCAAGTCAACATATGGTACATGTCATTTCCTCGGACGATCTTTGGTCTCTTGGTCCTCGAAGAAATAGAACTGTGTATCTCTGTCTACTGCTGAAGCTGAGTACATTGCTGCTGGTTCTTGCTGTGCTCAATTGCTATGGATGAAGCAACCTCTCAAGGACTACAACGTCAACATGAAGAATGTGCCTCTCTTCTGTGACAATGAGAGTGCCATCAAGATTGCTCACAACCCAGTTCAACACTCGAAGACAAAGCACATTCAGATTCGTTGTGTTGAAGGGCGACATTTCTGTCGAGCATGTGAAGACTGAAGAACAGCTAGCCGATATCTTCACAAAGCCCTTGGATGAGAAGAGATTTAGCAAGTTGTGGTGTGAGCTAAATATCCTAGAATCTTTGAATGTTCTTTGAAAAGGACACTCATCCTAACACTTATGCAAAATTGATGACTTAGATGTGCAACACATGAAGAAATGTTTTTCTTCAATTCAATGAAGAACAACACTCTTAGTGTGAAGAAATTAACGAAGAATTTGATTTTCAGAACCCTACGATAATTGTACGCGGTGTTTGAAATCATCATTCTTATACGGTGGGTCACGCCACCACCAAAAGTTGAAATTCCTCAATTATTCATATTCTTCAACTTTGCATTGTCTTCACTGCTTCCGTCGTTTTTCTTCATTAACTATATATATATAAGTTTATGTCCTCTACAGCATTCACTTATTGCTAATTCTTCGAGTTGGTTTTTTTTCTAAGTGAATGTGATCGGACCCTTCCCCCTCTATGCTATACTCAACCTAATCTATTCACAAATTCTTCATCTGCGTTCTATTTGAAACTTGTTCAAAATCTTCATTGTGTCCTTGTCAGCTGAAGAAATTGCGAACGGAACTTTAAAACCTATTTTATCAAAAAAATTGGCTTTGCCGCTCAAACCGTTCCGCATCCCACGTTATACTTATCCACTCACCTACGATCGCACACGATCTCCACCTCTCAGTACGTGGGTGACACATATCAAGCGAATGAGAAGGGTCAGGGGCACGTTCGTCCAATTTCTTCGGGCAAGCAGTTTTTCACCGTGGCTATAAATACCCCTCCGCCCCTTCCTCACTTCTCTTACTCCGCCCGACCTCTCTCTCCAGCTCGAGCTTCTCAAACCCTAGCGCCGCCGCTACTTCATCGTCGCCGGTGAGGAAGAGCTTCACTGCCTCGACCTCGTCGCCGACGTACTCGCGCCGACCGCGGAAATCTTCACTCCGCCGCCACCGTAGCCGTCTTCCTCCGCCAAGTTAGGGCATGGAAGATCTGCACAAACGAACTTCACATCTCCTTGCTCCAGTTCGTCGTGTTCTTCGTCCAGGGTAATTAAAAGTTACTTTTACTACCCTCGTTGATTCGAACGATTATCTTCAAAATCTTCAAAGGTGTTTTTCTTCATAGTTTCACACACTAAACACCTCACAAGTCATCTGTTCTTGATTCGTTTCTCTAAGCATCATTTTTCTTCAAGATTCCTCAGTTGTGTGGATCTTCGATCTATACAACTCTGGAACCTAAGACAAAGAACGCTTAGTGAAATTCTTCAAGACTCATCTTGTCAAATTCCTCAAACTTGTTCTTTTGAAAAACCCTCTGAGAACGCATATGACCTCTCCAAATTCCTCGCAACTATACTCTATTCACAGGTACACATGTCAGCTGCTGAATCACTAGGTTCTCATCAACTTAACTCATTTGCAGCGTTCCTCGAAGAAAAGTTGCATACTTCTTCAGAGAATTCAATTGTTCAAATTCCTCAACTGAAGAAAATGGCTGACGGTAAGAAGCCACAGAAGGGAGGAAAGAGGCCTAAGGTAAATACAGCGTTTGAGATCCCTGATGAAATATATGCTGGGTACTGCACACCTACTGAGGAAACCAAGAATGAACGCAAAGTGCGCATTCAGAAGATAGAGAGGAGATGGGCAAGAGAATGGAGGGAGTACAGATATGTCACTCCTAAGTATATGAAGAAATTCGCACTCAATCCTCCATGCCCAAGAGCTCCATTGGCACCTGGCCAAATCGCTGACCCCACCAGCCTCAAGCGCGGTGAGGACTATCCTGATGAATGGGCCAAGCGCCAAGCCAAGTTGGCTAAGCAAGCCAAAGAAGCAGTGAGAAAATTCAATGAAGACTCTGCTGTTGCTGCCTCTGCTGAGGCCTTTGCTGTCAAGTCAAAGAAGGCTATGTCAAAGAAGCCTACGCGCAAGCCAAGTGCTTCACCAACAATGCCCTCAAGGCCAAGTTCCTCAGCAATGCCCTCACGGCCAGAATCCTCAAAGCCCTCACGGCCAATTCCTCATGCTGCTCCTGTTCCTCCAAAGTCCTCAGCTCCTCCGCCTAAGCCCTCAGCTGTTCCGACTAAATTCTCAGCACCTGTGCATCTCGCCTCGTGCCAAAGGACTGCAGGCATCTCCATTGCCTCAGGTGTCTCAGCTAGTTCCTCAGCTGGCCCCTCACTGCTGAAGACAAAGGCCATTGCTGGACGAGGTCCTCCCCCAAGTCCTCAAAAGAAACAAGTCGCTTTCCAAGTACCGTCTGAAGAAGACAAAGCTGATGATGATGAACTTGCAGAAATCATCAGAGACAGGCAAGTCAGGGGCGCTAGAGCCAAAGGAACAGGGGTGCCATTGCTTTTGGATCCCAAGTTGATCCTCGACTACATTGATGTCTGGCACAAGGACCCCAACACTCCCATGCCTGACTTCAAGCTGACTCCTGGCCAAAGTCACATGCTGACCCACTTCATTCAAGAAGAAAAGTGGAAATTTGAGAAGGTTAGACAGATCAAGAAAGCGCAGTACAAGAAAGAGCGCTATCTGAAGAAAAATGTTGTCTCTATGACAACTGAAGAACTTGTCACTATCCAGACTGAGATCAAGAAACTCGATGATGACTTTGACGCATATCGCGCTGATTGGCTTGGAGCCAAGGTTCGTTTTGTGAAACTTGCGGATAACTTCACTTCCAATGTTGCAGCCCCAACACAACAGGAAATTCCTCAGGCTGAAGCATCTGCTCAGCCTACTGAAGAAAATGCCAGCACCGCTGATGATAATCAGGCTACTGAAGAAAATGTGAGTTCCAGGGATGATGACTGCATTCCAGCCACTGAAGAAATTGCCAGGGCACCCACTAGTGGTGCGCCTGAAGAAACTGAAGAACTCAGGGCAACTGCACCAGTTGTGCCTGAAGAACATCAACCAGATTCCTCAGCCGCTCCTGCACCAACTTCAACTCCAATCCTTCCATCTGCATCAGATGTGAAGAAGACCAAGGCTGCAGAGCGTGCTGCAGTGAAGAAAAGGAAAGCATCAGTTGCTTCAGATTCTTCAGCTCCGAAGAAAATGAAGCCTATGACAAGTTCATTTGCAAATCTGATTGATGCTGTTCCCATCTCAACCAGGCCATCAAAGGACCTTGTTCCTTTTGATGAAGAATATGTGATCCCCAGCGGATCTGATGAAGAAACTCCTTCTGCTGCTTCTTCTGAACCGTTGGATGAAGAAATTGAAGTGGATGTGATCCCTTCAACACCTATCATCTCCTCGCCTATGCCTCAGTTCACAGCTGAAGAGGCTGGCGTTGAAGAAATGGAAGATGAAGATGTGGACCTTGGCTGCTCCACACTCGTAATCAGTGATGAATTCTGGGAAAGTCAGCATCCAAACTCTCCAATGTTCACCCCTCTACAGCAAATTCCTCAGTCCCCCACACAAACTGTATAAATGGGCTCTGAAGAAACTCATCCCATTACATCTATCCATGAGGAAATTCCAGCCACTAGCGCTGAAGAAACTGCTGCTGCTGAACAACCAACGATGTAGACTGCCACTGAGGAGGAACCAGAAATTCCTCAGCCTGAAGAACCTGCGATTGAGATTCCTGAGGTCGTGATGCAACTCACTGACACTCCTCTGCCGAAGCCAAAGGATCCATTCTCACGCAAGCAAAAGTTCAAGGCTGATGATTTCTTCGGCGAGCACGTATTCTTCGAAGATTACAACCCATATAACTCTGCTCGCATTAGGAAGAGGCGTTTCTGGACTGCTAGTCAAGCCAATTTCTATTACTCAGTGTTGTTCAACAAGGAGAAAATCTTCTACCATGAGCATATTCCTCACGTGGATATGGAATCTCTGCCGTGCTTCACACCAATCCTCAGTGTTCTTCACGACGCTAGACTGCTAAACTTTTGCTCTGACATATGCGATTGGAATGAAGAACTGATTCTTCAATTCTATGCAACACTGGACATCACCGGAGATGCTGAAGATGTGAATTCATGGGTGCTGGACTGGATGTCTGAAAATACTCACTACACTACACCAGCCTCTGAATTGCTTCGTGCTCTACCACTCAGTCCTCCCCTTGAAGAAGCTCGCTGCATCTACAGTGAACCTGAGCTCACACATCATTACATGCAGGTGCTGATGAAACCTTTGAAGCCAGGTCAAGCACCAAGAACCAAATTCCTCGTGAAGGAATTGATGTACGTGCCCAGAACTGTCTATCGTATTCTTACAAGGACAATCAGTCCTATCAAAGGCCACGACTCATTTGATGAGGAAATTGTTGGCATCATGAAGAATCTGGTATTCAACATCATTCATGGCATTCCTGTCAATTATCACGATTTCTTCATGAGGACTATGGCAAATGTTGCATTGTCTCCGTTTGAGCTGAAGCCTTATGCACCTTGGATTATGAGATTCCTCAGGACAATGTCTTCACTCAACTACAAAGCTGATTTCCAGAATCACCTCAGCTACTTGCCCCCAATTGAAGTCCTCAAGCAGACATATTCCTCAGTTGATGGAAAGGGCAAGGCACCAGCTGTAATAGATGAAGGCATTCGTCCATTGGATGGTCAGTTTCGCAAAGCTGCCTCTTATTCCACCAATGATGACTCTGCCACACATGACTCTGCCAATGCACCCAAGTCCACTCCTCAAGCCACTGCTCCGCGCATGATGACTGACCGTGAACTTCTGCTTAGTCTTCACCAGAAGGTGGATCGAAATCACAAATGGGTTAAGCGTCAATTTGGTTCACTTCTTCACAACATGACTGCCACACACAATGCAGTGAAGAAAAACCACTACTACCTCCATCAAGTCTTCGGTCGCACCTGGGCAATCCTGTCACATCTGTATGGTGAAGAAGATCTGAAGAAAATGGGTCTCAATGAAGATTTTGACTGGTCTGCACCTCCACCGAAGAAATTCAAGAAGGTCAAGGTTCCTTCTCTGGTGGCCAGCTCATATTCTTCATTGCGCGACACTGATGAAAATGAAGACTTGGACGAAACTAAGGCAGGCCCTACTACAACAAACGACCCCAACAACACCGGCGCTCCTTCATCAACTTGATATTCTTCAGGGGCGTTAGTCCTCATATTCGATCCATTTGGTCATTTGATGACAAAGGGGGAGAATTTTGAGTTAGTCTTCAAGCGGGTCTTTCTATATGGGCATTTTTTTTGTTAAGTTACAACTCTCGTTCTTCTGAGACTTTATTGGATCAAGTTGTAAACTTAAACCCGCTGGTGCTCTGATACTTTTGATATGTTTTGTTGCATGCTTATTCCTCATATATGCTAATGCACGCATGCTGAATTACATCAGTCACCATATTTCATCACGCATTTCAAATTCTTCTCTATTATATGTCAAATGCGTGTATGAATTACAAGATATAGGGGAGATCTCCATGATTCAACTCATCAAGTGTGCATTGCTTCAAAAGCAAATTCCTCACTATGCACATCTTCAGGGGGAGTTCTTCTATATCTTGCAATCAAATTCCTCAATATCAGTAGTTACACTTCATATGTTTATCCCCATTGAAAACTTAACCTATATTGTCATCAATCACCAAAAAGGGGGAGATTGTAAGTGCATCTAGTGCCCCTTAGTGATTTTGGTGTATTTAAGACTTATAGGTTAAAGGACTAATGTGTTTGTGAGTGTACACAGGTCTATAAGCCTATGAGGAGTTTGATATTTACAGAGAAAGTCGACCCCTAAAAATGAAGTTCTTCGACTAAAGACTTTGGATCACTGAAGACTTTCTGAAGAATTTGAAAGTGAAGAAATTGGTGTGACCTTGAAGACTTGGTATTCGTTCGAGGAACATGAAGCGTGAAGACTTTTGTTTTCGTAGTTTCATTTTCTCTTTCTTGAGTCATAGGAAACACCGTACTGTTAAAGGGGGTCGAGGAAATACTAAGGAAAAATTTCCATGTGATGCTCAACTCAAAATCCTACACCTACCAATCCCTTCGAGTGAAGCCATTGGAAATCTCATATAGTTCAGTCAATTTATTCAGTGATAGAGACGAAGTTCTTCTGGTCTCTGAGGAATTTGTCCTGGCTGAGGAGTTAGGAATTCGCCAGTGCGGATTGCCTACATAGTGAGGAACATGATAGCCCTGAGGATTTTGCTACTTAAAATTCCGACAGTTGCTGTGCTATGCGCCAGCTATCCCAAAATATCTATCCACCTAACGGTCATATCATTGAAGGGCATTTATGTCTTATCATGTCGGGCAGCTCCCTAGGCTATAAATAGCCACCCCCTACAACCACTAGCTGGTTGGCTGCTTCGAGAGAAACTGGCACTTGTCATTTGAGAGCAACCCATCCTCCGAGGACTTTGAGCGAAAATCATCAAGTGAGGAAAAACCCAAAACCCAAACACCTACAAACCCCAAGTGATTGAGCATCACTGAAGAGATTGATCATGCGTGGATCCGACGCTTGTTACCTTTGAAGATTGTGCTTCTTCCAGATGGTTAGGCGTCATGGTCTAGAGCATCCAAGAGGAATTGTGCATCGCCGAGTGACCAAGTTTGTGAAGGTTTGGAAGTCACCTGAAGACTTTCCACGAGTGATTGGACGAGGTCTGTGTGACCTTAGTTCAAGGAGAATATGGTGAGGACTAGGTGTCCTGAGCTGCGTGTTCAGGACTGGGTGTCCGGGACTGTGTGTCCTCGAGTTTAAATACTCAGCCGCTCCAACCAAACGTACAACTGAGACAGCAGTTGGAACTGGTCTACCAAATCATTGTCTTCACCAAGCTTACTGGTTCTATTTCCTCAACTCTTTTCATTTCCTCATAACTGTGCTATGTGTTTGTTCGTATCTGTGTTTGAGGACTTTGACTGAAGACTTTCTCAATTTCCTCAGTTCAATTTCTTCAGTCTGTTTTTCTTCATCCTGTGTTATCCTGTGCTTACGTTTCCTGTACTATGTGCCTGTCTTCATTTCATCATGATGAATATGCTTGTATTCTGTTATATTTACTGTTGAGTACTTATTCCGCTGCTAGTAGTTCTTCGCTAAGGAATTTCCTCACGGGCAAATTCCTCAGTGAAGAATTTCATAAAAATTGCCTATTCACCCCCCTCTAGTCGATATAACGCACTTTCATATCTCTTGTCTTCTTCTTCCTCCAATCGCCCAAACCAAACCACCCCGTCGGCTCCGCCTGCTCCCGCCTCCCATGGCTGGCTGTGCCTCCGCCGCCCTACCGTACGTACCCTCCAAAATCGGCCAGTCCCTCCCTCTATTCCCCCACACGTCCTATTATTCTCGGGCGACGTCAGCCCCAACACGCACCCGCGCCCGAACCAGTCAACCCTCGTACTCCCCTGCACCTGCGACCGAACCGGCGCATTTTCAACGGCTCCTGTTCATTCCGTCTGAGGCCTCGCCGTCGTCCTCCGCCTTGCGGCCTTGGTTCGCTCGCCATGCACGGTGCGCCGCCCTCTTGCGTTGTCAACGTCGTCAACAAGCAAGAGGAACAAGGAGATGACTGTACGTGGAGAGGATGACAGTAGGGACCCACCAGCGTCATGGCAGTACGCAAGCAAGTGCCTCTATAGTACAAGCCCAAAAATATGGTTCCTCCTAATGGTTGGACATCTGGGGCTCACGCCATTGTCAACATAGTCAATAAACGAGAGAATTACACTACGAGCGGCTGACACCAGGGACCCAGCAAGTCGCGCAGTTTTTTTTTGAGGAACAAGCTGTTGTTATTTATACTAGTTTTAGCGACGGATCAGGGTAACAACGGGGCTGTGCGGGGGCTGTGGCCCGTCTAGCCAGGGTTTTATTTATGTTTACCACATCATGAGCCTAGTTGTGTTTTTTTCTTGCTGAAAATGGCTAGCCCGGTTCTATTTTTTTAAGAAATACCCAAACAAGGCCTACTTGCTTTATCGGCCCTGCTGGGCTGCAAATCTTTCAAGATGAGGAGAGTTTCATTCGGTTTGCCCAGAAATGGGCTGTACATTTTTAAAACACATCAAACCAGGAATTAGTTTCAAATTTTTTTCATTACAAGATCTTAAATTCCATTGATTTTTATGCGTAGAAAATTGTTTGTATTTTATATTTATATAAATTATTTTTCAAAATAGTTTGAATGTGAATCGATATTTCTGGATTAAAAACAGTCCACTGCCGCGTCTTCCTCGGCTCCACGTCGTCCCCTTCCTAGGCCTAGCCGTCGTCCACCGCCCTGGTGCTCTCAGTGCGGCGTGGTCAACGTGGTCAAGGAATGGCTTCCATCGAACATGGACTGTACGTGGAGAGGCTGACAGCTGGGTCCACGACCGCAGCAAGGAAGTGCCTCCTTATTACGTGCAAAATAATTATTCCTCCACCTGAGAGCGGGACCCACCGGACGGGCCACCGTATTTCGCCCCCTGACTGCTGGGACCCACCAGCTACATCTTCACACGCAAGGAAGTGCCTGACAGTCAGGACCCACCTGGTCGAAGCGTACGTAGCATTGTCATTTTGGTCGCGAACGTGTACGTACATATATACTAGTCGATGTAGAGGCGCGCACGTGTCGTAGTAGAGGCGCGCACGTAGCATGTACACGTACGTACAGCGACCAGGGTGCAAGAAAGAAAATACGGCCACGTATGTGTACATACGGGCGGGGTCTCGAACGCCTACTCGCGCATACGTACGGCCAGGGCTCGTGTAGATGGCTGGGTCGGAACGGAGAAACAACGTCGTCTCGTGTTCATGGGGAGGCAACGGAATGCGTCGTGTTCATGGGAAGGCAACGGAATGCGTCGTGTTCATGGGGAGGCAACGGAATGCGTCGTGTTCATCGGGAGGGCTTGGATGGAACAGGCGATGGAAACGAGACCTGGCGTACCGCGGAACGGAGGAAACGGCCTTGTGTTCGACCGGCCACGTTCGAAACGGGATCCTGTTCATCGGGAGGGGTCTGGTGTACCGCAAAACGGAGGAAACGGACCTCCTACGGTCGAAACGGGGGTCCTGTTGATCGGGAGGGGTGTGGCATACCGCAAAACGGACTTGTGTTGTAGCGCTACGGTCGAAACGGGGCTCCTGTTCATCGGGAGGGGTGTGGCGTACCGCAAAACGGGACTCCACGGGATACTGTTAATCTCCACCGTCGACCCCCTCCAGCCTCCACGAGCTATTGTTCATCCACCGTCGACCTCCTCCAGCCTCCACCTGCGACTGTTCATCCACGGGCTCCTGTTCATCTAGCCTCCACCGCGCGCTACTCCACCGGCTACTGTTCAACCAGCCCTCTCCACGGGCTCCTGTTCAACCACCCCTCCACGGGCTACTGTTCATCCTGCCCTCCACCGTCTACTGTTCATCCAGCCCTCCATGGGGTCCTGTTCATCCAGCCCCAACCGGCTCGATCGATCGGGGTCCTGTTCATCCAGAGGCAACACCACGGGGTCCTGTACATCCACCCCCACCGGGAACTGTTCATCCAATACCCCCCGCAACACTCACTGTTCATCCAGAGGCAGCATCGATCGGCTTCAGTTAGCAGCAGTAGCGAAGGAATCGCTCGATCGGGTTCAGTTAACAGCCATCGATCGATCGATCGGGTTCAGTAACGCGTAGCCTGCAGTGCAATCGCTCGGGTTCAGTTAGAGCCCAACGCCTCGCTCGGGTTCAGTTAGAGCCAACGCCTCGCACACACGCGCGTATGTGTACAAGAGAAACGCGCATCGCTCGGCCCCCGACCTCCCACCGTAACCGGGAACTCCCCGAAATTTTCCTCCCCCTCGCTTCTACCACGGTTTTTTCCGTCATGGACGGCCCAAAGAATGTCATGCAGCTGCATCTCCGGCCCGCCCAGGACGAAAAGCCCATTTTCTGTCATGATTTTTTGTCATAGAAGTAGGAGCCCACCACATCTATGATGATACGGGGTTTTGTCACAATTATCATCATAGAAGTGTCATATGTATGACAGAAAAAATTTCGTTCGGCCCAAAATGTCACGGATGTGTCTTTTTTTTATAGTGTAGACCCTACGGGTTCGGGAACCATGCAGACATGACCGAGACACCTCTCCGGTCAATAACCAATAGCGGGATCTGGATACCCATATTGGCTCCCACATGTTCCACGATGATCTCATCAGATGAACCATGATGTCGGTGATTCAATCAATCCCATATACAATTCCCTTTGTCCATCGGTATGTTACTTTCCCGAGATTCGATCGTCGGTATCGCCATACCTCGTTCAATATCTTTAACGGCAAGTCTCTTTACTTGTTCCCTAACGCATGATCCTGTGGCTAACTCCTTAGTCACATTGAGCTCATTATGATGATGCATTACCGAGTGGGCCCAGATATACCTCTCCGTCATACCGAGTGACAAATCTCAGTCTCGATTCGTGCCAACCCAACAAACACTTTCGGAGATACCTGTAGTGCACCTTTATAGCCACCTAGTTATGTTGTGACATTTGATACACCCAAAGCATTCCTACGGCATCCGGGAGTTGCACAATCTCATGGTCTAAGGAAATGATACTTGACATTAGAAAAGCTCTAGCAAACGAACTACACGATCTTGTGCTATGGTTAGGATTGGGCCTTGTCCATCACATCATTCTCCTAATGATGCGATCCCGTTATGAACGATATCCAATGTCCATGGTCAGGAAACCACAACCATCTATTGATCAACGAGCTAGTCAACTAGAGGCTTACTAGGGAGATATTATGGTCTATGTATTCACACATGTATTACGGTTTCCGATTAATACAATTATAGCATGAACAATAGACAATTATCATGAACAAGGAAATATAATAATAACCATTTTATTATTTCCTCTAGGGCATATTTCCAACAGTCTCCCACTTGCACTAGAGTCAATAATCTAGTTCACATCGGCATGTGATTTACACCCAAATGTTTACTAGAGTCAATAATCTAGTTCACATCACCATGTGATGAACACCCAAGAGTTTACTAGAGTCAATAATCTAGTTCACATCACCATGTGATTAACACTCAATGAGTTCTAGGTTTGATCATGTTATGCTTATGAGATAGGTTTTAGTCAACGGGTCTGCAACATTCAGATCCGTGTGTACTTTGCAAATCTCTATGTCATATTGTAGATGTTGCTACCATGCTCCACTTGGAGCTATTCCAAATGGTTGGTCCACTATACGTATCCGGTTTGCTACTCAGAGTCATCCAGATAGGTGTTAAAGCTTGCATCGACGTAACCCTTTACGCCGAACTCTTTATCACCTCCATAACCGAGAAACATTTCCTTATTCCTAAGGACAATTTTTGACCGTTGTCAATGATCCACTCATGGATCACTCTTGTACCCCTTGCCAGACACGTGGCAAGGCACATATCAGGTGTGGTAGATAGCATGTCATATTGTATAGAGCCTATGGCTAAGGCATAGGGGACGACCTTCGTCCTTTCTCTTTCTTATGCCGTGGTCGAGCATCAAGTAACTTCACACCTTACAACTCAGGCAATAACTCCTTCTTTGACTGATCCATCTTGAACTCCTTCAAGATCATATCAAGGTATGTGCTCTTTGAAAGTCTTATCAGTTTTCTTGATCTATCTCTATAGATCTTGATACCCAACATGTAAGTAGTTTTACACAGGTCTTCCTTTGGAAAAACTCCATTCAAACAACCCTTTATGCTTTCCATAAATTCTACATCATTTCCGATCAACAATATGTCATCCACATATACCTATCAGAAATGTTGTAGTGCTCCCACTCACTTTCTTGTAAATACAAGTTTCTTGCAAACTTTGTATGAACCCAAAAAGCTTTGATCACCTCATCAAAGCGTATGATCCAACTCCAAGATGCTTGCTCCAGTCCATAGAAGGACCGCTAGAGTTTGCATACCTTTTAGCATCCTTAGGATTGACAAAACCTTCTAGTTGTATCACATACAGCCTTTCCTCGCGGAAATCGTCAAGGAAACTTTGTTTTGACATCCATTTGCCTGATTTCGTAAATGAAAATGCAGCAACTACTAACATAATTCTAACAGACTTTAGCATCGCTATGATTGAGAGAGTCTCATCATAATCAACTCCTTGAATTGTCGGAAACTTCTTTGAGACAAGTCGAGCTTCACAAATGGTGATGTTACCATCAGCATCTATCTTCTTCTTAAAGATCCATTTATTCTCAATGGCTTGCCGATCATCAGGCAAGTCCACCTAAGTCCATACTTTGTTCTCATGCATGGATCCTATCTCGGATTTCATGGCTCCTAGCCATTTGTTGGAATCCGAGCCCACCATCGCTTCTCCATAGCTCATAGGTTCATCGTTGTCCAACAACATGACCTTTAAGGCAGGGTTACCACTGAGAAGTTGTACACACCCTTGTCGACCTATGAGGTTTGATAGTAATTTGATCTGAAGCTTCATGATCATCATCATTAGCTTTCTCTTCAACTGACGTAGTTGCCACAGAAACATCTTTCTGTGCTGCGCTACTCTCTGGTTGAAGTGAAGGTTCAGCAACCTCATCAAGTTCTATCTTCCTCCCACTCAATTCTTTCGAGAGAAACTCTTTCTCGAGAAAGGACCTGTTCATAACGACAAACACGTTGCCCTCAGATCTGAGATAGAAGGTGTACCCAATCATCTTGTTTGGGTATTCTATGAAGACACAATTTTCCGCTTTGGGTTCGAGCTTTTCTGGCCGAAGCCTATCAACATAAGCATCGTAGCCCCAAACCTTAAGAAACAACAACTTAGGTTTCTTGCCAAACCATAGTTCATACGGTGTCATCTCCACGGACTTTGATGGTGCCATATTTAAAGTGAATGTAATTGTCTCTAATGCATAACCCCAAAATGATAGCGGTAGATTGGTAAGAGACATCATAGATCGCACCATATCCAATAAGGTTTGATTACGACATTCGGACACACCATTATGCTATGGTGTTCCAGGCGGCGTCAACTTGAAACGATTCCACCTTGTCTTCAGTGATTGCCAAACTCATAACTCAGATACTCTCCCCTTGATCAAATCGTAGGAACTTGATCTTCTTGTTACGATGATTCTCAACTTCACTCCGAAATTGCTTGAACTTTTCAAACGTTTCAGACTTATGCTTCATTAAGTAAATATACCCATATCTACTCAATTCAGCAGTGAAGGTGAGAAAATAACGTTATCCACCACGCGCGTCAACACTCATCGGACCGCACACATCGGCATGTATGATTTCCAACAAGTCACTTGCCCATTCCATTGTTACAAAGAAAACGGGGTTTTAGTCATCTTGCCAATGAGGCATGGTTCGCATGTGTCAAGTGATTCAAAATCAAGTGACTTCAAAAGTCCATCGACATGGAGGTTCTTCATGCGCTTTACATCAATATGACCTAAGCGGCAGTGCCACAAGAAAGTGGTACTATCATTATCAACTCTACATCTTTTGGCATCAATGTTATGAACATGTGTATCACTACGATCGAGATTCAATAAACCATTCACATTGGGTGCATGGCCATAGAAGGTATTATTCATGTAAACAGAATAACCATTATTCTGACTTAAATGAATAATCATATTTCAATAAACATGGTCTAATAATGTTCATGCTCAATGCAGACACCAATGCAAACATCATTTATCTGGGTTCAATACTAATCCCGAATGTAGAGGGAGCGTGAGATGGTGATCATATCATCTTTGGAAACACTTCATAAAGGCCAAGGGCACAAGTGTGCCTCTGCTTTTGGATCCAAAGTTGATCCTTGAGTACATTGACCTATGGCACAAGGACCCAAATACTCCTATGCCTGATTTCAAGCTGACTCCTGGCCAAAGTCATATGTTGACTCACTTCATACAAGAAGAGAAATGGAAGTTTGAGAAGGCCAGGCAGATCAAGAAGGCGCAGTACAAAAAGGAGCGTTTCCTGAAGAAGAACGTTGTCTCTATGACAACTGAAGAGCTTGTCACAATTCAATCAGAGATCAAGAAACTCAATGATGAATTTGACGCATACCACGCTGACTGGCTTGGAGCCAAAGTCAGGTATGTGAAATTGACTGAAAAGTTCACTTCCACTGTTGCAGCCCCAATGCAACATGAAATTCCTCAGGCTGAAGCATCTGCTCAGCCAACTGAAGAAAATGACAGCACCGCTGATGACAATCAGGCTACTGAAGAAAATGCTAATTCCAGGGTTGATGACTGCATACCAACCACTGAAGAAATTGCCAATGCATCCACTAGTGGTGCGCCTGAAGAAAATGAAGAAGTCAGGACAACTGCATCAGTTGTGCTTGGAGAAACTCAACCAAATTCCTCTGCTCCTCCTGCACCTATCCCAACTCCAATCCTTCCATCTGCATCAGATGTGAAGAAGACTAAGGCTACAGAGCATGGAACATTGAAGAAAAGGAAGGCATCAACTGCATCGGATTCTTTAGCTCAGAAGAAAATGAAGCCACTGACAAGCTCTCTTGCAAATCCAATTGATGTTGTTCCTATCTCAACCATGCCATCAAAGGACCTTGTTCCTTTTGATGAAGAATATGTGATTCCAAGTGAATCCGATGAAGAGAATCCCTCTGCTGCTTCGTCAGAGCAGATGGATGAAGAAATTGAAGTAGATACAATCCCTTCAACACCAGTTGTCTCCTCGCCTATGCCTCAGTTTACTGCTGAAGAGGACGGCGTTGAATAAATGGAAGATGAAGATGTGGACATTGGTTGTACCACACCCATGCTAAGTGATGACTTTTGGGAAAGTCGGCACCCCAACTCTCCACACTTCACACCATTGCAACAAATTCCTCGGTTCCCAGTAACTACTTTACAAATGGGATCTGATGAACCACATGCCACACCGTCTGTCCATGAAGAAATTCTAGCCACTAGTGCTGAAGATCATGTAAATGAAGAATTGAAGTCCCAGGCTGCCACTGAAGAAGCACTTGAAATTCCACAGCCTGTGGAACCTGAGATCGAGATCCCGGAGGTTGTGATGCAATTGACTGACACTCCTCACCCTAAGCCAAAGGATCCATTCTCAAAGAAGCATACATTCAAGGCTGATGATTTCTTCGGTGAGCACATGTTCTTCACTGACTACAACCCTTATGATTCTGCTCGTCTTAGAAGGAAGCGCTTCTGGACTGCCAGCCATGCCAACTTCTATTCTTCACTGCTTTTCAACAAGGACAAAATCTTCTACCATGAGCATATTCCTCATGTGGACATGGAATCACTGCCTTGTTTCACTCCTGTGCTCAGTGTGCTTCATGACGCAGGCCTCCTCAACTTTTGCACTGACATTGTTGATTGGAATGAAGAGCTCATTCTTCAGTTCTACGCTACACTGCATATCACAAGTGATCCTGAAGATATCAACACCTGGGTCTTGGACTGGATGACCGATAACACTCACTATAAGGCACCAGCCTCTGAATTGCTTCACGCCCTGCCCATCAGTCCACCCAGTGAAGGAGTTCGCTGCCTGTACCAAGAACCTGAACTCACTGCTCATTACATGCAAGTGTTATTGAAGCCTCTAAAGCCCGGTCAAGCCCCAAGGACCAAATTCCTCGTAAAGGATTTACTCTATGTGCCCAGAACTGTCTATCGCATTCTGACGAGGACCATGAGTCCCATCAAAGGCCATGACTCATCTGATGAGGAAATAGTTGGCATCATGAAGAATTTGCTATTCAACATCATTCATAGCATTCCTATCAACTATCATGATTTCTTCATGAGGACTCTGGCAAATGTTGCACTTTCTCCGTTTGAGCTAAAGCCTTATGCACCCTGGATTATGAGATTCCTCAGGACAAGATATTCACTCAACTTCAAGGCTGATTTTCAGAATCACCTCAGCTACTTGCCCCCGATTGAAGTCCTCAAGCAGACTTTTACTTCAACTGATGAAAAAGGCAATGCTCCTGCTGTCATTGATGAAGGTATTAGTCCATTGGATGGTCAGTTTCGCAAAGCTGCATCTTATTCCACCAATGATGACTCTGCCACTCATGATTCCGCTGCCCATGCCTCCAAGCCAAATCCTCAAGCCACTGCTCCTTGTGTGATGACTGACCGTTAGCTTCTGCTTAGTCTTCACCAGAAGGTGGATCAAAACCATAAATGGGTTAAGCGTCAGTTTGGTTCATTTCTTCACAACATGACCGCTACACACAATGCAGTGAAGAAAAACCACTACTACCTCCATCAGGTTTTTGGTCGCACCTGGGCTATTCTGTCCCGTGTCTATAGTGAAGAAGATCTGAAGAAAATGGGTCTCAAGGAAGATTTTGACTGGTCTGCACCTCCACCAAAGAAATTCAAGAAGGTCAAGGTCCCTTCCTTGGTGGCCAGCTCTTATTCTTCATCGCGCGACACCGGTGAGCATGAAGACTTGGATGACACTGCGGCAGACCCTACATCAACAAACGACCCCAACAACGCTGGCGCTCCTTCAACAACTTGATATTCTTCAGGGGCGTTAGTCCTCATTTTCGATCCTTTTGGTCATTTGATGACAAAGGGGGAGAAATTTGAGTTAGTCTTCAAGCGGGTCTGTCTTATATGGGCGCTTTTTTTGCTAAGTTACAACTCTTGTTCTTCTGAAACTTTATTGGATCGAGTTGTAAACTTAAACCCGATGGTACTCTGATACTTTTGATGCGTTTTTCTACATGCTTATTCCTCATATATGTTAATGCACGCATGCTGAATTACACAGTCACCATATTTCATCATGCATTTCAAATTCTTCATATTATGTCAAATGCGTGTATGAATTACAAGATATAGGGGGAGATCTCCATGATTCTATTCTTCAAAGTGTGCAATGCTTCAAAAGCAAATTCCTCACTATGCACATCTTCAGGGGGAGTTCTTCTATATCTTGCAATCAAATTCCTCAATATCAGTATTTACACTTCATATGTTTATCCCCGTTGAAAACTTAACCTATATTGTCATCAATCACCAAAAAGGGGGAGATTGTAAGTTCATCTAGTGCCCCTTTGTGATTTTGGTGTATTGAAGACTTATAGGTTAAGGGACTAATGTGTTTATGAGTGTACACAGGTCTATAAGACTATGAGGAGTTTGATATTTACAGAGAAAGTAGACCCCTAAAAATGAAGTTCTTCGACTAAAGACTTTGGATTTCTGAAGACTTTCTGAAGACTTTGAAAGTGAAGAAATTGGTGTGACCTTGAAGACTTGGTATTCACTCAAGGAACATGAAGCGTGAAGACTTTTGTTTTCGTAGTTTCATTTTCTCTTTCTTGAGTCATAGGTAACACCGTACTGTTAAAGGGGGTCGAGGAAATACTAAGGAAAAACTTCCATGTGATGCTCAACTCAAAATCCTACACCTTCCAATCCCTTTGAGTGAAGCCATTGGAAATCTCATACAGTTCAGTCATATTCTTCAGTAACAGAGACGAAGTTCTTCTGGTCTCTGAGGAATTTGTTCTGACTGAGGAGTTAGGAATTCGCCAGTGCGGATTGCCTACATAGTGAGGAACATGATAGCCCTGAGGAATTTGATACTCAAATTTCCGATCGTTGCTGTGCCTTGTGCCAGCTGTCCCAAGATATCTACCCACCTAACAGTCATATCATTGAAGGGCATTTATGTCTTATCATGTCGGGCTGCTCCCTAGGCTATAAATAGCCACCCCCTACAACCACTAGCTGGTTGGCTGCTCCGAGAGAAACTGGCACTTGTCATTTGAGAGCATCCCATCCTCCGAGGACTTTGAGTTAAAATCATCAAGTGAGGAAACCCAAACCCAAACACCTACAAACCCAAGGTGATTGAGCATCACTGAAGAGATTGATCCTGCGTGGATCCTATGCTTGTTACCTTTGAAGACTCTACATCTTCCAGACGGTTAGGCGTCATGGTCTAGAGCATCCAAGAGGAATTATGGATCGCCGAGTGACCGAGTTTGTGAAGGTTCGGAAGTCACCTGAAGACTTACCACGAGTGATTGGGTGTGGTCTATGTGACCTTAGCTCAAGGGGAATATGGTGAGGACTGAGTGTTCTGAACTGCGTGTTCAGGACAGGGTGTCCGGGACTGTGTGTCCTCAGGTTTAAATACCTAGCCGCCCTAACCAGACGTACAACTGTCACATCAGTTGGAACTGGTCTACCAAATCATTGTCTTCACCAAGATATCTGGTTCCATTTCCTCAACCCTTCCATTTCCTCATTTATGTGTTGAGTGCTTGCTCATATCTGTTTGAAGACTTTGACTAAACACTTTCTCATTTTCCTCAGTTCAATTTCTTCAGTCTGTTTTGTCTTCATCCTGTGTCATCTTGTGTTTACGCTTTCCGTACTCTGTGCTTGTCTTCATTTCATCATACCATGCTTGTGTTCTGTTATGTTTACTTTTGAGTACTTATTCCGCTGCAAGTAGTTCTTAGATAAGGAATTTCCTCACCCTGAAATTCCTCAATGAAGAATTCCTAAAAATCACCTATTCACCCCCCTCTAGTCGATATAACGCACTTTCAATTGGTATCAGAGCAAGGTACTCCCTTGTTCTGTGTGATTTTGGTTTAACCGCCTGGAGGTTTAGTTATGTCGACCGCAGTAATGAAGACTGTCACATGTCCCATCTTTGACGGTCATGATTATCCCAAGTGGAAGGCCATGATGAAGAAGTGCCTCATGGCGATGAACAACGAACTCTAGACCATCACCGAAATTGGTCTTACTGACCAATGCAAGATGGCAGAGGCTGATGATATTCGCAAGTAAATGCTACTCAACCTCACGGCGAAGGACATCATCTGCTCCAGCTTGTCACAAAACTAGTTCAGGAACGTTATGCATCTCAGCCATGCGAAACTCATCTGGGACTGACTCTCTGAGGTCTATGAAAGTCATCGATCTCGCCATGAACCCTGGTTCGAGGACCTAATGGAATCGTGCAAGGCTATGACTTTCAATCCAGAATCATCATCCTCTGCACCATGCCTTATGGCAAAAGGTGCCAAGGTAACTGAATGCTACTTATCTGAGTCCAGTGATGATGAATCTGGTGATGAATTTGGACCCAATTATGTCAAACTTGCTTCCCTTGCCACTAAACAACAAAGAGCTTTGGAAAAAGTTCAGAATATGCTAAATGAGAGCGACGATATGTTGGGTGAAGACATGGATCGCTCCAAGGCTTTGGCTGAAAGTCTTCAGGGACTCTAGTCCAAGTTTGACAATCTTCAAGGTCATCATAACACTCTCCTATCTGATCATGAGAAGCTTTCTTATGAATTTCTTCAAAGAAAGCAAGATCTTGAGCAATTAAGAGTGAGTTATGAAGATCTTCAGAAGGAGCGTGATTCATTACTCGCTCAACAGATCAGCGCTACTCAGGATAAATTTGTTCCTCCATGTTTGAAGTGCATTGAACGTGAAACTACTAATTCTTCACCTGAATGCTCAAATACTTCCATTGCTGCAAATTCTTCAACGGCCTCTGCTATCACTAATCCCTCATCTGAGGACATTGCTAGTATTACTGATGATGCATGGCTGAAGGAATTGTATATGAAAGGCATGTACAAAATCCTCAAAGGGCATCAGGCTCTTTGTGATGTGCTCAAAAAGCAGATCCTCAACAGAAACCCTAGGAAAGAGGGTATTGCCTTTGAGAGGAAAATCAATGCTGATGGGACCTACTGGAAACCTGAGCAGTATCCCAAAACCTCATGGGTTGCTGCAAAGGGACCTTCAGTGGATCCATCTACCTTATCTGGCTTTACGTGTGAATCTTCATATTATTCTGATGAGTCATTAGACTCCAATTATAAACTGTTCAAAAATCAGAATGGTGGATATTTGATAGATATGTTGGCACTAAGTGCAGGAACAGTCCTCCTATGAAGAAAGTCTGGGTTCCCAAAAGATGCCTTGAAAATCTTCAGGTGAATGTCATCATGACGTCACCTGTGAAGAATAGGAACCCCAGATCAAATTCTTCATATGGACCAAATTCTTCATATGGATCCAAGTCCTCATACGGACCAAACTCCTCACATGGATCAAATTCCTCAAAAGGATCAAAGTCCTCATATGAACATCATCGTGCTAACCCGTCTATTTCACATGGAAGATCCAAGGATTATGGATATGTGCATTATTCTTCAAATCATTATGTTCATAAGTCCTCGAAGAATTTCTCTGCTTACTCTTATGCTTACCCTAACCACTCTTATGTGCAACGAAGTGGATTGGCATCTATGCCACCTTTCTCTTATGGAGCTCGTAGAATGATGAACTCTTTGCCACCCCTTCAGATGTGGGTCGTGAAGAAAAAGAACTAACCTCTTATGCAGGGTCAGGTCTCCAGACGAACTTAAACGTCTGATGAATTTGCTAGAGACCTGAATATGCTTGAAAGGACGCAAGCTAATCATGAAGAAATGAATTTTCATTTCTCACGTCCTCATAATGTTTTATCTGTTATATTTTCTGATGAAATTGATGTTATATTCTTCACTGATGAAGTATATGAGTTTGTAAGTTGCACTAATTCATCTGCAGGATGATCAACCCAAAGCAACTGAGTGGGTCCTCGATAGTGGATGTACAAATCACATGACTAGTGACAAGAGCTTATTGATGGACACTACTTTATCTCCATCACATATGAAGCACATCACCTACACTGACAAAGGCAAAAGCAAGGTATTGGGTCTAGGTAAGGTTGCAATCTCAAAGGATCGACACATGGACAAAGTCATGCTTGTTGAGTCCTTAGGGTTCAACCTCATGTCTGTCTCAATGCTTTGTGATCTTGATATGGTGGTTGTCTTTGGCAAGTATTGTTGTGTTGTGATCATGGAAGCTAACAATTCCAAATTAAGGGGGGAAAACATACTCCTACTAGGAGTAGGAATCCCCCTTGGGGCACGCCATAGAGAGGGCCGGCCCTCCCCTCCTCTACTCCTTTATATACGGGGAAGGGGGCCCACAGACTGTGACACCCCAAGAACGATGTGCCAGGTGTCCTCCAGTTATTTGCTGTTGTTGCCTTGTCATTGCTTGCGTGTCATGCATTGCATATCATGTCATCATGTGCATTTCATTTGCATACATGTTCGTCTCATGCATCTGAGCATTTTACCCGTTGTCCATTTTGCAATCCGGCGCTCCTATGTCACCCGGTGTCCCTTTCTACCTCTTTTCGTGTGCGGGTGTTAAACGTTTTCGGATTGGACCGAGACTTGCCATGCGGCCTTGGTTTACTACCGGTAGACCGCCTGTCAAGTTTCGTGCCATTTGGACTTCGTTTGATACTCCAACGGTTAATTGAGGGACCGTAAAGGCCTCGTGTGTCTTGCAGCCCAACACCCCCTCCAAAGTGGCCCAAAACCCACCAAAACCCCCTCCATCCTCTCGGTCGTTCGATCACGATCGCGTAGCCAAAAACCGCACCTCATTTGTACTCTCCTAGCTCCCTCTACCTATATATATGTGGCTCTCCCTGATTTTTCGCGCAGTCCAAACCCTAGCTCCTCCTACCTCGCGCCACCGGACACTTTCTTCCACACCGGACATGTCTAGCCGCCGTGCCGGATGAATCCGAGCGCGACAAGTCAGCGCCGCCGCTCCTCTCTCTCCTCCCCGCCACCGGGCCGAGGGAGCCTAGATCGGGCCCGCCCCGGGCCAGATCGGGCCGCCGCCGCCGAGCGCCCCGCGCGCCTGCCCCGCCGCCTGAGAGCGCCCGCACCGCCCGAGCCCGCAGCTCCTCCCGCTGGTCATCGCCGGTGCCGCCACGTCTCGCCGGCGCTGCGCCGCCGCCCATCCCGCCGCCCCTCGTCGCCGCCTCCTCAAGCTGCGGCCGCCGCCCGTCAGCCACCGCAGCGCGCCGCCACCCGCAACCGTGTGGTCGCCGCACCTCGTTCCCGTTGCCTTGCGCTGCCGCGCCCGCACCTCACCGCCGGCCGTCGTCGACTCGCCGCGGGCTCGCCGGAACCCGTCTCCGGCCAGATTCATGGAAGATGGATCAGATCCACCACTCCTTCAACCAAACGGCCTCCGGATCCCTCCATCCCGCACCGCTTCGTCCCCGGGTTGACTTTTCCCGGAGAGGTCCAAATTTCACCAAGTCCCCCAGATTTCAGTATTTTTGAGCATATTCATCACATCATAACTCCCTCATCGAAGCTTCGATTCGCACGTGTAGCATATCAAAATGTTCGTCTCGGCGAGTACATCATTTCATCTCATTGCATCATTTTCATTTGAGCTCATCTTGATGCCCGAAATGCTGTTGGAAGAGGCCTATGTGATGATTATGTCAGGTCTGTTTCAGCAAATGGCCTTTTGTCATTTTTGCCATGATTATTGTGTGCATTCTATGATCCTGAGCTCTACATGTGTTTTGTAGAATGCCATGCCATCTTTACAGGGGTGTATGCCATGTATTTTTGTGATCTATGTGGTGACTAGCACAAGCATGCAAAGTAGCGTAATCGTTGATTCTGATTTCAGGGACTTAGAATTTCTCTCTGTCCTTGTCCTGATTTTGTTGTTATGCCATATGTTCATGTTGTTTCCTAGTGATCCGTGCCTCTTTTGAGGATGATCAGTAAGGATGTTTTGTTAGTATTGTGGTGCTCTATCCATCCATGTCTTTGTTTGCAATTATGGAGCACCCTAGCTTGAGTCAATCGAGCTCTACTTTTGCTATTTCGTGAATCCTAGCAGATTGTTGACTTGTTAGCGATTTTGCCGAGGATGTTGTTATTGATCCGTGCATGCTATGTTGTTGTTCTTGCCATGTATAGATTCTAGGACATGTATTCTTGATGGGTGTATGCTTAGTTTGTCATGCCATGCTCTGTAATGAGTGCATCAAGCTCGTGAACATGCCGACTCGTTTACTTTTGCTATAAAATGTTCCTGGCAGATTGTTAACATGTTTAGCAATTTTGCCGAGCTTGTTGTTGTTGATCCGTGCATGCTATGTTGTAGTTCTTGCCATGTCTAGCTTATATGCCATGTCTTCTTGCTGGGTGTATGCTTAGATTGTCATGCCATGCTTTGTAGTGAGTGCATCGAGCTCGTAAACATGCCTACTCGTTAACTGTTTCGCATGCTCCAGTTTTTCACTAAGTCGGAATCTGTTTATGTTTTTGCTATGTTCACATGCTTGCAATTGTATTTTCTGATCCATTTTGGCTCAAGGTCACTAAGGGACTTTTGTTAAGTGCTTTGAGTAGCTTCCTTCCATGCCTTGCTTTGCCATGATATGTTCCTGTAGCATGTAGTTTTCATGCTCTAAAGATTGCTTCCTGATGATAAATTCCTGTCATGTTATTTCACTAAGTCTGAAACCTATTATCTTTTACTCTTTTGCCATGCTTGTTTGAACTTGCTATTGAGTGAATTAGCCGTAGCTCAGTGTTCATCTTTTGTCAAGCATCATGAGTGGATCCCTGCCATGTATTTTGTTGCTATGTTTAAGTGCTATAGCATATTTATGTTGATTCATTTAGATGGCTACTTGCTGTTAATCACAGACCGGTGCCATATTTGTTTTGCTTGCCATTTCCAAACCGTGCATCCGATTCCGGTGATCTTTATATCGATTTCAATCGAAATCACCTCACCTTTCTAGTGGCACTCTTGGATTTCCAAGTTGAGGCTAGGTTCAATCATTCCTTTCCAAATCATGCATATGAACCGCATACCGCATCCCGCATGTCATGCCATGTTCATGTGTTGGTTGTTTACTATGATGTGTGCTTCTTTCCGGTGTTGCTTCTTCGGGTTGGTTCCGGTAACGTCGTGATTGTGAGGACCCGTTCGACTACATCCGTTTATCTTCTTCATGCACTCGTTCTTCTTCCTTGCGGGATTTCAGGCAAGATGACCATACCCTCGAAATCACTTCTATCTTTGCTTGCTAGTTGCTCGCTCTTTTGCTATGCCTATGCTGCGATACCTAACACTTGCTTATCATGCCTCCCATATTGTTAAGCCAAGCCTCTAACCCACCTTGTCCTAGCAAACCATTGTTTGGCTATGTTACCGCTTTGCTTAGCCCCTCTTATAGCGTTGTTAGTTGCAGGTGAAGATTGGAGCTTGTTCCATGTTTGGAACATGGATATTTTGTTGGGATATTACAATATCTCTTGTTTAATTAATGCATCTATATACTTGGTAAAGGGTGGAAGGCTCGGCCTTATGCCTGGTGTTTGGTTCCACTCTTGCCGCCGTAGTTTCCGTCATATCGGTGTTATGTTCCCGGATTTTGCATTCCTTGCACGGTTGGGTTATAATGGGAACCCCTTGACAGTTCGCTTTGAATAAAACTCCTCCAGCAAGGCCCAACCTTGGTTTTACCATTCGCCACCTAGCCTCTTTTTCCCTTGGGTTAGGCCATCCCAAGGGTCATCTTTATTTTAACCCCCCGGGACAGTGCTTGTCTAAGTGTTGGTCCAAACTAGAGCCCCTTGCAGTGCCACCTCGGGGAAACTCGAGGGCTGGTTTTAGTTGTATGGATTGGTTATCCTGTGTTGCCCTGAGAACGAGATATGTGCAGCTCGTATCAGGATGTCGGCGCATCGGGCGGTCTTGCTAGACTTGTTTTACCATTGTTGAGGATGTCTTGTAATCGGGATGCCGAGTCTGATCGGATTGTCTTGGGAGAAGGAATATCCTTCGTTGACCGTGAGAGCTTGTGATGGGCTAAGTTGGGACACCCCTGCAGGGATTTGAACTTTCGAAAGCCGTGCCCGCGGTTATGGGCAGATGGGAATTTGTTAATATCCGGTTGTAGAAAACCTGAAGATGATCTTAATTAAAATACATCAACCGTGTGTGTAACCGTGATGGTCTCTTCTCGGCGGAGTCCGGGAAGTAAACACGGTGTTGGAGTTATGATTGACGTAGGTTGTTCTAGGATCACTTCTTGATCATAGTTTCTCGACCGTGCTTTGCCTTCTCTTCTCGCTCTCTTTTGCGTATGTTAGCCACCATATATGT